>NC_134935.1:600000-926317 GCF_051020765.1 Lasioglossum baleicum
AATATCGTTCAACGATCGTAGTGATATACATTGTATATCTGTAGAAACAGTTGACGAGCGGTCGCATCATGCTGACGCATACGCACAGCACGGGCGTGCATGTATAGACAAAATTAAATGTATAGTAATAGCTGCAGTTTTTCGCAAATATCTCAAAAATTAAGACTGAGCGGCGGTTACATGTATAGGAAAAAGTTGTCCACACACATAGAATCTTCACCCTGACAACATATTAAAAAATCATCGAAGTCGGTGGGGTGGGACCTTTTATGCACAATTACCTTACAATTTTTATATAATGACGACATTGTTGACATGTCCGACATACACGGAGAATACGAAAAATATATTGCGAAACCACAGTTACGGTTTGATTTATGTCCGTATGAGAAAATATCCGACAATTGCAAGACTTGCAATTAAGTATTTGTCGGATATAGTTCCGAACGTTGTTTTCAACTGTGGGAAATATTGTAACGCGAAAAAAACGCGTTTTACCTGAAAATGTAAACATTTTGGTTTTTTTATATCAAAATAAAAAAATAATTCATTAAATTTTATTGCGTAAACTTTTGTTAATTATTTTTTGTTACCTGTAATCCAAAAATTTGTTTTTCAAAATGTGTGTTAGCTCTGGACAGTCGTTGTTCACGCTCACGCCTCAAGTAACGCAGGTGTTACACAAATACGTTTTCTGTTTATATTTACGCGTCACCAATGCTGCCGTCTTTAAATCCATACTTATGTCTGTCTACGTAATCCTTTCTTTTTCTTTGTATTGTTCTCTTTCACGTCAGTATCGCTCTCTATTTCGTAATGAACGCATCGCTCTTCTAACACCTGTTTTATTTCGTGCGCTATTTCCGCTAATTTATTCAGTATCTCTTTCCATCTGCGCTACCCGCTTCCAGAATCACATCTAATTGAGGTCCCTATTTCACGTGCAATAAACGAATCCGAATTTTCATGCACGTAATATAATACTAAGTACACGGGTACCCGTGTATTTTAATTTCACAAATGTTCGTATTTTTATTTTACATATGCATTTTAATATACGGTCATTTAACGTCGAACAATTTACCGCAACTTTATTATTGTCTCACTTCTAACGTCAACAGTAGAAAAGAATTCGATCTAAAAACAATAACGCCTCAGTTGTCGGACTCGAACGTGCCGACGAACGGATCCGTGAATACGGATCCGTGTAATATACGGATCCGTGTTCGCAGCCCCGTGTAACACGGACCCGTGCTACACGGATCCGTATTCACGTGTTCGTGGATACGTGTACACGGATCCTTAAATTCGCACTACACGGTTCACGTACCACGTGTATTTACATACACGTGAAACGGGGATCTCTAGTATCTACACGCGACGGCGAGTCGGCGACGACGTTTTCGGAGCCAGGGAGATGCTCGATATGAGTAGTAAACTGTGATATGAATGATAATTGCCGAAGTTGGCGAGGTGATGCTTTATCGGCGCGTTACCGGAACGCGTACACGAGTGGTTTGTGATCAGTCACAATTACGAAATTTCTACCTTCGAGGAAATGCCTGAAGTATTTGAGCGCTTCGTGAACAGCGGTTAACTCGCGATCATACGCACTGTAGTTTCTTTGAGATGGAGTAAACTTGCGAGAAAAGAATGCCAAGGGCTTCCATGAATTTTGGAATTTTTGTTCTAACGACGCTCCCATTCCAAAATCGGATGCATCGGTAACGAGACGCGTTATTGCATCAGGAGCAGGGTGATTTAGCAAGGTCGCGTTGGCGAGGTCAGATTTGACTCGTGCAAACGCTTCCTCGGCTTGAGAAGTCCAGACTATCTCGCGTTTATCATTTTTCTTCGACTCGCAAAGATACTCGTGCAAGGGTGCTTGCACGTCAGCGGCGCGACCCAGACTGCGTCGGTAAAAGTTGACCATACCCAGAAATCTGCGTAGGTCAGAGACTGTTTTGGGCTTCGGAAAGTCCTGAATGGCCTTGACTTTTTCGGGAATAGGTGCAGACCCGTTCCGATCAACCACGTGTCCCAGAAACTCGAGATGGGACTTGCCGAATTCGCATTTGGCAAGATTCAGATGCAGCGCGTGTTCCTGTAAACGTTGCAGAACTATGCGGAGGTGACGCTCATGCTCTTCGAGGTTCGACGAAGCGATGAGGATGTCGTCGATGTAGGCAAAAACGAAGTCAAGGTCTCCGAGGGCACGATGGATGTACCGTTGAAATGTCTGCCCGGCGTTACGGAGGCCGAAAGGCATCACGGTATACTCGAAGAGCCCAAAAGGTGTTATCACGGCAGTTTTCGCGATGTGCGACGGCGCAACCGGAATCTGCTGATACGCTCTCTGAAGATCGAGCTTGGTGAAGATCGTTTTGTTGTGTAAATTGACTGAGTAGTCATGTAAATGAGGAACTGGGTACATGTCGGGAACAGTCACCGAATTCAAACGACGATAGTCGCCACATACCCGCCAACCCCCATCTTTCTTAGGAACAAGATGGATGGGGCTAGCCCACGGGCTACTCGATGGACGACATGTTCCTTCAGCAACGAGCCGTCGGAACTCGGCCTTAGCCACCTGCAGTTTATCGTGCGTCAGTCGTCGCGCACGCTCGGCTACG
Source organism: Lasioglossum baleicum (assembly GCF_051020765.1). Taxonomy (NCBI): domain Eukaryota; kingdom Metazoa; phylum Arthropoda; class Insecta; order Hymenoptera; family Halictidae; genus Lasioglossum; species Lasioglossum baleicum. Next base: position 602,634 of record NC_134935.1, read on the forward strand.
GGGGGACCCTCGGTCACAATATGATGTAAGACGTCGCGCGGCGAATCGCAATTCGATTGCGATGGTCCTATAACTCCCGGAAACTCGGAGAGTATTCCCGCGAACGGAGATGCGGGATCGATCGATTTCACGTTGAACACCGGCGAGGTTCTGACTCTGCAGACAGTGGAAATTCGCGTCAACGGATCGATCAATTTACGATGACGCAGATCGACCAACAAGCTAAAATGATTGAGAAAATCCGCGCCTAGAATCGGGTACGGTACCGCGGCGACGCAGAAGTTCCAAGAGAAGGCACGGCGAAGGCCTAGATTCAAATTGAGTCGCTTCTCTCCATATGTCTCGATCGTTGTCTCGTTTGCCGCGAACAATTTTAAACCGGTCGCACGTTTTTTCGCGGCCACATCAGCCGGTAACAGAGAGATATCCGCTCCCGTGTCGATCAGAAACGTGAGACCGAGGTCGCTTTCACGAACATGGAGACGATGTGATGTAGCACTCAGCGCGCTCGCCTCCACGCGGCTAGTGCATATAAGTTTCCCGCCTGCCACGAGCAGGGTTTTATGCAATGACGTGCATCGCTTCCGTATTTCCGGTGCAGACGGCACAATGCGGAACCGCGCGACTTGGAACGCGAACTTTGTCTCCCACGGGAAGTAGTTCTACGGCGCCCGTCGCGGGAACTGCGTCTCACGATACTGGTCAGTTCGGCCAATTGATTCGCGAGACGGTCGACTTTTGCTTCAAGCTCGCGGTTTGAAGAACCTCGAGAAGAAACTGCGGATGCGACGGCATCCGATGCCTCGACATCGCGTCTAGAAGAGTCTCGCGGCGAAATTGATGAAATCGCGACGGAACCCGATGCTTCGACAACTTTGTCGGCCAATTCGGCGAATTCTTGCGGGTCGGTAATCTTGGACATGGCCAAGACTGTCCTGATTTGAGCAGGAAGCTGCTCCATGAAAATCGTGCGGATTATGTCATCCGAACACGACCCGTCGTTTAAGTTGCGAAGTCGCATCAATATTTGTGAAGGTTTTCCTTCCGTTAGCACCTCGCCCTTTAGAAGTCGGCGTAAACGCGCTTCCGCCGACGTAGAGAAGTTTGAAATTATACGCGCTTTTACCTGATCGTAAAGATTCTGAGGCTGCGGTGACAAAGAGAGAATATCTTTTATCGCGGCTATTTCTTCAAACGTTAACGCGGATATAACAATGTCAGCCATCGTCTTTTGTGTGGTTATGCGGGCTGCGGAGAGGGACGATTCAACTTGCATGAACCATAGTGAAGGATCCTCCCGAAAGAACGAAGGTACCTTTGGTACGCGATATGAATCGACGTGCTTCTCGAGAAGCGATTTCAAGATTTCCTCAGTACCCGGAAGTGGTGCCGGCGCGGTCATTTTGATTATCTGCGCGCGCACGCGATGCTAATTCACAGGACCCGCGGCGATGGGTCTTACGCTATCACGACGGAACTGAACGCGCGTCGGAGATGCAATGTGCCATGTATTCTACCGGAATCGCGATAACGAATGTTAACGGCTAAACTAGACGCTCGCACTTACGGAAGTCGCTCGCAATCTTCTATGCACGCCGGAATCCACCTGTGGAACAGCTCCTTCGAGGACCAAGATGGCGGCTTCACAGCGGCGTGCCTCGTGCAGCAGCAAAGATGGCGGACAGGAAACGTCCTTCCGACCGCGTAGCTTGGCCAAACAGCAAACCGGTACTCGAGTGCGTTCTCCTCGAGAGATCGTGGCGTCGGCGTGACGCTGCACTCTACTTGGCTGGATCCTCGACGCTCCTCGATGAAGGTGCGTGTCAGCCAGAATAGCTGCAGGCACGGGATGTCCCCAAGACCGCGTGCTGACGTCCTTCCTTCTGGAGATCGGCGAGATCACGACGGCCGACGGATTCAGATCACGTCGGGGTCACCAATTGTAGGATGGATGTAGATGGATACTCTCGGAGAGAATCAGAAGCTTCGGGGAAGGTACCGAAGAACGTAGCCTACTCTACGTTTTACTTGCAACACGTGATTAGGACTTGAGGATAAAATTCACTGCAGAATTTGTAGTTCAACGAGAACCATTTAATAATATTTATTCACACGGTAGTGACGTCCGTCGTAACCGTACGACGGAGAATATATTACAAAAGAGGTAAGCCTCGCAACACAGTACAACTGGATAAAGATGTTCAATACGTCTGACTCTATGAACTGACTATTTTGAACTGCTAGGGATGCCTAGCGTAACGGTCGCTACGAGAGACGGTTGGGAGTAGGACCGCCAACTCCCTATCGGTGATCTCCCTAGGCGCGACCTAGGGGAATGGCGACACGAGCGCCATAATCCCTACATGATTAATGCGGCGAATGCCGTTATACAGGGCAGCGCCGTCGGTAAGGGCAGATCGCACTAATGTGGCAGATGTCGATAAAGTAAATTTCTATTGTACAAATATGTAGCAGATTTCCTTTTTACCGACAATACTGATTTTTGAATGAATATTCAGTCACATGCAAGGAGAGAAAACGAAAAAAAAAAATAATCTGTGCAAAATAAAAATTCTCTGCATCGATTGCAAGAGATGGAAGCTAAGATTAAAATGTCCCCATGCAAAAAAAGACAAAGTGTCATTTAAGGGAAAAGAAAATTTACTTTTTCTTATTTTTTAATACGCCGCAGGGAGTTGGTAAAGACACATGGACAATGACACAAGGAATATATATATATATAATAAATATTATAATTTTTTATTATTACTATGCTTTATTATTGGACGAACACCTAAATATCTCTTCAGGTTGTTGTGATGCAAAAAATATTTGTTACGTAATGTGCACGGTGTGCCAGATATTTGGTCCATTGACACCATGCACATTACGTAACAAATATTTTTTGCATCACAATAACCTGAAGAGATATTTAGGTGTTCGTATTTAAACGGAACACCCTGTATATTGTGATTATTATACGTTGTTGCCTCTGCTTCCCAAAACTTGTGGCCCGTAGCACGTTCTGGCATAGGTGGGATACCTAAAAAATACAAAGAAAATCAGTAATGTACAATATATGCATGTGTGTTGAATGGCATAATTAGATATACGTACCACGTGAAAAATTAGAGGTCTTCCTCTTCCCCGGTTGCCGCTGCTTCCTTCTCCTCCTTCCCTGGATAGCACATTATATTTATCCTCCGTTCTGTAAATTAGATTTTCAATTACACAGTGAGTAAAGGTGAGTATTTAATCTTCTTCGCTTATTGCTCATCTCAACGAATTTTCTAATTTCTGGTGCTACAATTACAAAAGGTCTTCTGACGTTTTTCATCAACTAATATACCTAACTGATTCAAACATTGCAATGATATTTATAAAAAATCGATTAAAGTTGAACTACAAACAAAAGAATGTACTACCAGAAATAAAAAAATTCGATGATGAGAAGCAAGTGAAGAAGATTAAATACTTGCCTTACTGAATTGGTTTAAGCCATCATTTTGCCGATTTAGAATATTGCTAAGCTAATTCTAATCTGAATGGGCCAAAGCTGAATTGTGTTGGATTTGTTTAAAGTGATAAATGATAATAATGATAATGAAAAGAGAGTGATAAAGTGATAAAGAAACAAACAATTTACTATTTTGGACTCTACATTGAAGTGAACATACTCGCCCCGTAGCACCTCATACGTGATGGCAAATGGCACTGTCGCGTGGTGTGCCGACAAGCGTTCTCACGCTTTTTCACGCGAAGATTCTGGGAGACATTTGAGCAAAATGAAACCGATCAACCAATATAAATATGTACAAATACCTTCCGTTCTTCCTTCCTTCCACGTAGTGCACGTAATCCAAGTAATCCACGTAATCACATAATCCAAGCAAGTCAATCTAATAAATAGTCAAATAGTCAAATGCCGCAACGCAGACCGCACTCGCGAGTGTAACGTGTAACCACAGAGCGAAGCTATGTAAGTATATCTGTGATTGTGTCAAGAAAAACGCTGCATGTCACAATTTCAAAAAATTTCAGTTTATGCATTTATTGAACTTTATAGTGTAGGATTAGGTATTTACCAGAAAAAACGTCACGAAAATCAATTCAAAAGGCTCGAAAAAATAATACAATTTAACCAATGTCCTTGTCAAAGCATTAGTGATCAAAACTTTAAACGACAATATCTCGAAAGTGAAAGTACAATGTGACATGCGGCGGCGTCCTCCTGACAACCACAGATATTACGACCGAGCTAAGCGAACGAGAACTTGAGAACTGTTGAGAGTTGAGAGAATAACTGAAAACTGCTGAAAACTGAACGGCAGTTTCCCCTTCCCTGACGTATCGTCGTATCCGTGAGCGGTGTCGACCGCGCTTGCCCGTGTTGGTGCATGTTCGATTGCACGCGCGCTACACAAACAAACGTACCTCTACTCTGTCCGTGTGAACTACCTACTCGACTGATCTACGCCGACGCGTTCCTCCGGTTTTCACGTTACCGAAGTTTCGAAAGTGAGGCGGAAAGCCGGAATTTGGAGACGGCGCACAGTGGGGTATTTGGCCTGTTTAGCGCGCCAAAACTATTGCGACGTTATTAATAGTGTGAAGGTCATACTATTATATATCGTTGAATTCGTCTTAACACCAGCTACAACACTATCAAATCAAAAATACAACTTAATGTTTAAAAAATCGAAGCGACCTTGTTTTTTTGTTTTAAACAAAATTTTTTCGAAGTTTTATATATTGAAGTTTATATTGAGGTTAATACTGTTAAACTTTTGTTTCAAACATTTTTTCGTAAAAAAAAAAATATATTATAAATATTAATTAATTTTTATTAATTTTTTTTTATAATATAAATTAATATTCTAGCAATAATGACTTTCATTTTCCTTCATTTACTTCCAAGTATCTATCACCTACAGCTCAGTTATTTCATCATTATCAGTCATATGATATACGGTCGGTTCATGCCATACTGATCTAAATCGCATAAAAAGGTATGTTCCAGCACGAGATCGCACGCAAACTTTTCACGATTGTTTAAAGCAATGTCTAATGATTAACCCCTAAAAAAATTAGAGGGGTGTTTTGCGGAGAAAAAAAGTTATTACATAATACATAGTAATTTTCTGAAAAAAAAATTATATCACTTTTAATTGTTTATTCTATCAAAACCACCGAAGAGTATAAAACAAAAAGCAGTAAAATTACTCTATAAACCTTCCTTTACATCCTAGGTATGTTTTTATCTCGATTTGATACACTAAACTTGTGAGAAAGATCATTTCTTTAACACAAGTTTTTCCATGCTTCTCTCGGTCACGAGAATATGTTACTTTCAAGTATCTATAGGTTACTAAATACTACCGTTTATGGAAAAATATTATTGTAGATTACTTGCATATATATTCAGGTACATGGGTAAAAAGTTTTAGTCATTTTGAACAAAGTAAAAATTTCGACTTTTGGCGCGCTAAACAGGCCAAATACCCCACTGTGCGGCGCATTTGAATCCTGGCACAGCGCGACGCGGCGCACGTTTTTCTATAACTTTTGATCTCAAAGAGATATCGAAGAGAAATTAGGACTACATTTTTGTAGAAAAAACGGGTTTAATGACGTAAACAGAAATATATTTTGCATTTTTTAAATAATGGTTTCGTTAGCCGGATAAGATGGTCAAAAGTGTCCATCCAAATTGATTTTTAGTCACGTCACATGTTCAACAGAAAATTATGAAAAAATTCATGAATATTCTACCTAATAGCATACACTACCGAGATTTTTTTCAAAATTTTTGGTTGCAAAGTCGATTTTTAAACAAATCGGAAAACATAAAATTGCCGATTTTATATCAAAGTCTTCAGTTGACCACATTTATATTATTAGTTGTTTCTCATCCTGATTATTAATGTGTATTTTTTGAGGTTTTTCGATTTATGGAAACATGTTTTAAAAAATTGTGTTTGAGATCAGACGGGACAATAAACTTCACCGAATTTGGACGAGCACACTTTATTCCGTCTGGCGGTAGTCTCAACAAAACTTTATACAAATTATGTACAACGTTCAGCACAATTGTATGATTGACTGAAGCAATAAAGAATCGAATAAAGTAGTTCCGAAAGAACGTGATTGTTCACAGCAGCTGTGCTGAGAACGTAGTTATAAACGAATGCTGTTAACCGAAAACGACTGGTCTGACGACGCGCGACTTTCGTACAGAAGCTAATCAGCGATTGATTCGACGATCGATCAGAAGAGCGGATTTCTCTCTCCGTCGGAACGATGACCTGCTAATCGAAAATCTCGACCAATGGAATTTCACCAGGCAGGTCGATAATCGATCCGACGGCGACAGCCTATCGCGCGGCGCGCTGCTGATCGATCATCGATCTCGCGACGGCGAGCGGAGCAGCCAATCACTGGGCTGCGTGGTGGATCGTGCGTCACGATCTCGCGGTACGCGCAGCCAATCCCAAACATTCCGCCCGCCTCGTCATTCATTGACGAAATTGAGAAGAATGAATGGGTTGGCAACGTGCGACGTAGTAAATGGACGATGAGACGCGAGTGCAAAAATGGAAGTTTACAGTGCGAATGATTGCCGAGATGGATACAATTAAAATGAAGTGAATAATGAGGTGAGTGAAACTACCCTAAGTAAATGATGTTGCTAGTTAATTGGTGACGCGAATTGTACAGTGCTTAACCTAAAATTGATACGCGCTCGAAATTTCACAGATGAGAATTGGAAGAATCGCGTGATACGCCTGCCTCGGGTTCCCTTCCAGCATCTGTCTCAGCATCGTTCGGCGCTAGTAATGGAATTAGTTTGTGTACAGGTCTAAGAAATTGCGACTTGGCAGTACGAACGGTTGCGACTCGAATAGAAGAATCTGGTCCCGGGTGCACGTTTACTACGCGAGCGAGAGGCCATTGAGTGGGAGGAAGAAGTTCACTTTTTATAAGGCAGAGGATTCCGGCCTTGATTAGTGCCTTGTCCCTTTGCCATTTGCCTCGAGTTTGCAGTGAATTTAAGTACTCCCGTGACCAGCGCTTCCAGAAATGTTGTTGCATTTGTTGCAATAATTGCCAACGAGACAAGCGTGATGCTGGAAGGTCCTCGAGGCTGGGCTCCGGGATTGCGATGAGAGGTTCCCCGATCAAGAAGTGACCAGGCGTTAGAGCAACTGGATCCTCAGGGTCGTCTGACATAGGCAATAAAGGTCTGGAATTGAGACAAGCTTCGATACCCGTCAGAAGCGTGGTCAGCTCCTCGAAGGTCAATCTCTGCTCGCCAATGATTCTGCGGAGGTGATACTTAACGGACTTAACAGCTGCCTCCCAGAGTCCGCCGAAGTGAGGAGCGGAAGGAGGATTGAATCTCCAGGTAATTCCTTCTCTGGAAGCTGCGGCGAATGGGCCTCCTCCCTGTTTCTCCGATTCGCGTAGAAGGGCACGCAGTTCGTGGTTAGCGCCTACAAAGTTCCGTCCACAATCGCTGTAAAGTTCGGAGCAGCGACCACGCCGTGCCATGAAGCGTCGTAGAGCGGCCAAGAAGGTATCGGTGGACCCATCCGATGCAGCCTCCAGATGTACGGCCTTAGTGACGAGGCAAATGAATACGGCGATGTATCCCTTCGAGGTGCGCTGACCACGGCTACTACTGGATCTGAGCAGTATTGGCCCAGCATAGTCAATTCCAGATCTGTAAAAAGGACGACAAGGAGTTAGTCGTGGTAATGGAAGATTTCCCATTTTTGGTTGTGCAGTTTGACCCTTCCAACGTATACAAGTGGTGCAATGTCTGATACAGGACTTGACCATATGACGACCCTTGAGGACCCAACACTCTTGACGCAGAGTAGCGAGAGTCAGTTGAGTTCCCCCGTGGAGGCACCGCTTGTGCGCAGCGTCTACCCACAGCCTTGCCAAGGCAGAGTCGTCTGGAAGTATAGCGGGATGCTTCCTGTCGTAGGTGAGGTTGGTGACCTGGAGGCGGCCGCCAACGCGCAGTACTCCTTCAGGATCTAGGAAAGGACTGAGCTTTGCTAGCCGGCTCTTGGATGGCACCGATTGGTTTTTCCGGAGGGCCCTGATGTCCTCCATGAAGTGTGCAGCTTGCTCCAGCTGCAATAGAGTGAGTTTACAAGCTTGTATCTCGGAGGCAGTGAGAATTGATTCAGTTTTTCGTTGTCCAGGTTTCCAACGACGACACCAAGCCAGAACTCGTAGTAGGCGAGTCAGGTTAGAAAACCGCTCGATCAAGGAGCATGCAGATCCCTCTGGTCGGCGAGCCACGTGATGAACGAGTGGTTCAGTGACTTCGGGGTGAGCTTCGCTGCTCACGGTCTCCGGGAAGTGTCCGGATGAAGAAAGCCACTCGGGTCCTCGCCACCAAAGCTCGAAGTTTACCATCTCGGTTGGATACAGGCCCCTGGATGCACAGTCTGCAGGGTTCTCGGCACTTCGTACATGATGCCACTTGGCTAGAGGCACCATCCTCTGGATTTCGGCGACTCGGTTGGCCACGTACGTCGGCCAACGAGATGGATGCCCCTGAATCCAGCTGAGAGTCACCGAGGAGTCGGACCAAAGATGTAGTCCGATATCCCGCAAGTCGAGCACCTTGGTGATGTGGTCGGTGAGTTTGGCCAACAGGAACGCTGCACAGAGCTCCAGTCTCGGTAGTCAGACTCTCTTCAACGGAGCTACCCTGGATTTGGCGACGATGAGTGAAACGGTGGCAACTCCCCTCTCATCGAGGACTCGAGAGTAAACCACAGCCGCATATGCTCGCTCGGAAGCATCAGCAAATCCGTGGATCTCGATAGTTTGCTTGGAGCCACTGATACCCAGCCAGCGTGGGACTCGAATAGTTTGCAGCGTGGGCAGCTGCTGTTGGAACTTCTGCCAGATGAGTTCCTCCCTTCCTGGTAGAGGTGCGTCCCAGTCAATCTTGAGGAGCCACAGAGACTGCATGAGAACCTTTGCGACTATAGTGACGGGAGCCAACCAGCCAAGGGGATCGAAGAGTTGTGCCGTCCCGCTGAGCACCGCTCGCTTAGTGTAGCCAGTGTTCCGGATCGAAGTGGCAGCGGAGATCTGAAAACAGTCAGAGGAAGGGAGCCATTGGATACCTAGGACGCTGTGTAATGTGAGAGAGTCCCATTCGACGATTCCCTTCCGCTCGTCGATGGAGAGTCCTTCCAGAAGTTCCCGAGAGTTGGAGGCCCACTTCCTGAGTGGGAATCCGCCCGCCATGAGGAGCTCTCGGACCTCAAGTTGTTTCAGACGAGCCTCTGGAAGGGAGTCAGCTCCGGTGAGGACATCGTCCATGTATATGTCCCTCAGTACGGTGTGGGAGCCTCGTGGATACCGTAGCTCTTCCAGTTGGGCGAGTTGGTGAAGACATCGGATTGCCAGGTAAGGTGTACAGGCAAGTCCGTAGGTTACAGTGTTAAGCTCGTAATCTAGTATGTTTTCCCTCTTTCCAGATCTCCACACGATCCGCTGCCACCTTCGGTCTTCAGGATGAACGAGAATCTGCCGATACATTTTCTCGATATCGGCTGAGAACACGAATCGGTGTCGCCGCCATCTCAGAAGTACGTCAGCAAGATTAGGCAGTAGATTAGGACCCCGAAGAAGGAAATCGTTGAGTGACTTCCCATTAGAAGAAGGCATTGAGCCGTTGAAGACTACTCGAAGTTTGGTAGTCTTGCTGCTCTCACGCAGCACTCCGTGATGAGGAAGGTAATAGGAGTTACAACCGGAAGAAGGTGGAGTCGACGACATGTGCCCTAGTGCCTCGTAGGTGGTCAGGAAGTCTTGATAGGCGAGCCTGAACTCTTTAGAGCGTCGGAACCTGGAGCTTAGACCATCAAGAGTTTTCACGGCGGTGTGTCGTGAGTTTCCCAACTCTGGAGTGTCTTTGAACGGCAGACGCACCATGAAGCGACCATCAGGTAGACGGGCGTAAGTTTTGGAGAAGTGTTCCTCAGCTCGGATGTCGTCTTCCGTGCCAGGAATCATGGCCTCGACTTCTTCCTGCTCCCAGAACCTCGATAAGGAAGCCATAAGTTCCTGGTCTACCCTGCTGTGAAGTACTGGAGCCTCAGTGCGATCAGACGAACAGTTAGAGTTCGACGGTCCAGATCCTCCGGTCAGAATCCAGCCGAAGTGGGTCTCCTGAGCGACTGGAGTGTGTGGCGGCCCTTTCTTGACGCCTTCCAAGAGAATGAGGTCGTAGGACTCGGCTCCTAGGAGGATGTCTACCGGATCGGTATGGTGATAGACAGGATCGGCGAGTTTCAACCCCTTAACGTGGGGCCAGGAGCTGGGAGAGGGTAGATTTCGAGGTTGGTACTTGGAGAGTTCGGGAAGAATGTAGGCAGGAACCTCGAAGATTCTCTTTTGCTCGTGATGAGGAGCAATTGCGAGTACAGTCTTCCCCCGAGTGAACTGCGCTCTGCATTTTCCAACGCCACGAAGAGGAATCCTAGCCTGACTTCTTTGAAGGCCGAGTCGTTGAGCAAGAGCCTCTGAGACTAAGGAAACCTCACTGCCGGGATCGATGAGTACGCGAGCGAGGCTGCTTTGTCCAAGTGGGCCTAGAACTAAAACACGAGCGGTACCGAGAATCACCGAAGCGTTACTCACGTGAGTAGATACCTGCTGCACGCAGGCCCCAGCTGCATTATTCTCCTGTCGAGATTGAACTGCTTCGTGTATCAGCGTGTGATGCTTGCCTTCACATCGCTGACATCGCTTCGGGGACTTGCAATCATTAACTTGGTGGTTTCCAAGGCAGTTGAAGCAGATGTTTAATGCACGAACAGCGTCCTTTCGTTCAGAAGGCGACTTATCACGGAATTGCTTGCAGTGTTGAATGAAGTGTTGATCCTGGCAAAGGCTGCAGGATCTTCCCGAGGGGCTAGCCTTGGAAACTTGATGGACCTTGAAGCTCTTGGTTGCAGTCTTCTTGATCGTTGCTGACTCTCTTTCCGGCGGAGCTTCCAGTTCTTCGCAGGTTTGTATGCGCCCGAGCATGAACTCCCTCAACTGCTCCATAGTGGGAATGTCCTTTGATCGCTTGACTAAATCCTCCCACTCACGTCGTGACTGTTGATCCAACCTTTGTGTGGTTAATTCAACGATCCAGTCTTCGGCGTTGTTCACAGGTCTGTCAAGGTTTATGAGGGCATCGACGGCATCAAACGTTTCGTCGAAAAGTCGCTGCAATTCGACGGCGGATTCCTTGCGAACTGGAGATAGCTTCGAAAGGAGTCTGATCTGGGCTTGGACCAGCTTTCGACGGTTCTCATAGCGGTTTTCAAGTTTCTCCCACGCGACCTGGAAGTTTTCGGCAGTCGTCTTGACATTTTTAAGTAAGGCTGCGGCGCTACCCTTCATGCAGGTTTTAAGATAGTGCAGACGTTTGTAACGTTCGCTGGTTGGGAGAAGGCCGACTCAGCCGATCGCACAGGGTTCTTCGAGCCGCGAATGAATGCTTCTGGTGGTTGAAACAGAAAGATATATTTATTAGTGGCTAAGGCCGATAACTTAAGTAGGTTACAATATGCGCGGATGCGTCGTGTCGGTCGGACGTTGATACACGGGGTGTTCACGGAGGGTTACAGTGGTGGCGGTACGGGGTACGGCGACGGACCGGTTACGGCGAACGCGAATTTCGGCGGACGGTGGACTGCGTGAACGCGGATCGCGGTGGACGCCAATGACGGCAGACACGGGGGTATCAACGCGAGACGGCGGCGTACGCAACTTGATGTCGGACGACGGGCATGTCTTCCTAACGCGACTTACTGCTAACGCGGTATATTTACTGTCTACGGGCGAAGATCGGCGATACGCGGCTTATTAGCTAACGCGGACATTTACATTCGGCGGATGAAGATCGGCGATACGCGGCTTATTAGCTAACGCGGACATCTACATTCGACGGATGAAGATCGGCGATACGCGACTTATTAGTCAACGCGGACATCTACATTCGACGGATGAAGATCGGCGATACGCGACTTATTAGTTAACGCGGACATCTACATTCGACGCGACTTATGGACTAACGTGAACATTCGCAATCGTGGCTTATCGGCTACCTATCGCTCGCAGTACATCGTACGTTTTCTCTGTAACCGCTGTCGGGGTGCGAAGGAGTAGAGGTGAGCGGGAAGGTAGCTTGCTTGCCGCTTTCGCAACTGAGCGTTGTGGATTCCCGAGGTCTTTCAACTCTCGAGCCGATAGAGTCCCGGATGCTTTCGCGTTCCGAGCAAGGATGTCCTGCGGCTCTCGCAGCTGGACAGTGCGAACACTTTCGTATGTCGCGGAAGGGTGTCCCGGTTTCTCTCGAACCTCGGGCCTTGGGCTAGCGGATCGTGGATGGGTAGAGGCGTGTTCCTCGCTAGTCGCTTGGTCAGGAGTGGTATTGCCACGGCTGATCATGCTTCGGCTCAGAACGAACTTTACTGGTATCGGCGGGCTGTATTTATACCGCTCCCGGTTCATCTTGACTCGCGAGAAACCGCGAATCCGCGGTGGCCACCTCGCGGCCGCCGCGTGAATTGGCGTGTCGCGGTCTCGCGTCGCGAACTCGCGCCGCGGTTTTCGCTGGTTAGCCTACCTTCAGGGGCAGCGTGTCTCGCGCCTAGTGAGATCGTTACATCCCCCTTCTACTTCGGGGCGCGAGACTTTCTCCTGCTCTGGTTACCGCATTAACTTTGTCGCTAGTCTTCCTGGTGTGAAAAATATATTTATTTGTTCTTACAAACAACTTAACTTAACTTACTGCTATGTAGGAACTGGAGACAACTATCACTGTTTTATATAGTACAAGTAAAAAAGAAACTTAGTTTAGCTTACAACTAGTTGCCCCCTGGGCCTTCGCGACGCCTGTACCGTATGTACTGTACGCCTTCGGCGTTCATCCTGATGAGGATCCAGCCTCCTGTGACTGGGAGACGGTACGAATGCCTCCGCTGTAGGCTGTCAATTCTCACCAGATATGCGTCCGGGGCCTCCGCTGGAACGACGTGTTGTGGGAGGGGTCGTCGCTGTTGTTGCTGTGGGGTGGGTGGTGGCGGGGTGGGGGTTGGAACTGCTGCTACCTGGGCGGGCGGGGGCGGGGTGGGAGCTGGTCTCGGTGTTGTCTGGGTGAGTGGGGGCGGTGTGTTGTCTGGCGCTGGTGGGGCCGACGGTCCTGCCCCTGACTGCCTCTGCGTAGGTGGTTGGTGTTCGCCTGGGCTCCTCTTCTTCGTGGCGATCCCTAGTCTGGCCTTGGGTACGGCTTTTGCTTTCGGCGGCGCCTTTTTTGGTTTCGCCGTTTCTAGCGTCCTCGTGGCGCTCTGCTGCAGTTTGTTCCGCTCTGCTGGTGTTGCGGTGCCCTTCCGTACCGACGGGCCTGTCGGGATTGGCGGCGGTGGCGGTGATGGCGGCGCTAGTGGTGCCATCTCGGCATCTGGCCCTGTCGGCGTCGTCGGTGATGGCGGTAATGCCGGTAGGAGTTCTGGTCGGCCCTCGTAGCTGGCGATTAACTCGTCCAGTTCCCGTAGTCCGTCGTCCAGGTTGAACGTCGGTTGTGGAGGGTCGGTGGGCTTCGCTTTTCCCGTGTCCTCTTTCTTCTGTTGGTCGCTGGTCGTTGTGTGACTGCGTGGGGTTATCCCTCCTGTGGTTCCCCCTGCTACTATTTCCATCACTTGTTGTTCTCCCCGTGGGGGTGGTCGGACTTTGGTCGGCGGTCCGCGTACCTTGCCTGGCCAGGGTGCTGAGCCGTCCCGGATCCTCTCCCGGATTTTTGCCTCCATCGGGCGGTCGGCCTTCTCCGGTTTCATCGGAATTGCTTCCTTTCTTGTTGCCTCGTGATGTGTACGCTTTGACATGTTTGGGCTTACTGCTCGCTTTGCCGAGCTCGTCGTCGCTTATATACTCTCCTTCCTCGCATGGCTTCAAGTCCTGTACGTGGACCTGGTGTTGTCGCCCTCTACTGGATTGAATTGTTACTACTGTTGGCCCTACAATCGCGCGAACTTCGAACGGCCCTGAAAATTTTGGGGCTAGTTTGGCGCAGAAGCCTTCTGCGGCAACCGATAGATGGTGTTCCCTTCGCATTACTTTGTCGCCGATTTTCGGTTGCCATTTCCTGCGACGCAGGTTGTAATGTCGGCGCTGTGTTTCGGTTGCCTGTGCTTGTGCGTTGCGGGCCAATTGGTATGCGGTTGGGAGCCGGTTGATCGCTTGTTCCCGTTGTTCGTAGTCCTGTTTGGCCGCTTCTTCTACCGGGTGTTCGGTTACTGGACGGTCCGTGCCGTGGTTGGCTAGTTCCCGGCCGTATGTCAGGTACGCGGGTGTTAAACCCGTGGCTCCGTGTTTTGCTGTATTGTATGCAAATGTTGCTGCGGCGACGGTTCGGTCCCATGTCCGGTGATTGTCCGTGGCGAACTGTGCGATGATGGTTTTTAGGACGCGATTTGTTCGCTCCACCGGGTTACACTGTGGTGTGTACGGTGGGGTTTTCCGGTGTTCGACTCCGTAATGTTGGAGTAGCGCTCTAAACTCGCGGCTTTCGAACTGGCGTCCATTGTCTGTAATTGCCATGCGAGGGCACCCATGTCTTAGTATTACGAGTTCTTCGAAGGCCCGGGTGACGGCGGGTGCCGTTGCTTGTCGCAAGGGTCGAACCTCGGCCCACTTGCTGAACTTGTCTTGGATTACTATTAGGGTTGTGTATCCTTGACTTGTCCGAGGTAATGGTCCTACGAGGTCCGCGGTGACGGTATCCCATGGTCCTATGGCCGGCGTGGTGAACATTTCTCCTGCTGGTGCTTGTTGTATGGCTTTATATTGGAGACAACTGTTGCAACGTCGCACATACTTGGCTGCCTCCTGGCGCATCCGTGGCCAGTGAAATCGCTGGGTTAATCGTGCGATTGTCTTGGCCGTGCCCAGGTGCCCGGCGGTTGGGTCATCGTGCATTTGTTGTAGGATCGCTGTTCGTTCCTCGGTGGGGATGCACCTTTTCCATTCCCACTCCGGTCGTAGCCCGGTGTCGTCTGGTATCCGGCGGTAGATTTGTCCCTGGTGTTGACGGTACTCTGGGTAGCGTTCCGGGTTTTCTTCCACTCCCTTCTTTATTTGGTGGTACCAGGTATCTTGTGCCTGTTCTACGAGGCCCAAATCGTCCGGTTGTCTCGAGAGTGCGTCGGCTACGAAATTTTGTTCGCCCCGGCGGTATTGTATCGTGAAGTCGTATTGCTGGAGTTCTAGTCCCCAGCGGGCGAGTCTTCCTGACGGATTCTCGATCCGTCGTAGCCACTGGAGGGCCTGGTGATCGGTTATCACTGTGAAGTGGTATCCCTCCAGGTATGGTCGCATTTTCCGAATTCCCCACACTACTGCCAGACACTCTTGTTCTGTGACCGTGTAGTTCCTTTCTGCTTTGTTTAGTGTACGGCTGGCATATGCGATCACTTTCTCCTCCCCGTTTATTTCCTGTGTGAGGACTACTCCGAGTCCCTGTCCGCTGGCGTCGGTCTGTAGGACAAACGGTTTGTCGAAGTCCGGGCAGGTTAGTACTGGCGCCTGTGCTAATTGAGTCCGGAGGGCCTCGAACGCGTTGTTCTCTGTTTCTCCCCATTTCCAGCCTCTGCGTTTTTGCAGTAGCTGATGTAATGGTTCCGCGGTGTTGGCGAAGTGTGGTATATACCGACGATACCACGATACCATACCTAGGAACCGGCGGAGTTCTTTCACGCATCCCGGTGCCGGTATGCTGCGTATGGCTTGTACTTTTTCTGGATCTGTGCGTACGCCCTCGCTTGTTACCACATGGCCCAGGTATCTTAGTTCGGTCCGGCCGAAGTGGCATTTCTCCGGGTTGATGCGTAGTTTTGCTTGTTGTAGTCGTTGTAGTACCTCGCGTAGATTCTTTAAATGTTCCTCGAACGTGCGGCCGAGAACAATGATGTCGTCGAGGTACGCAAACGCTTTTGGTTCCAGTTGTGGCCCAATAATTGTATCTAGGAGTCGTTGGAACGTTGCCGGTGCGGAGTGCAAGCCGAATGGCATAACCTTGAAGTGGAATAGCCCTCTTCCCGGCACGGTGAATGCCGTAATCTGTCGGCTATTCCTGTCTAGTGGCACTTGCCAATACCCATTTGCCAAGTCGATGGTGGAGATGTACCGAGCCCCTCGTAGCTTCTCTAACGTTGCTTGTACCTGGGGCAATGGGTAAGCGTCCTTCTCGGTTACGTTGTTGACTCGTCGGAAGTCGATACAGAATCGGGGTTTTCCGTTTGCCTTCCGTACTATTACGACAGGGGAGCTCCACGGACTTGTGGATGGCTCTATGATTCCTTCTTGCAGCATGCGGTCAACTTCTTCGTTGATTATTTTCTGTGTTGCCGGGTTACGTGGTGTGTACCGCTGCTTTATCGGTTCGTCTGTTTTTAGGCGGATACGGTGTGCGGTTAGGTGAGTTGTACCTTTGATTTCGGCGAATTTTGGTAATTCTTTTGCCAATAACTCCCTTAGCTGGCGGTCCTGTTCTGGTGTGCACTTTGCCAGTCCCTCTGTGTCTAGTGTATCTAGCTCCTGTTGGAAGGACCAGTTCTGTGTCCCGACGGTAATTTGCGTCCCCAGTGCGCTGAGTGCGTCTACTCCTATGAGCATGGGCTGGGCCAGGGATGGTAGTACTGGGCATGTGATTTCCAGTGCGTCTCCGCAGAGGTCTATGACTACTTCCATCTCTTTGTTCATTTTGACCATGGTTCCGTCGGCGATTCGTACCGTTGTTTCAGCTGGTACTGCTTTTGCTCCCTGTCGTTGGCACCATTCGGCGACGTCTTGGCGTAGATACGACCGTGTTGCCCCCGTATCTAGTAGCGCCCGGAAGCAACGGCCATATGCGGTTACTGGTATGAATATTCGCGTATCTCGGCCTAGTTCGGTTGAGGCGTTCTGTAGTTCGGTCGGATGGTGCCCCTGCCTCCGACTCGGTTCCCGTTTCCCGTCACCGAATTACAGGTGCATCTGGTTGTAGTGATCCCGGGTGTGCCGCAGTATGAGCAGAAGAGTTTTGTCGGTCTGCGACACTCTAGTCGCTGGTGCCCCCTTTGTCCGCACCTCCAGCAACATGTTGCCCGGTCGTATGTGTTCGTTATTTCTGCTGCGTCGTTGGGGACCGGAATTACCTTCCGTTGTCGTTTTTCTTCTGCGATTGTATCTTCTAGTTCGTCTGTTCGCTCGAGAAGTTCGTCTGTCGATTCTATGTCTGCTCGGCGTATGAATTTTCTGAGTTCAGGTAGGAGATTTCGGTATGTTCTCTCCAGCTGCATTTCGCTAGTGTACCCTCCATGCCGACGCATCATGGTCTCGAGGTCTCCTGCGTACGTTCGCGTTTTCTCCCCTGGTTTCTGTACTCGGTCCCGTATGTTGTCCTCCAGGTCAATCAGTCGGTTCCGGGGTAAGAAGTTTTTGTGGAAGGCTTTGAGGAAGTCCTCCCAGGTTCCCCATTTCTCGTACTGGTTCCAGTACCATTTGAGTGCTTCTCCTCGGAATACTTCGGCTAGGCACGGGAGTATCTCCTCTGGTTCGACTTTGAAGCCTCTGCGGAGGTCCTTGAGCCGATCGAGGAAATCTTCCGCTCCTTTTCCTCCGTCGTAATGAGTGCCCCAGCGGCGGACCCGTTCCATGATGGGTTGGTTCTGGCTGGGGTTAGCTGAGACACCGGCCACCGGTGGATCGTTCTTAGGTTCCATTGTCTCACGGATGTGGGCTGCTACTCGTGCTCGTAGTTCGTCCAAGTTGCCTTCTGTGTTTATTCCTCGCTGGCGGGCTACTTCCGTTAGCTCTGTTTTTCGGAGGTGGTATATCCAGCTCGTACTCATTCGTGGTTCTCCCTGTTTAAAGAACCTGTTCGGGCGCCATTTGTAACGTTCGCTGGTTGGGAGAAGGCCGACTCAGCCGATCGCACAGGGTTCTTCGAGCCGCGAATGAATGCTTCTGGTGGTTGAAACAGAAAGATATATTTATTAGTGGCTAAGGCCGATAACTTAAGTAGGTTACAATATGCGCGGATGCGTCGTGTCGGTCGGACGTTGATACACGGGGTGTTCACGGAGGGTTACAGTGGTGGCGGTACGGGGTACGGCGACGGACCGGTTACGGCGAACGCGAATTTCGGCGGACGGTGGACTGCGTGAACGCGGATCGCGGTGGACGCCAATGACGGCAGACACGGGGGTATCAACGCGAGACGGCGGCGTACGCAACTTGATGTCGGACGACGGGCATGTCTTCCTAACGCGACTTACTGCTAACGCGGTATATTTACTGTCTACGGGCGAAGATCGGCGATACGCGGCTTATTAGCTAACGCGGACATTTACATTCGGCGGATGAAGATCGGCGATACGCGGCTTATTAGCTAACGCGGACATCTACATTCGACGGATGAAGATCGGCGATACGCGACTTATTAGTCAACGCGGACATCTACATTCGACGGATGAAGATCGGCGATACGCGACTTATTAGTTAACGCGGACATCTACATTCGACGCGACTTATGGACTAACGTGAACATTCGCAATCGTGGCTTATCGGCTACCTATCGCTCGCAGTACATCGTACGTTTTCTCTGTAACCGCTGTCGGGGTGCGAAGGAGTAGAGGTGAGCGGGAAGGTAGCTTGCTTGCCGCTTTCGCAACTGAGCGTTGTGGATTCCCGAGGTCTTTCAACTCTCGAGCCGATAGAGTCCCGGATGCTTTCGCGTTCCGAGCAAGGATGTCCTGCGGCTCTCGCAGCTGGACAGTGCGAACACTTTCGTATGTCGCGGAAGGGTGTCCCGGTTTCTCTCGAACCTCGGGCCTTGGGCTAGCGGATCGTGGATGGGTAGAGGCGTGTTCCTCGCTAGTCGCTTGGTCAGGAGTGGTATTGCCACGGCTGATCATGCTTCGGCTCAGAACGAACTTTACTGGTATCGGCGGGCTGTATTTATACCGCTCCCGGTTCATCTTGACTCGCGAGAAACCGCGAATCCGCGGTGGCCACCTCGCGGCCGCCGCGTGAATTGGCGTGTCGCGGTCTCGCGTCGCGAACTCGCGCCGCGGTTTTCGCTGGTTAGCCTACCTTCAGGGGCAGCGTGTCTCGCGCCTAGTGAGATCGTTACACGTTCTACAGGCGAAAGAGTAGGGTCCTTGATCATCAGTGATGTAAACAAGTCGCGAAAGGACGGCCAGTCCTTGTATTGTCCGTCGAAAGATGGGAGAGGCATTTTTGGCAACACGGCGCGCGACCTCTGAGTGCCCGTCTCGCCGACCGTTGAGTTTGAATTCGGAGATTCTTTAACGGTCGCGGATGCCCTGAGGTCTGAAATCATGTCTCTCAGCACTCCAGTCTGTTCCATGTGGACCAGTTGCACTTCTTCGTACTCGTCGTCCTGGATGTATGCACTTTCCTTTAATTTAGGATCCTTTTCAGCGGCGGCTCTGATGGCGGAATCTCCCCTTCGATAATCGGACCATAGCTCTTGGAGGGTAGTAAGGCCAGATTGCAGTAATCCCAGCGAAATGTTGGCCTTTCCCCGTTTTTTGATGTTTGAAACGAGTCGGGAAATCCGTTGGCCGATGAGTTGCTGATTACTGACAAAGTCAGCCATTGTTTGTATTCACGATTTCAAACGCACAGCGGTTAAAAATCACTTGTAAATTTTCAGTGAACTGCAGCACTGAATCCGGCTCGAAGGACCAAATGTTTGAGATCAGACGGGACAATAAACTTCACCGAATTTGGACGAGCACACTTTATTCCGTCTGGCGGTAGTCTCAACAAAACTTTATACAAATTATGTACAACGTTCAGCACAATTGTATGATTGACTGAAGCAATAAAGAATCGAATAAAGTAGTTCCGAAAGAACGTGATTGTTCACAGCAGCTGTGCTGAGAACGTAGTTATAAACGAATGCTGTTAACCGAAAACGACTGGTCTGACGACGCGCGACTTTCGTACAGAAGCTAATCAGCGATTGATTCGACGATCGATCAGAAGAGCGGATTTCTCTCTCCGTCGGAACGATGACCTGCTAATCGAAAATCTCGACCAATGGAATTTCACCAGGCAGGTCGATAATCGATCCGACGGCGACAGCCTATCGCGCGGCGCGCTGCTGATCGATCATCGATCTCGCGACGGCGAGCGGAGCAGCCAATCACTGGGCTGCGTGGTGGATCGTGCGTCACGATCTCGCGGTACGCGCAGCCAATCCCAAACAAATTGAAAACCTAACAAACTTAGTTTCAGTACTTACTTATTATTGAAGCAATTGTTCTTAATTTTTTCATAATTTTTTAGAGATTGGGTGGTTGTCAACAAAACAACTACATATACGGCGGGGAATCTTCGGGCCCGAATCGAATCCCGCTGCTAATCGTTTCTTTCAGTAAATACTTGTTGCTTCGGGTTTTAATGAAAAGTTTAATCAAAAACATTTTTTAATTGTCTGCGGTCTACATTTATTTTCAACTTAAAGGACTGATGCAGTTCGCGCTGTCGACTTTCGCTGTCTACTTTCTGTAATTAAAAAAAAGGAAGCACAATTAAAGTTATGATTGCGAAGTGCGGAATAAAATATTAATAGTAACCACAAACTTATTTGTTTTTTCTAAATTATCCTTTATGTTTTTGGTCGTGGTTCCGAGGTATTCGAAAATTCCGCTACAGCTGGTCCCCTGCGTTCCTATATTCGAAAAGAAACAAACATAATTAAAATCATAATTCTAATTGCAATATTATAGGACACAATATTAACATTAGCATATACTTATCTTTATTCATCGATAGCTGTCATTAGAGAATAGCTATACATTTGTGGTTGTTTAACGAAATAGCGTACCCGCAAAAATAAGTAATAAAGACTAAACGGCCTACATACTACCATCCTTCGAAGGTCGAAGGAAAGTTACAGTCCTACTGAATACGTGAGTTTTGTCAAGCGCCAAGCCTGTCTTCCCTTTCTTTTCATTTAGTCCGCGATATCCAATTTCACCGAATTTAATAAAACTCATTAAAATTTTGTTTGCAAAGTATTATTTTTTAAGTACATTCGTGATATGATCCCGAAATTTATTAATAAAATGCACTCTTTTAAATTTAATTTAATTACGAAAAATCAAAACGGAAAGTTCAGTGTCAGTCACCGGTGACTGAAAGTTAATATTTTTATTTATCAAAAATCGTGACAAGTTACAACTTCATACGTTTCGAAGACTTTGAAATTTCTAGCACTTGGAAGACTTCGAAGCTTCGGAACTTCGAAGCTTCGGAACTTCGAAGCTTCGGAACTTCGAAACTTCGAAGCTTCGAAACTTCGAAACTTCGAAACTTCGAAACTTCGAAGTTCCCTTCGTTCCTTCGAATCCTTCGAAGCTTCGGAAAAGTTACAGCCCTACTACATACAAGTTCGTAAACGCGTGCAAAGTTGATTGCTTGAAATTTTGCGTACGCGACGAACTTGCATACAAATTGCTTGTTGTTATTATAGAGATAAATGTCTATCACCATCATGGCACGTCACACCGGTAATTTAATTTGTTTCAAGGGCACTTGTAACTCTTTATTTTGCTACACGGATAAGACGAACGATGACACGAGAGGAGAAAGCGCGCATAATTGCGGAAATCGCGTTTGAGTTTTACAGAAACAGGCAGCGGTCCCGTCGCGTCGTTTGGACGCAGTCATTAAGACTTCTCGCCGAACTATCAATTAAACGTCAAGCCGGGACGTTTTCGGTGCCCTCTGGGCTGGCTCCGAGGGGCCAGTTAATTCCAGTCCTTAATTGCGGCCGGCGTACATCATAATTACCATACAAATTCGATGGATTTAATCGCGGAGAAAAATGTTCGGCCACGTCTCGAGGGATTTCGAGCGGCCGAGAAGAGCAGAGAGAAAGAGGGAAGATGAAACTTGCACTCTCACGCGTGTACTGAAAGTGCCGATCATTAACGGCATCTGGTCGCTGAAACGTCGCGACGGATGGCTCGAGTTCACGAGACTAGTTTCTGCACCCGAATCAATTTACAGAAGATGCGATCTGACGGCCCTTCTGCATTGCCAGCGATCCGGATCAATTTAATCATTGCTTTCGTAGCGAAATTCGCAGCAACAATACAGCTAAATGTTCATTTGCACTTCGTTTATACTGATAAATGTTTGCGTGCCATCAGGAGCACTAGTTGCCCAGGCCAGAATTAAACAATTAAATACAGCTCAAATTATATCGTGTTTGGTGTATTAATTTAATGAGATAAATGTCTGCGACTTTGCAAACTTTTTGACTCATGACATCGATTTGGACATGTTACAGCTTCTGCAAAAGAAGGACACCTATTTTCTTCATAATCTTGTAAGTTTCTTGCTTCCTTACCTGTAACAAATGTAAAATAAAAATGTTAGACCAATACGATCGAAAATGTTCACTTTCACAATTGTGTATGTATAAAAATATGTTAGATTTCTTACAATAACTAATATGATCTTAATATACGTCCATATAATTTCTTTAGGAATCATTACGCTGCAGATGTTTTCGTAAATGTCCACTTTCATACATGAATATATAAAAAAAAGAAATACAGAAACAACTTCTTTCATCGATTAGACTACATATTTCTTGTACTGAAATCGACTGAAAAATGTTAAAATTTTCGGCTAATATATGCACGTTTTCTTGGATTTTAGTACTTCCAATGTATAAAAATAATCCAACAATCTCAGTCACGATTTTCATTGAATTTTTTCTGTCGGTGTAAACAATACTTTCGCACACTCGCAATACGTGCAGGGAAGTAAAAGTCAGAAACACAGGCATTCCAACAAAGAGACGGTAACATTGCTACGTGATCGTTTTCTCTGTTTGGTCACGGTCCTTTCGGAGCAGTTTTTCGAAATTGTTTCCAGATGTGACCATCCCCGATCCAATTGCACTCGACCGACGAAAAAGGGAAATGCGCATATAATGGGTCCCGCAGGAAAATTCCGGCGAACGTCACGCGTTGCCGACGAATTTCCGAGAGGTATACATGCAACACGAACACAAAGAATGAATGTGCCCGTGTGCGCGACGCGTAATATGCGTGGCCAACGAGAATGGACAAAGTTCTCTGGAGAGTTTTTGCGAGCGGTGCCACGTGCAACGCAAATGTTCCGTTTGCCTGCATTACCTTCTGCCCGTTGTCATTCCTGGTTCTGGGTTTGAGGCAATATTAGTCTCAATATTAATGTGCCGTAGAAATTTACCTGACGAATTAAATCAAAATGCTCTGTAAAAGCATCGGTTTTAAAAATCTTTTTAAAAACATCCGAATTCCAAAAACACTAATGGTCGAATTTATCATTCGACAATATGTGGATAGACATCTGCAAACAAGAAAACGCGGAACAAGTTCTTCGTTTCACGAACTTGCGTCGACTGTGTAAAATTGTCAGATGTTTACCACATTCAAATGCCGAGGCCGAAAGGATATTGTCATTGATTCCCGATATCAAGACGAAAAGAAGGAATAAAATAGGCATCAACCTATTAAATTCTAGTCTAGTCGCATCATGTCTATCGGTGATAGACATTTATCTCTATAATAACAACAAGCAATTTGTATGCAAGTTCGTCGCGTACGCAAAATTTCAAGCAATCAACTTTGCACGCGTTTACGAACTTGTATGTAGGCCGTTTAGTCTTTGTTTCTTATTTTGGCGGGTACGCTATTTCGTTAAACAACCATAAATGTACCTATAGCTATTCTCTATAACTTTTCTCCGTAGCGTTTTTATCGTTTTTTATATGATATAAGGCATTTATATTTTGCTCAAGAATTAATCTCATCGATGAATAGAGATAAGTATACGTTAATGTTAATATTGTGTCCTATAATATTGTAATTAGAATTATGATTTTAATTATGTTTGTTTCTTTTCGAATATGGGAACGCAGGGGGGGTCAGCTGTAGCGGAATTTTCGAGTACCTCGAAACTATTCTGCACTTCGCAATCATAACTTAAATTGTGCTTCCTTTTTTTTAATTACGGAAAGTGGACAGCGAAAGTCGACAGCGCGAACTGCATCAGTCCTTTAAGTTGTAAATAAATGTAGACTGCAGACAATTAAAAAATGTTTTTGATTAAACTTTTCATTAAAACCCGAAGCAACAAGTTGTAACCGTGTCGGTCACATATCGACACATCGCGAACGTAGAAGATAGGAATTGTATTTACCACGACGATCTATGACGTCATATGCGATCCTCGTCGTAGAAAAGGATCGCAAGATCGCCCCACTAATCATAGTTGCGTGCGCATCGATCCCCTCTCGATAATCATCGAAGGAGATCGATGAGGGCCATGGAGAACTCACTCTACGTCTGGAAGCGATCTAGTGAGCACGCGTTCGCGAAGTGTCCGTTCGACGATAACCGGTGCGTATTCGGGAGGCCAAACCGTCCTGTTGTACTAGACAAACCGTCTAGCCAACCTCGTTACGTACGCGCCTCAAACCGAGGAGTCGCGATTGCAAACCGCTTCGTGGCACAGTCTAACGTATCACAGCACGCGTAATTTGAACGTAACAGCGTAGTAGTCATTTGCGTCAGATTATTGATGTAAAATAACGTAGCTCCGAAATGTGTAATTTGCTACAAGCAAGCGGGAATTTAAGAATTTATTGAAGTTTCTTTTCTCATCGTATTGGACTGCGAGTCTCAACTATTAGCTTCACGAGAGTCGTCGTGCGGACACTCCGATATATTTAGTGGCTTCAACAGTGTGTGGTTCGCGGCTAGATTCGGGAACGTGTCATATCACCAGATCAAGCATCTGAAATTCCATGTAGATCAGACCTCTGCACTACTGGGTTTCATTATTGTGTCGATCGTCTTTGAGAGGCAGGTTCTCGAATTATTCGGTTTTCGGTATAATCTTTGGATCGTCACTGCCAAGGGAACTCTACTGACACTGAGAGTTGCTCCGAGGTCACGACTGTGCTGAAGGGCAACTTGTAAGTGTTCCGGAATTTCCGAGGTATCGTGATCGTTTCTATAAGTGCGTATCATCTGAGCAGTCAGCAGATCGTACGAGTAGTAAACGAGTCCAAGTCTCGTTGGTGTTTAAACATCTTAGTTATAAAGAAGCGTGATCGCTGGTACTCGTTGACCATGTCTATCCATACTCGGCCGGACTGGATAAATGCTCGTGCTTAGCAATCACGATTCTGTCGTTAATAGGATCATTTCCCATTCGTGCGTATCATCTGAGTCATCAGCAGACCGCACGGGTAGTGAAACGCATCCTCCGGGATTTTCGTTATATAATTAACTTACACGCTGTGTGAGCTATATTCGCTACTTTACCTTACGTGTTACACTGTTGACCGCCACTCTAGTCATATCGACACATTCCGAGGGTCATGCTCTGTATAATTGAATAACTTTTACTGCGTAGCGACCAGACGTGGATTCTCGGCGATTATCCGCCGACGGGGTTAGATCATTGTCCAGTAGAAGTAATTTCGTGCAGATCGTAAGTGCAGTCGCACTCTGTAAGACTGATAGCGTAAGGCGTGGCTACCGTATTACATTTAACATTGTTACGAAATCATAATTAATCGTTGTATTGAGACATAGTTCAATATACCCTCCTTTTACCAGATTTCGCTTACGAATGTTTAACCTTCCATCCAAACTAATCCGCTATCCATTGCATGGAGGCTCGACTCCACACATTCTCAATTCAATACTTCAATTTGCATATCTCTTCAGCCCATCTGGCTAGCTCGATTTAATAATAGATAAGTAATCGAATATACAATTACAGAGGAAATATACGGTTACATAATTGGCGCCCAACGTGGGGCGGTTTAGTTTGGACGAACTGAATGTTCGATAGCGAAGCATGAGTAAGGTGCGGAACCGAAAGTTAGGGGGAACTTTAAGGTCGAAAAACACAGAAAGTAATACAATAATGTCGAGCTCGCGTATTATGCGAACACCACCTCCCGGGACCTCGGGTAATACTAATAACGTGTCCGACTCTGCAGATATAGTAACCGTACAATCGCCGATCACTATCGAACATACCCCGGGGTCTAGCGCTAATCACGACAGAGAACAAATGACGGTTATCATTCAGGAATTGCGGGAAGAGATAGCTAGTCTTAAGAATCAATTGAGACAGGTACAGAGACAGTTAGACGACCAAGTAGGGAATGACGAGCTATATGAACGGGTAACAGAACATAAGATAGAGATGCGTGATTGGCGACGCGATATTGAGCAGAGATTAGAACGGGAGGGTAAAGTTCATGCGGAAGAAATAGCAAAAGTCCGGAGGGAGGCCCTGGAAGGATTAGAGACTCTCCGTGCAAATCAAGAGACGCTCCGGACGAGCGAATATCCAAATGCCAGACCGTACGAATGTGAAGAACGAACGCGTCACCGTGACCATACAAACAACCATCAAGAAGTCCAACATGGACCTATCGAACGGAATATGCCGCCTCCTGCGTTCCACAATACAATTGGGTCCCGATGGACGAGCTATAATGACTCCGCGAGGCTCGACGCAACAATAGCTGCGGCAGCGCGACCGTTTCGAGTGAAGCCCCAAATGCCAACCTTTGAAGGCAAAACCACCGAGAGACCGGCAAAGTACCTGCGAGAAATGAAAAGATTTGTAGAAGCAACACGGCTCCCGGATGATGAACTAAAATTCATCATCACTCAGTCTTTAAAGGGTAATGCCGGAGAATGGTGGGATATTATCTCGGATCAGATCACTACATGGGCTCAGTTCGCAAAGGCGCTGCTCGATCGATTCTGGTGCTCGGCGATTCAAAGAAAGATCCGTGATAACCTCAGTATCGGGGTATATCGCCCAGAGGCTGGTTCTTCTAGGGTCGCTTACGCTATGAAATTGATAGGAACAGCACGCGACCTGCTGCTACGACCGACTGATGAAGAGATCGTACAGACGTTGGCACGGCACTTCACACAGGCAGTTGATGACTGCGTGCTTGGCCAAAACATTTGTACGATAGACGCCTTCTTATCACTACTTGAACGCTTCGATAATGGAGGAACGGTCAATCGGCAAAGACAAGATGAACGTCCTACTAACAACGTACGCGATTGGAATCCCCGTAATGGTCTAGACCGTACAAATCAGGTACCAACGGGAGTTCCACGAACAACAATCCAAGGCAGGTCTAACAACGAATACCAACGTCCAGTAGGAAAATATCAACGAGCAAATGCAGAGCCTCAGAGGTCAAGATACGACAATGCTCGTCCCTGGCAAGATCAGCGACGACCACAGGACGAAAACACTCGCCCATGGCAAGAGTATCGTAGGCAACAAGACCGCCCACGAGAAGGAGGGCCAAGTCGAATACGAGCGGTTCATCTTGAGGAAGAGACATGCCCAGAGGACGAGGAACCTGTCGAAGAAACAGACATAATCCCGGGAAACGACTAGGGATGTCCTCGAATACATGCCTGAGTAACTTCCCCTCTCAGGTGGATGACATCCTGACCGAACTACGTGGGGAAGAAGTTCAGCTACAGATCAGTTCATTGTTCCCAGATACTCGCCGGGAACTACTAGAAGAAGGATGTCCGACACGACCAGCTAGAGGAATGGACCGTTGCCCTGAATTACAACTGAAAATCGAGGATATCCCTGTAAAGGCCTTAATTGATACAGGTAGCACCGTCACGGCAGTGTCGGAGGCGTGGTACAACATGCACCAAGAGATACTACGTAAATGCCCAACATTGCCGGTAACGGGGGCATTTGTAATTGGAGCTACAGGAAGCAAATCTGCCCGACTAAAGAGGCAAATATGGGTTAGACTCGGCTATGAGGACGAAATCATTGAAACGGCGGCAATTGTAGTCCCAGGACTGATTTGTGAAGTAATTCTTGGAGTGGATACATTACGACGGACAAAAGCCTTGCTAGACTTTGGACAGGAGGCACTCTCACTTAAGACAAAAGACGGCCAGATCACCATCAAAATGACTAGAGAAGCAGACGCGGAGATAGCCATACGAAGACTCGACGAAGCCACGAAACGAAATATCGTGCCGCAGAAATCCGAAGATGAAATCATAAAATCTATATTAGATCCGAGTCCAGCTAACATTGAGCAAAAGGCAGTACTGCAACAAGTCATCGAGGCATACCCAGAGGTATGGAGAGAAGATATAGGACGGGTGACATGCTATGAACATCATCTTCACATGAAGTCGAAGGTACCATATTGGAGCAGAACATATCCAATCCCATTGAAATATCTTGAAGCAGCGGACGCTGAAATACAAAGAATGCTGACAAACGACATAATCCGTCCAAGCACGAGCCCATACATTAATCCGGTGGTTCCTGTATTGAAGAAGAACGGATCATTGCGACTATGCCTAGACGCAAGAAAACTGAATGAATTCCTCATCGAGGACCATGAAATGTCAGAAACACCGGACGTCATTTTTCAACGCTTCAAGAAGGTAGACTTCCTAACAAGCCTAGATCTAACAAACAGTTTCTGGCAGATTCCGCTAACACCAGAATCAAGGAAATATACAGCGTTTATGTATCGCGGGAGATGTTATGAATACGTCGTCACGCCCTTTGGTTTGAAAACGAGCAGCGCGAGCTTGGTAAGAGCATTGCGACAAGTGTTGGACGGAATGGAAGGATTCGTCGTAAACTTCATCGATGATATCCTCTGTTTCTCCCCCACATTTGAAGAGCACGTCAAACATCTCAGCGCCTTACTAGCACGATTAAAAGCACATAATGTCACAATCAATCTGGAGAAGTGCAAGTTTATGAGGAGAGAGATAAAGTTCCTTGGGCACATACTCTCCGTAGAAGGAATCCAGCAGGACCCAGAAAAACTAGCCGCGATAAGAGACTTCCCACCGCCTCGAAATCTAAAACAGCTGCGGGGATTCCTCGGACTCGTGAATTACTATAGCAAATTCACTGACAAACAAGCTGAAACAACGGCTCCGTTGCTGACGCTCTTAAAAAAGGGAAATCACTGGACTTGGAACGAACAATTACAAAGGGCATTTGAAGAGGTTAAACATGCGTTTTGCACCAAGGTTGCACTACAATACGCTGATCCAAGCAAGACCTTCTTCCTATCAACGGATGCGAGCTTCTCCGCACTCGGGGCAGTCGTTGAACAGAGAGACGCAGAGGGCAAATTAAAACCGGTCGCATTTGCGAGTAGAACACTGCATGGCCCAGAATTGGCATACTTCACCACGGAAAAGGAGTTGCTGGCCATTGTATGGGCGTTAGGAAAATTCCGAACTTATTTATATGGGGTTAGAATCATACTAATGACAGATCATAAGGCCATTACCTTTTTGATGAGTAGCAAACTACTTAGCCAACGCTTAACGCGATGGATCCTCTCCATACAAGATTACCAAATAGAAATTCAATATAGGCCTGGGAAGGATAACATCCCAGCAGATATAATGAGCCGCATAGATTATACGCCAATTGGGGGTAACATCGAAAGGGAAACGCGTATACCGATCTTAACCGCACTGGCGCGAACAATGTCGCCCACATTAGCAAAAGCCCTAAGGCAACTGCCCGAGTGGCAACAAAAGGATGAAAACTTGCGCAAAATAATCAATAAGTGTAGGGAATCGGGTGACAGATACGCGAATCGATACGGTCTTAGAAATGACATGCTGTATCATGTGGATAAAACCGGAAAGGAGCGGGCAGTAATACCCGTGCAGCTACGAGATGAATTGATACGTGAAGTTCACGAAATGTATACACACCTCGGTGGAGACAAGACCGTGAAACTAGTATCAGAAGATTTTCACGTGTCAAAGTTACACCGACGTGCGCGAAAGTTGATATCCACATGCGACACGTGTCAGCGCGTCAAATATCTCACGCATGCGGCACACGCGGACATGCAAAGTATAATACCAACAGGTCCCCGGGAGGTGTTGTCCGTCGATTTCTATGGCCCTCTGCCTACATCGAAAGGGGGGGTGAAACATATCCTTGTAATCGAGGAATTATTCACAAAGTTCGTGAAACTATATCCTATGCGAAATGCAACCACACCAGTAACACTTACGCGTATATTTAAGCGATATATCCCAACCTACGGTAAACCGAAGAAAATCATCACGGATCATGGCACGCAATTTACTTCGAGGAAATGGACACAGGCTCTACAGGAGGAAGGAATCTACCATATCTTGTCATCTATTCGACACCCGCAGAGCAACCCAGTTGAGCGAGTAAATCGAGAAATCGGACGAATTTTTCGAACATTGATAGCGGAAAAACACTCCTCGTGGGCAAAATGGATTGAAGTAATCGAGACATGCTGCAATGAGATAGTACATGATAGCACAGGATTTACGCCAACGGAATTACTATTACAAGAAAAACCCGTAAGGCCGTGGGCAAAGTGGTTCAAACATATACTGGAAAAACAAAAAGAAGAGCTCGGAAGACACGAAACAAAACTACAACTCGCATTCCAGCGCATGACAATGAAGGCACGGAAGAGATGCGATAGAGCTAATGCTGGAAAACAACAAACGAAATATGAA
Source organism: Lasioglossum baleicum (assembly GCF_051020765.1). NCBI lineage: Eukaryota > Metazoa > Arthropoda > Insecta > Hymenoptera > Halictidae > Lasioglossum > Lasioglossum baleicum. Next base: position 633,314 of record NC_134935.1, read on the forward strand.
ATTGGCGATCGAGTACTCGTTAGGACAAACCCAGTGTCAAACGCCGCAGATCGCCAGATAGCTAAATTCTTTCATCTATACGAAGGTCCGTATGTGTTAATACAGAGGAAAGGACCGGCCACTTACGTTCTAAGAAGCCCCCACTCTGATGAAATCCGAGGGACGTTCCACGCGTCGAGCCTACGGCCCTATTACCAATCGACGACGGCGTAAGATGTAAACAACGAATCAGTGCGGCACGCGACGGAGCGCGCCGCGTCGAACCAATCATCTAAGATGCAAAATGTAAACACGAGTCCGCGCGGAGTATTACTGAGGATGCAAGGTCCAAAAAATTCTCAGAATCCCCCAAAGTAATGCTAATATAAAAGGGCTACGGAAACCGTGGTGAGAAACAGTTCACAGCCAAGCGTGAAATGGAAAACAACGAAAGCAAAGTGAAAAGAGCGGCCATGGAAAAGTACACGGTCAGTTCTCCAAGGAAGAAAGATGCAGAAACACTTGCCTATGCAAGTTGGGCGATGATAAGCCGTCCTACACAAACGGGTATGGACATCCGTTACCACAGCCCACCACGCTACAACATGAAGACGATAGTAGCAAGGCCGTGGCAGCCAAAGCATCGTCGGGGTCGGCGATATGCACGCGGAGTGGAGACACAGGTCAGGGTGCAAAAAAGGCACGTCCATGCGCAAACCCCGCGTGGAGGACCCATCGCGGCAAAGGAGCAAAGGACGCCCGTGGCCGGGCAGAATATAGAAGCCACTAACACCAGGGAAGCGGAGGAACGATTGGAAATGTCGTTCGAGGTTATTCCAGAACCGGCGGAAATGCAGACGAGCTGGGTGCAAGGAGAACAGGCTGTAGGAGCGAAAGAAAGTTCTCTGACACAGGAGCAGCTCGAACAGTCATTCGAGGTCATCCCAGATCCCAAAAGGGTGAGGGAAATATGGGAACTGACGGAGGAAGATGTGTCCTCCATCTACCAACCATCCACGTCGCGGAGGGAGACATCGCGAGCAAGGGTTCCACGGATAGACGGACCATGGGTGGAGGACCCACCGCTGGAGATCCCGGTGCTGGACCCTCGCGATCCGCTGGGGTTATTATCGTCGGACGGACTGGTCTCACTGACGGAAAGCCTCATCGAGAAGCTGTTGGAGACGCCTGAAGGAGAGTAGAGCCGGCGGAGCGTAATGTGGAAGTGACGGGTGAACACAGTGCGTTAAAAAAAAAAAAAAAAAAAAAAAAAATTTTATTAAACTTTTGTTCATACAGCAATGCTGTTTAACGTTCGTGGGACTGCCGGTACAAGCTGCAATAGCAAAAAATTGTATTTTTTTTTTTACTCCCGGCAGTTGCTAAATATTAAGTGTTTCAGTATTATTAATGTCTCGGGAGACAGTGATAAGTTGTTTATGTACAAATGCGAATTTAAGTTAATAATTAGCGACACAAAGAGAGTGATAGACTGTTATGTGCACCAGAGTGAAAATTCGGCTAGCGTGAATGATTACCAGAGAGATGTTACGCGAAATATGGTGTGAAAGGAAACGGTTCATTCTCTGTCGTATGTATGGAACTTATTTCGTGTCTCGCACACACACACCGCTGTGAAAATAACAGGCGAAACGTGGTTTATTTAGTTTATTATTCTTGACATTGATTTGATTACTTGTCCGCGTACGAGACACGAGACGAGTGGACTGTAAACTCTTCAAGGTATGACCAGTCATATAAACGTTCTCATGGACGTTGCGAGACATACGTGTAGCGAGAAATTCTGTGATACATTTCGTGCGCGATCGTCAACATCTCCGGGTAGTTGTGCCATTTTGACTTCGGGAATGTAGTCTACAGATTACGAGGTGCATTCCGAATGCGCTCCTGCACCTGTAATCTCAAAGGGAAGGGGGAAGTATATGTAACCGTGTCGGTCACATATCGACACATCGCGAACGTAGAAGATAGGAATTGTATTTACCACGACGATCTATGACGTCATATGCGATCCTCGTCGTAGAAAAGGATCGCAAGATCGCCCCACTAATCATAGTTGCGTGCGCATCGATCCCCTCTCGATAATCATCGAAGGAGATCGATGAGGGCCATGGAGAACTCACTCTACGTCTGGAAGCGATCTAGTGAGCACGCGTTCGCGAAGTGTCCGTTCGACGATAACCGGTGCGTATTCGGGAGGCCAAACCGTCCTGTTGTACTAGACAAACCGTCTAGCCAACCTCGTTACGTACGCGCCTCAAACCGAGGAGTCGCGATTGCAAACCGCTTCGTGGCACAGTCTAACGTATCACAGCACGCGTAATTTGAACGTAACAGCGTAGTAGTCATTTGCGTCAGATTATTGATGTAAAATAACGTAGCTCCGAAATGTGTAATTTGCTACAAGCAAGCGGGAATTTAAGAATTTATTGAAGTTTCTTTTCTCATCGTATTGGACTGCGAGTCTCAACTATTAGCTTCACGAGAGTCGTCGTGCGGACACTCCGATATATTTAGTGGCTTCAACAGTGTGTGGTTCGCGGCTAGATTCAGGAACGTGTCATATCACCAGATCAAGCATCTGAAATTCCATGTAGATCAGACCTCTGCACTACTGGGTTTCATTATTGTGTCGATCGTCTTTGAGAGGCAGGTTCTCGAATTATTCGGTTTTCGGTATAATCTTTGGATCGTCACTGCCAAGGGAACTCTACTGACACTGAGAGTTGCTCCGAGGTCACGACTGTGCTGAAGGGCAACTTGTAAGTGTTCCGGAATTTCCGAGGTATCGTGATCGTTTCTATAAGTGCGTATCATCTGAGCAGTCAGCAGATCGTACGAGTAGTAAACGAGTCCAAGTCTCGTTGGTGTTTAAACATCTTAGTTATAAAGAAGCGTGATCGCTGGTACTCGTTGACCATGTCTATCCATACTCGGCCGGACTGGATAAATGCTCGTGCTTAGCAATCACGATTCTGTCGTTAATAGGATCATTTCCCATTCGTGCGTATCATCTGAGTCATCAGCAGACCGCACGGGTAGTGAAACGCATCCTCCGGGATTTTCGTTATATAATTAACTTACACGCTGTGTGAGCTATATTCGCTACTTTACCTTACGTGTTACACTGTTGACCGCCACTCTAGTCATATCGACACATTCCGAGGGTCATGCTCTGTATAATTGAATAACTTTTACTGCGTAGCGACCAGACGTGGATTCTCGGCGATTATCCGCCGACGGGGTTAGATCATTGTCCAGTAGAAGTAATTTCGTGCAGATCGTAAGTGCAGTCGCACTCTGTAAGACTGATAGCGTAAGGCGTGGCTACCGTATTACATTTAACATTGTTACGAAATCATAATTAATCGTTGTATTGAGACATAGTTCAATATACCCTCCTTTTACCAGATTTCGCTTACGAATGTTTAACCTTCCATCCAAACTAATCCGCTATCCATTGCATGGAGGCTCGACTCCACACATTCTCAATTCAATACTTCAATTTGCATATCTCTTCAGCCCATCTGGCTAGCTCGATTTAATAATAGATAAGTAATCGAATATACAATTACAGAGGAAATATACGGTTACAAAGTATTTACTGAAAGAAACAGAAGCAGTGGGATTCGATTCGGGTCCAGAAGATTCGCAGCCGCATAGTTGTTTTGTTAACGACTACGCAATCTCTAAAAAATTAAGAACAGTTCCTTCAATAATATCCAAGTTCTGAATTTTTATAAAACTGGAGTCTCTAACACTTCAATACAAAATATGCATTTTCTTCGAATGTTTGGAGGTTTTCAATTTTTATAAAACATGTTTCCATAATCAAAAAAACCTGAAAAAATACACATTAATAATCAGGATTAGACATAACTAACGTAATAATATAAAATAAATGTGGTCAACTGAAGACCGATATAAAATCGGCAGTTTTATGTTTTCCGATTCGTTTAAAAATCGATTTTGCAACCAAAAATTTTGAAAAAATCTCAGTCGTGTATGCTATTCGGTAGAATATTCATGAATTTTTTCATAATTTTCTGTTTTCTTGTTCCTCCGCGCGAAGGAACAAGCGCGAGTCCGAATTCACAGGCGAGGCCGTCATAAAACATTCAGCTAAAGACCTTCCAGATGTACCTCCCAACAAAGTGATTTTTAGCCAGCCGAAAGAAGCACAGCCGATGTAGCCAGATGTATTTGGACCTTTTATACCGTTAAGGTACTAAACTTTATACCGTAGCTACCTGCAACCGAACATACTCCTTGGTTTCAAATCCTTGCTTTAGTTTATTAAAAGGAAGTAGACTCGTTTTCAGGATTGCAAGGGTGCGGGATTCGCCTCTTATTCTCATCTCTCGATAATAATACAAACACGGGGTTTTTCACTAGTCAAAAACGCTAGATAAAAGATCGATCTAGGACACTATCTGCCTCAAAAGTTCTATTTTTTCGTTTACGAGGCGTAATTGGCATTATTCGGCAGCATGTAGCTATGAAAATAGCTTGTATGCTTCCGAATAATGCAAATTACGGTGACGACTAATGCAAATTTCGCCTCGTAAACGGAAAATAGGACCTTTGAGGGAGATGGGTCCCTAGATCGATCTTTTATCTAGCGTTTCTAACTAGTGAGAAACCCCGTGTTTGTATTATTATCGAGAGATGAGAAGAGGTGAATCCCGCACCCTTGCAATCCTGGAAAAAGGCTATACTGGAACTGCAATTACTCGAATTAATATTCGGACGTTCTAAAAAAGACGAGAACTTTTTTTAATATTGTACTAAACGATTTGAACTTTTTTGGGGAGCTAGAGCAATTAGTTTACTACAGGATGTGAAAAGAAATTTTTTCGAAAATTGCAATTGATCGGAATTGTATGAAAAAATACTAAGAGTTGCATTTTACAACTTTTTTATGTGGGCCCATATTGAAAAATTGAAAAATACGCTTTGTAGATCTGTGTCGACTAAACATATTTTGAAAATTTCGTCAAAATCGGTTGACGTTGCAATGAGCTACAAACGTTTAAAGATGGTAAAAATCGCAGATTTTCAGCCTACATCGAAGAATTCTTACATCTTTCAAGGCCTGTCGTTTTTTCCCGCATCAACCGATTTCGATGAAACTTTCACAGTGCATATTATTTACGCAGGCCTAGAAAACGTACTTTTTAAATTTTCAATATAGGCCCGCGCGAAAAAGTTGTAAAATGTAACTTTTAGTATTTTCTCTGCAATTCCGACCAAATGCATTTTTTGAAAAAATTTCTTTTCACATCCTGCAGTAAACTAATTGTTCCAGCTCCCCCAAAAAATTCAAATCGTATAGTACAATATTAAGGCTTCCGTTTCCGGTTGTGTGAGAGATTGTGGTAGGTAACTAGCTGTGCGTGATTTTGGTGTGTTAGAGTGGAGTGGAAAGAAGTGCGAGTGCTGAAAACTGCTGAGAGGGGTTAGGAGGACTAGGGATAGGTGGGAGAGAAAGGGACAAGGGTGTGGGAGTGAGAGAAAAAGCAATAGGAAAGGGATAAGTGTACGGAGAGAGTAGGTTAGGTTTGCGCGGAGATAGACAGGTGGGCGCGGGAAAAGAGAGTAGGAGGAAGGTGGCGCGATCTGGAGAGAAAAAAGTAAAATAGGTAACAGGTAAAGTAAGAAGCGGGAACTTTTGAAAAGAAGTAAGAGGGAAAAAGTTAAAAGCGTAGGAAAATGGGCGAGAGAAGAGGGGTAGAAAAGGGGATAGAGAGGGAGGAAGCGAAGGGTAGATTGGGGATGATTATGAGGGATGGTAATATAGAGCGGTGGTTCAGCTCTGAAAGTGTGGACTACGTGGGGAGGAAAAGGGGGTTTGAGAACGTAGAGGAAGGGGGGGAGGATGTTAACGCAATTTTTAAAAAAAGCGATAATACGAGGAGGTCTCCGCAAAAAGATAACAGGGGTGAGGGAGGGAATTATAAAGAAATGGAAGAAATGTTTAGAGGGTTAATGGGGGAGGTGAGGAGGATGAGGGATGAGATGAGGGGGGAAAGGGAGGAAGGGAAACTGTTAATAGATGGGTGGAGGAGGGAAAGGGAAAAATGGAGGGAAGAGAGGAGGGAGGAAGAACTAAATAGGGAAAGGATGAGGAATTGGTTAGAAAGCTTAGAGGGAAGGGTAGTAAAGGTAGAGGGGAGAATAGAGGAGCTAGTGAGGGAGGAGGGGGAAGGAGGTAGGAGGGAAAAAGCAGATATGAGAATAGATTGTATAGAGGGAAAATTGGGAAAAGTGGAGGAATGGATAGGGGAAAAGGAAAGGGGGGGAAAAGAGGCGGGGGAGTATGGGGCAAGGGGAGAAATAAATATAGATGAGAATAGGAAAAGATTAGGGTTATTAGAAATTAAGCAGGACAAGAGGGATAGAGAGGAGAAGAAGAATAATATAGTAATAAGGAGGATAAAGGTGGAGGGTAGTGACATAAAAGTAGAGGTTAGAAGACTGTGGGAAAAGATGGAGTTGAAAGAAGAGGGGATTAATGAAATTAGGAAGATAGGGAAAGTAGGTAAAGACGGGAGGGGAATGGTTCTGGTGAAGTTGTCAAGTAGGGAAACTAAAAGAAGGGTAATGGAGGGAAAGAAAAAGCTTAGGGGGCAAGAGGAAAGGGTAGAGGACGATTTAACAGAAGAGGAGAGGAGGGCAAGGTGGAAAATTGAAAGGGCAGCCGAGAAAGAAAGGAGGGAGGGAAAAAATGTTCAGATAGGATACATGAAGTTATGGGTAAATGGGAAGGTGAAAAGGTGGGATGAGATTGAGGAAAAATTGATAGAGGGACAGGGAAACGAATAGGGAAGCAATCAGGGGAGGGTGGGGATAAGCGGAAGAGGGAAGGGTATAAGATTAGTTTCTGGAATGTGGCAGGGCTGTTAAATAAAAATAAGGATTTTTGGAAAGGGATTGAAGATTGGGATGTAGTTTTTTTTATGGAGACGTGGCTGGAAGAGAAGGGGTGGGATAAAATCAGGGATAGGCTCCCAAAAGGGTATGTGTGGGAGGCTCAATGGGCAAAAAGGGAGGAAAAGAAGGGAAGGGCAAAAGGGGGTATGGTTTTAGGTGTGAGGAAGGAATTAGAAATAGAAGGGGGGGACAAAAAAGGAAGCGAGGGGATTATGTCGGTGAAGGTGAAGTTAGAGGGGGGCCGGTGGAGGGTGGTGGGGGTATATGTAAATGGGGATTTAGACAAGAAGCTAGATGAGATGGGGGAATGGGTAGAGGCTAGAGAAAAAGGGGTAAGGGTGATTGTAGGGGGGGATTTTAATGCAAGAACGGGAAGGGAAGGGGGGGGAGGTCTTAGAAGAAGGAGGGGGGAGAGGGTTAAGAAGTTCTAAGGACCAAATAGTTAATGGGGATGGGAGGAGACTGTGTAACTACATAGGAGAAAGGGGGTGGGGAATTATGAACGGGAATATAAAGGGGGATGAGGAAGGGGAGTGGACGTACGTAGGGGCGAGAGGGAACTCGGTGATTGATTACGTGCTGGGGAATGCGGATACAAGGGAAGGTGTGGGAAAGGTAGAGATTGGGGATAAGATAGACTCAGATCATATGCCCGTAATAGTATGGGTAAAGGGGGAGATGGGAGGGAAAAAAGGGAGGAAGGGAGGAGGGAAAAGAAGAATGGTGGGGAGGTGGTCGGAAGAAGCAGGGGAGGAATTTAGGGAAAAGTTTGCAGCTAGAGCAAGTGGAGGGGATGGGTCGCAGGAAGACTGGGAAGGGCTGAAAGGGAAAATAATGGAAGTTATAGGGGAAATGGGGAAAAATGAAAAAATAAAGAGAAAAGGATGGTGGGATGAGGAATGTAGAGTAGGAAAAAAGTTAGCGAGGGAGGAGTTAAGAAAGTGGAGAAAGGAAGGAGGGGATGGATTAGCCTTTAGGGAGAAGAAAAGGGAATACCAGAAATTGTGCGAGGAGAGGAAGAAAAAAGAGAGGGAAAAATGGGAAAAAGAAGTAGAGGGGATAAAAACGGAGAGTCAGGTGTGGAAGGTTGTAAATAGGGAAAGAAAAAGAAGATCGAGGATAGACGAAAGAATAAGGATGGAAGAGCGGGAACAATATTTTAGGGATTTGCTGGGAGGGGTAGAAGGGAGGGTGGGAAAGTTAGGAAAAAGTAGAAGAGAGGGGGATGGAGAGAAAGATTTAGAATTAGGGGAAATCATAAGGGTGGTAAAAGGGCTGAAGGATGGGAAAGCGGCGGGTGGAGACGGGATTCCAAATGAGATATGGAAGCATGGAGGATCCGAAGTGCAGGAGGAGCTATGGAGGATCTGCAATAGGGTGTGGAGGGGAGGGGGTTGGCCGGAGGATTGGGCGGAGGGGGTGGTGGTGCCAATCGCAAAGAAAGGGGATAGTAGAAAGGTGGGAAACTATAGAGGAGTAACATTGACGCAGACAGCATATAAGATTTACGCGGCAGTATTAGCGGAGAGGGTGAGGGAGGAAGTGGAGAGAAAGGGGCTGTTGCCGGCAAGCCAAACAGGATTTAGATAAGGCCTAGGGTGTATAGATAACATCTATGTGTTAAACTATCTTATAAACAGGCAGGTGAGGAGGAAAGAAAGGAGGATAGTAATTATGTTTGTAGATCTGAAGGCGGCGTTTGACTCGGTAGACAGGGAAGTATTATTAGAAGCGATGAGGAAAAGGGGAGTGAGGGAAGGGCTAGTGGAAAGATGTGAGGAGGTTCTGAGAGAAACAAAAAGTAAATTAAGAGTGGGGAAAGAAGAAAGGGAATGTTTCTGGACAGAAAGAGGGGTTAGGCAGGGCTGCCCACTAAGCCCCTTGTTATTCACATTAATGCTGGCGGATATAGATGAGGAGCTTGAGAGGGGAGGTTGGGGAGGGGTAAAAGTGGGGGGAAGAAAGATTCAGACGATATAGCCATGTTAGCAGAGGAGGAGGACGGGATGAGGGGAATGATGGGGGTATTAGAAAGGTACCTAGAGGGGAAAAAGCTACAGCTTAACGCGGACAAGTCAAAGGTGATGAGGTGTAGGGTGGGAGGGGGGAGATGGAAGAAGGTTTCATGGAGGTGGAAAGGGAAGGTAATTGAGGAAGTAGGGGAGTACAATTATTTAGGGTACACGATCACGAGGGATGGGGGGCAGAAGGCGCATGTACAGGATAGACTAAGAAAGGGGGCGGCGGTTATGGGACAGGTCTGGGGGATAGGGAAGAGAAAGTTTGGTAAAGATTGGGGTAGAAGAGTGTGGCTGTTTGACAAACTGGTATGGTCGGTAGTTAGCTACGGAGTAGAAATATGGGGTTGGAAAGAGAGAGAAGGAATAGAGAAGCTACAGGAAAGGTATTTGAAATGGGTTTTAGGGGTAGGTAGGTTTACGCCAGGATATATGGTTAGGGAAGAGTTACAAAGGGAATTGTTGAGGGGGAGGACTGGGTTAAGGGCATGGGGGTATGAGAAGAAGTTAGGGGAGGGTAAAGGGGGGGAGTTAGCACGGTTATGTTGGGAAGAGATAAGGAGAAGGGATGGGAGGGGAGGGATAAGGAATGGGTGGGAAAGGGAGAGAGAGGAATTTATAAGGGGGCAAGGGTGGTCGTTGGAGGAATGGAATGAAATAGTAGAGGGGAGGAATGAGTCAGTTAGTGGAGAGATAATAAAAAGAGAGGGGAAAAGGCAAAGAAAGGATAGGTGGGAGAAAATAGAAAACTCGAAGTCGAACAAGTGGTATGGGAGGGTAAAGGGGGAGGGGCTGCCGGGGTATTTAAAGAAAGGGTGGGGTGAGAGTAGGTGGCAGAGGGTGGCAAGGTACAGGTTAGGGAATGAGATGATGGGTGAGAGATACTGGATGGATGAAGACAGGAGAAAATGTAGAGTGTGTGGATGGGAAAACGAAACGTGGGAGCATGTGTGGGAAGTATGTATGAGGATGGATGACAGTAAAGGATGGCAGGAGAGTATGTGGGAAATGTTGGAAGATGAAGGAGGAGGGGAGGAATGGATGAGGATGATAGATGATTGGAGAATGGGAATGAATGAGAAGAGTGGGAGTGGAAGTGAGCAACCGGGAAAGGGAGTCCACGGCTAGGGAAGGGGGGTTGAGAAGGGCTACGGGAACGAGGTTCTGGGGGAAAAGGGGTGAGTTAGCAGATGTGCTAGCTCAATGTAAGCGTGTCTCTCTCTCTCTCTAGAGTAATTTAGGTTAAGATTAGTTGATAAGTTAGGTTTAAGTAAATAGTAATTAAGTTTTAAGTTTGTATGAGCGTTGTTATAATGGAGGCAGTATGTAAATTTGTAACCCCAAGGGGATCAAATAAAGTTATTATATAGTACAATATTAAAAAAGTTATCATCTTCTTTAGATCGTCCGAATATTAATTCGTGTAACTGTACGTATTAGGGGATAATTAATGTATTACTAGTTTATTGATTTATGTGTAGGTTTACTCTTAATGTAACTGTAAAGAAAATTACGGCAAGGGGGGAAGAACGTAACATTCAATTTGTACATATAGTTTCCATCTCTCTTGCGATCGATGCAGACAATTTTTATTTTGCACAAAGATCCGCAGTCTAGGAAAAATAATATAGATATAATAGAAATAAATAAAATTTAATATTTTTTTATATCGGGTTTATTATTTCGTTTTCATTCAGAATCGGTATTTGAAATTGTCGGTAAAAAGGAAGACTGCTACATATTTGTACAATATGTAGAAATTCATTTCACCGACATTACCAACATTACTGACATAACCTCACCGACGGTGCTGCCCTGTATAAGCGGCATCCGCCGCTCCACACAGACTCCACGAGCTGCCTTCCATCTGGACGGAAGAAGCTGCCGTCTAGATGCTGTGACGGCGGAGTTTGTACACCTGTAATCGTTTTTGGAACCCCACTGGCATACACGCCACACTCTTTGCAGATGTACTCCACCCATGGCTCCGAGCAGCCAATAAGCGGCGTCTGGAACGATACTGCCCTCCACATTCACTCCACGCTCTGGACTATTCCTGGCAGTTCCAAACTGTGCTATCAGGGTGTGCTATCAGGGATGATGTCGTTGCCACAATCCGGGATATCGTGTCCAGTTTAACGATCGGGCCGTTGTAAGAGGGCAGCACATAGCCGCACTAACTCTTCCTTTTTACTTATTTTGTACGCATTCAAGGCGGGAAAATTAAATGATAGATTTTATTTATTGTAGTATTTGTAGTAGTTTTCCTGGACTGCGGATCTTTATGCAAAATAAAAATTGTCTGCATCGATTGCAAGAGATAGAAACTAAATTGAATGTTACTTTTTTATGCAAAAAAAAATTCTCGTCATAAAAGCTACATTTATTTTATAATGCTCATATAAATATTCATTAGAAACGAATCAAATTTTATTTCATTTAAAAAGGAAGGCGTGACAATCTTATTTGTTAGCACAGCACAGTCGCACTAATGTGCCGAATGTCGTTAGTTATACAGGGCACTCTCTTCCTTTTTGTTATCTCTTCCTTATGTTACTTCTTCCCCCCTTGCCGTTCCATTTTCTTTACAGTTACATTAAGAGTAAACCTACACATAAATCAATAAACTAGTAATACATTAATTATCCCCTAATACGTACAGTTACACGAATTAATATTCGGACGATCTAAAAAAGATGATAACTTATTTAATATTGTACTATACGATTCAAACTTTTTTGGGGAGCTAGAGCAATTAGTTTACTACATCATGTGAAAAGAAATTTTTTCAAAAATTGCATTTGGTCGGAATTGCAGAGAAAATACTAAATGTTACATTTTACAATTTCTTCGTGCGGGCCTATATTGAAAATTTAAAAAGTACGTTTTCTAGGCCTGCGTAAATAATATGCACTGTGAAAGTTTCATCGAAATCGGTTGATGCGGGAAAAAACGACAGGCCTTGAAAGATGTAAGAATTCTTCGTTATAGGCTGAAAATCTGCGATTTTTACCGTTTTTAAACGTTTTAAACGTAGGTCATTGCAATGTTAACCGATTTTGACGAAATTTTCAAAATATGTTTAGTCGACACAGATCTACGAAGCGTATTTTTCAATTTTTCAATACGGGCCCACATAAAAAAGTTGTAAAATGCAACTCTTAGTATTTTTCCATACAATTCCGATCAATTGCAATTTTTGAAAAAATTTCTTTTCACATCCTGTAGTAAACTAATTGCTCTAGCTCCCAAAAAAGTTCAAATCGTTTAGTACAATATTAAAAAAGTTCTCGTCTGTTTTAGAACGTCCGAATATTAATTCGAGTAACTGCAGTTTCAGTATCTCCTTTTTACAGGATTGCAAGGGTAAGATAACGTAAAAGAAAATATACTTTATTTAAGATCTAACGATACTAAGCTAACCTAAACTAACTATATCGAAAAGAAAAGTCCACTCGGTACTAAGGTGTTCTACGCTGTGCAGTTCGATCTGCTCGCATTGACTTCCAGAGCCACTCTGCCTATTTTCCCTTCGTCAAGGGCTCTCGTCGCCAGTCGTTCTTTTACTTCTCCCCCACGATCTATACCTGAGTAATAAACGTAACGGTTTTTTCCGCGAAGGTTTGGGACTGTTTGGGACACGGTTCTGCAGGCCAGCGCCGCTCGCCTGCAAACCATCTGTGTCCCAAATGGTCAGGATACAAAATACTAGACGCTCTTAGACCTAATGTTAATTTATTCGAACCCCACAATAATAATACAAACACGGGGTTTCTCACTAGTCAAAAACGCTACATAAAAGATCGTTATAGGGCCCCATCTCCCTCAAAAGTCCTATTTTCTGTTTACGAGGCGAAAAATTAAAAATTATTCGGAAGCATACAAGCTATTTTTATATACATGCTGCCGAATAATGCCAATTATGCCACGTAAACGAAAAAATAGGACTTTTGAGGCAGACAGTGTCCTAGATATCTTTTATCTAGCGTTTTTGACTAGTGAAATACCCCGTGTTTGTATTATCGAGAGATGAGAAGAGACGAATCCCGCACGCTTGCAATCCTGAAAACGAGTCTACTCCCTTTTAATAAACTAAAGCTAGGATTTGAAACCAAGGAGTATGTTCGGTTGCAGGTAGCTACGGTTATAAAGTTTAGTACCTTAACGGTATAAAAGGTCCAAATACATCTGGCTACATCGGCTGTGCTTCTTTCGGCTGGCTAAAAATCACTTTGTTGGGAGATACATCTGGAAGGTCTTTAGCTGAATGTTTTATGTAGTTCCTTTTTCATTTGGAGCAGCCTAAGCATTGGAAAAACCGAAAAAATACCGGCATTATTTCGGTTTCGGTATAAAATTGATTGTGCCGTTATTCGAAGACTTTTAATAAATCCACTATCCACCGTCCAAATTCTATCTCGAGTTTAGTCTTTTTTTAATCGGATTTAATCGGAATGAAACAATTACGAAAAACAAACTAGAGGGTTATTGTTGCTCGCTCGCTTCGCTCGTTCGCGAGTAGGGTTGTTTTTGCTCGCTCGTTTCTTGCGAAAGGGTTAGTGGTACGCATGGCTAGTAGTACCTATAGCTATTAATGTTTTTTGATTTGGTGTGTGACTCTCCACGAGCCACACAAAGAACTTCCCGATTCGTTAGTTGCAGTATATTATTATCATTATTAAGTGTACGTTTTAATAAGATTGTACGTTTTGAGGGAAATTCAATAGTTTTCTACTTATCAAAATGTTTGCTATATGTATAGTGTCGCATCAAACCAACATCGTAGGCTCGTTGCTCGCTTGGTTCCTTGTTATAGCATACTAATGTTGCAAAATAAATTGTCTTAATTAGTTTTTCGCTAACGATACAACTCCTCATTAGCCGGGTTTGCAGTATTGATCTTGGTTTTCTTCGATACTGTTAATTTAAATTGTGGCAAAATATATGAACTGCTCAATTTTGAAACTCTGCTCAGTTCTACATACAACATTTGTAAAGTTCATTTTTCTGATGTTTTAAAATTCAAACATACTTTCTCGTATGTTTGTCCCTGAATTTTATGAATCGTAATCGCTTCAGCAGGAACCACTGGAAATTGACTACGTGTGATTTGATATTTTTCCTCACTCGACATATTTACATGATTCGAGATTTTTAGTATTGGTGTTAAATTTTGATGAATATTTGTATTTTTCATATAATCACGATAACGAGTTCTTAATTTCACTCCTACTCTGGCCAATTGAAAATCTAACTACAATATAGACGAAATTTTAGTATTTTCTGGAAAAGTAATAAATTTTAATATTCCGCATGTGTGTGCTCCATTAACCAATCCGTTTTCAACATTAATGTTATTAATAATTATCATATTGTTTATATTAATTTTTAATTTAATCTCAGTTAATAATTCGTTTTGAACGGATTGTTTTTTTAAAGATTGTAATATAAATTTTTTTTGTACTTTCATCGATATTCTTTGAAAATGTATTCTTGGGAGTAGAGATGATTAACTCACTCTTTCATTGGGATAATTTTCGATTATTGTAAGCGGAAAAATTAGCATAAGGTACAAAAAAAAATTTTTCTTTAATTAAAAAAATTTTTTTTTAATTTTGAAAAATGAAAAAAACATTTTTGTGTAATTACGTTTTTTCCTTCGGTGGAAACTTTCCGTTCTCTCGTATAAATTGCATTGTTGAATGAACTTCTTTCGAAAAAAAATAAAAAAACTAAAGAACTACTGGACCAAAATGGACCAAAATCTAATCAGCTCTAACATAAGTTACGACGGGGCACATCGATTGCATCATTCATCATTCTGATCGCGTTGTTACTTTTTCGGAAAACGTTAACGAAAAATTTGATACCATAGAAACAGCATACACACACACACACACACACACACGAACATTTTGATAAAAATATTCTAAAATGACTCCAATGACCATGAAACGTGAAGATCTGCTAAAAAATCGATTTTCGATTTTCGGGGTCATTACAATAACTTCCCTATAAAATCGGGAAGTTAATAAGGTCTGCAATTTACTTGTTAGTGGTTTCATGCCGATATGCCTGGCTGGCCGAGGCGCGTCGGGTCACCTGGCCGTATTTATTGCACCACTTGGCCACGGCAATCGAAGCCTTCGCCGCCCTGACAAAAAGTTATTCGAAGCTACACCGTTTCTGGTTCACCCCCAAATGGGACTTTCACCAACATGTTCAGTCGCGTTTTTAATACTTTTTAATGGGTTGCATGGGTTGTTAACATTTTTTTATCTTATTAGGAATTTATTTTAGTTAGTGATCATATTCATCGATAAAAAAAGATGAGTATACGTTACTATTTATATTGAGTCCTACAAAATTGCAATTATAATTACGATTTCAATTATGTCTACTTGTTCTTTAAATACAGTAGAGACTCCCGTATCCGTACCCCCATTATCCGAATATCCTAATATACGGACGTTCTATGTATTGTCCGTATGTTCTGTTATCGCCGCGCCGCTCGCTGTGCCGGGATTCAAATGCGCGCCGTCTCCAGATCCCGACTTTCCGACTCATGCTTCCGAAACTTCGGCAACGTAAAAATCGAAGGAACGCGTCGGCGTCGATCAGTCGAGCAGGTAGTTCACACAGACAGAGTAGAGGTACGCTTGTGTGTAGCGCGCAAGCAATCGGACAGGCACTCAGACGGGCAGAGTTTTCACATTACCGAAGTTTCGAAAGCATGAGGCCGAGGCGAAAAGTCAGAATCTGGAGACGGCGCACAGTGGGACCTTTCGTCCAAATCGGAGACAAAATCGAAGAACTTTCGATAGAAATGAGGCAGAGCGATGAAATTTTTAAAAAATTAAAGCTGAAACATTACAGAATATGGGAAAAATAGGGAGATTATGGTAAGAACGTTTTTAACCTTGAGAAAATTCGTTAAACATGTAGAATTTCAAGAAATCGATTTTGCAATATCCTGAGGTCGTAGACAAATTTTGAAACCAGATTTGAAATCAGCGTGAAAAAATGTACGAGAAGTGATGTGTCGCATGTTTAAAAAAAAATTTTTCCGCGCGTGGTATTGGAAAAACCACAATTTTCTCGAAATTGTGCAAGTTTAACGAATTTTCCCAACGTTAAAAAACATTCTTACCATAATCTCCCTATTTTTGTTGGAATTTATATAGTAACAAAAATAATCTACTATTAGTTAGAATGTTATACTATTCCTTTACTTTCGAGAACGCTCGAATGGTACATTGTATCTATGCGGCTCACGCCATGAGACCCTCAACCTCCAAGTATTTCTGAGATCGTCATTCGTTTTTCAGAACGATTCTCACTCGTGTTCTAAATCTTGTAGAGTAAAGACGTGCCTCTCTGCGTAGCTTCAAATATAAAGTTGAATAAATTCCATTTATAGTTTATTGTATAGTCTTTTAGTTTATTTGTTTATACCCATATTCCAATAATTTTTCCCATATTCTGTAGTGTTTCAGCTTTAATTTAAAAAAAATTTCATCGCTCTACCTCATTTCTATCGAAAGTTCTTTGATTTTGTCTCCGATTTGGACGAAAGGTCCCACTGTGCGGCGCCAGAGATGGGCAAAATTTGTATTTGAATAAAAATTCCGGGTAACGAATAAAAGATACAAAATTTTTATTCTTTATTCGAAGGCTCGAATACAAAAGTATCTTTTATTCGAAAATTATTTGAATAATTTTGTATTCGCCGAGAATTTATTCCAAGCTTCGAATACAATTTTTATTCTTTATTTTTATTCTATTTTCTCGAAAATGAATACAACCACGAATAATTTCGACCAGCTCGAGTCTACAATGAACACGACCGAGGCCCGAGGGTCGAGCCCTGAGGTCTGAGCCCAGAACACAATAGTAGTGCAATAAACACGGCCGGCCAGCCAGGTAGCTCGGCATGAAACCGCTAAGGAGTGAATGCTGAACTTATTTATTTTCCGTGCTGCCCTCACGAAAGTCACACGAGCCAATTCGTGGCATTCTGCCGATTGAGAAAAGCCTAAACTCGATAGAATTAGGACTGTTTCTAGTGGTTTTATTCATTAAAGTATCCTCGAAATTTTTATTCAAATAATTTTCTGCCCATCACCTGGCCAAATACAAATTTTGCCCATCTCTGTGCGGCGCTAAAGTGAATCCCGGCACAGCGCGCGGCTCACATTTTGCTATAACTTTTGATCTAAAAGAGATATCGAAGAGAAATTAGGCCTAAATTTTTTTTAGGCCTAAATTTTTTTTAGGCCTGTAACAGACCTGTACGATGCAGGCCTGTCACTATGAGACACGCACCGAACATAACCGAGCGACACCGAAGTTCACCGAGCGCGCCGTCCGTATACGACGCGCTACGATGCACGATCCCGCGCTCCAAGCCATGTTCGGCGGGAAACGGACGCCGAGGTTCCGCCATCTTGAGGAAGGCGGAAACTCGACGTCACACATCCGTTCCCTTCACACCATTCCCCCACCACCAATCTTCGCCTATAAAAGGCGATGCAAACGAGGCACGGGTCTCTTTTCCAGCCTGGGCAGCATCCTGGGCACATCCCAAAGTATTGGTAAGTGGTACTGATACTTTCCTACTTTCCCACGCTCGTCGTCGAGTTGTCCGCAGCATCGGCCTCCTCGACACCGGCGTTTCCCACCGGCGTGACAGCAAACACGCCAAACAGAGAGGGCAGCATCCTTCTCTGCCGTTCGGGCAGCATCCCGAACACACTTCTCGGGCAGCATCCCGAGAACTCCGACAGCTACCGGAGACGATTAAATGTAGGGGCAGCATCCTCTACATTTGCCGTAGAACCGCCACGAGGGACTTCCCAACTCGTGGCCGGGTTTTCCTGAACCGTTCCTCCTGAACCCAGTCGCCGGTATCCATCACCAGGTCCACGCGATCGCGTCGCGCCGCGATAAACGGTCGCACCAGAAGCACCAGTAGAAGCACGGGCCGGTAACACGATTCATCCACACAATGAGTCCGCGAACGTACGTTGAGTGAGCCCGGAAATACATAAACACGTTGTCGTTATTTCACACCCCGCGCACTTCGTCCAATTTCAGCTTCCGTCGATTCTCTCGCCGATTCAAGACCCTGGCGCGACGAGCTATCGCAGCACGAGAGGGTACGACGCCGCGACGACATCTCCGCCGGAAGCAGAACCGTTACATGGCGCCCGAACAGGGACCTGGTGCGAAAATCACGCGTCGGAATAACGGCCACGTGGCAAAATTTCGAGGTTAACGTGCGAACACCTCGCCGGTCGGAAGTGATGCATCGCGCGCGGCATCTCGCGTTCGATCAGGATGGCCAGTGAAATCGGACAAGTGTGACAGTGCCGCGACATCTAGCGCCGATCGCCAGTGACAGTGCCGACGAACACGAGTGCGAGTGCGCGCCATCTCGGGGCATCCAGCGTTACTGCAACCGCGCGGGCAAAATTCGAACGCATCGCGTAAACCAAGGACACCGTGCAGCCGACAGGGCATGCCACAGGACCCGGTACAAGTCACCAGGATACAAGTGAACCGAATCCTCACCGAACTGCGACGTCTACGTGTACCAATCATCGGGACACCGGAGGAACTCCGACAGCACTGGGAAAACTGTATCCGTGAGCAGACGGAGGACCTGTTCTGTCTGCCCGAACGATTGTTCAGGATGGACGACCCGAAACCAGCGGCCAGCGGGCCGCCCGCACAACCACCCGCGCAAACGTTCATCACCGTCAAGTCGCCAGACGACCCCGGAAGAAACATGGATCGCATGCGAAAATGGGCATGTACCACGGACGGGAAAGACCCGCATGCATTCGTGGAACGTCTCGCGGAATTACAAGAGACGTACTGCCTCTCCGACGCGGAATTATTGCGGGGAGTTACCGAGCTCGTGCGCGGAGACGCGCAAGTCTGGTACCGTAATAGCAAACACGGGATCAACACGTGGGTGGACTTCAAAAAGAAGTTCATAGCTAACTTCGCCGCGGAACAAACGCAGCTGCAGCGGGAACGGGAAGCCCGAGAACGCGTGCAGAAGCCCGGAGAGCCGTTTCAAAAATATATGAACGCTCTCATCACGTTGATGCGACGGGCCGACATACCGACCACCGATTACCTCGAGACGGTGTACGAAAACATGTTACCAGAACATACCGTCGTCATCAACCCGGCACACGTCAAAGATCTGGATGACCTATTGGGCCAGGTGCAACGCATCGAGAGGGCCCTCGAACGGAAAAACAAAATGCAGAGGCCTCCTACACGGGGCACCGCCTACGAAGCCGGCCCGGAGCATCGCACGACCAACGTGGCGGCCACGTACAATGCCGGTAGGCAACCGGCAAACCCAGTGAGCCCATTGAACGACACATACAGCCCCGCCACGCACTGCTGGCGGTGCAAACAGCGGGGACACAACCGCTTCGAGTGTCGGAATATATACCGACGATTCTGTGCACGGTGCGGCCGCGACGGAGTGCTCACTCGGGAGTGCCATCCACCAGGTAACCAGTACACCGGGAATACGTCGGGAAACGGGTCAAGGGGCCCGTCGCAGTAGACCGACCGCAGGCCCCAGTAATAAATTTTACACCCAGACCACGGTTATCGATACTAATCCTTGGCCGACAGGTAGAAGCCCTCCTCGACACAGGCGCACAACTGTCTTGCGTCAACGAAGACGTACAAGAATGGGCCCGGGAACAGGGCATCGTCCCCCAAGCAACCACCGGCCTGGTCGGAATGGCGGACGGATCGAATACCCGAACCAACGGCACGCTACGACTCCCATTCGTCACCATGGGATATGAATGGGAACACGAATTTACCGTGCTGCCCAAGATGGGGCCGCAGGTACTACTGGGCATACAGACGATAGCCGCTCTGGGAATCAATATACAACCCCCGGCCGACATCGCCGCGTGGCCCGTGGCGTACATCGCCGAAGCACAGCCGGACCCAGAGACAGAGAAGGGTTTACGCACCCCCAGCACCGTTGACCGCGAGCGACTGGATAGTTTCGTCGCCACAGAAATGGAGTTATTTCGCACAGTGTCCGGCCGTACCAATCTCGTACAACACCGAATTAAGCTGAAGGACGAGACTCCGGTCAAACAACGGTACCGCCCCCGAAACCCAGCAATGCAGGCCGTCATCGACACCGAGGTCGAAACAATGTTACGAGACGGGGTAATCGAGCCCTCCAGCAGCCCCTGGAGCTCGCCCGTCGTCGTCGTGAGAAAAAAGGACGGGAAGCCACGGTTCTGCGTCGACTTCAGGAAGTTGAACGAACGATCAGAGAAAGACGCGTATCCGCTGCCGCACATACAAGCAACGCTTGACAAGCTGCGCGGCGCCAAGTTCCTAACGACGCTCGACCTGAAGAACGGATATTGGCAGGTTCCCTTAGAAGACAGCAGCCGACCGCTGACGGCGTTCACGGTGCCCGGCAAAGGGCTCTTCCAGTTCAAAGTAATGCCGTTTGGCCTGCACTCGGCACCAGCAACGTTCCAGCGACTCCTAGACCGTATCATCGGACCGGAACTAGAACCCTACGCCTTCGCCTACCTAGACGACATTATTATCGTCAGTCCGACATTTGAAGCCCACCAGCAGCATCTGCGTGAGGTCTTCAAACGCCTGCGGGCCGCCGGGCTCAGGCTGAACCCAGATAAATGTCGCTTCGGCGTGGACAGCCTCCGATACTTGGGACACGTGGTAGACCAACGAGGAATACGCACCGACCCGGAGAAAACAGACGCGATTGCCAAAATCGCCACGCCCAAAAACATCCGGGACGTACGACGATTCCACGGAATGGCACTAACCAAACTCACGCGGAAAAACGCGAAATGGAGGTGGTCCGAGGCCGAAGAAACGGCCTTCCAGGAAATGAAGCGGAAACTCGTCGCCGCCCCAATACTGGCGTGCCCAGACTTCTCGGAGCGTCTCACGCTCCAAACGGACGCCAGCGACTACGGGCTAGGAGTGGTTCTAACACAAGGCGCAGGAGACGGCGAAAGGGTTATCGCCTACGCGAGCCACACCCTCGGCGCGGCCGAACGGAACTACAGTGCGACGGAGAAAGAGTGCCTCGCTGTAGTATGGGGCATCCGGAAGATGAAGCCGTACATCGAGGGATACAAATTTACTGTCGTAACCGACCACCAGGCACTCCGCTGGCTGCAGCAGATCGACAACCCAACGGGACGGCTGGCAAGATGGGCCCTCGAACTGCAGCAGTACGATTTCGATAGTGAATATCGACCCGGGAAACTCAACTACGTCGCCGATGCGCTCTCCAGAAATATTCCAGTACCAGATGTAAATCTGCTCCAGTCCAAACAGCGCATCGACACGTGGTACCAGAAGAAGATCGAAGCAGTCCGCCAGAACCCCGCATCCGTTCCCGATTACCAGATACGCGAAGGGAAACTCTTTCGACACCTGTTACACCAGCTCGACTACAACGAACCGACGGCCAGCAACGCCTGGAAGATCTGCGTACCAGCAGGGGAAAGGGAAGCCCTCCTCCGCCAGCACCATGACGATCCCGCCGCCGGGCATCTCGGCATAGCAAAGACGATCGTTCGGCTTGCACAGAGGTACTACTGGCCCGGAATGTTCAGGGAAGTAGCTCGTCACGTCCGTTGTTGCACGAGCTGCCAGCAATACAAGCCGACACCGCAGCAGCCAGCGGGACACCTACACGCGAACCCAGGGACGCAACCATGGCACACGGTCTCGATTGACCTTGTTGGTCCCTTGCCGCGTTCGCGCCGGGGCCACATATGGCTGCTCGTCGCACTTGATCGCTTCTCGAAGTGGGTGGAACTCACGCCACTTCGAAAAGCCACCAGCGCCGCCGTCGCTGCGGCCATTCAGAAGGATGTCATCCTCCGGCACGGAGCTCCCGAGATAGTGATTACGGATAATGGACGCCAGTTCATCGGAGAACCTTTCATCACAATGCTCCGGGCCTCGGGAACACAACATCGACGCACGCCGCCGTACTCGCCCCACTGCAACCCGGTTGAGAGGGCCAACAAGGTCGTTAAGACCATGCTCGCTCAATATACCGAGAATCATCATGAGCGGTGGGACGAGAAATTGGACGAGGCACGGTTCGCCATTAACACGGCATGGCACGAGTCCACAGGGTATAGTCCTGCGTACCTCAACCAGGGGAGAGAGCTGCGACCACCCGGGCAGCCCGCGACTGGAGACAACACCGAACCAGCATCGCAAAGGTGGAAGAACCTCCGTGAGGCCCAGGAACTGGCCAAACTACACCTGGCCAAATCGTTCGGTCGCCAGGAGAAATATTATAACCTGCGACACCGCGAATGGAAACCCGCCGTCGGCGAGAGCGTCTGGAAGAAGGAACACACGCTGTCCGACAAAGGGGCGGGCATCGCCGCGAAACTCGCGCCAAAGTACAACGGCCCGTACACGGTCGGGCGCATCGTGTCTCCGGTCATCGTCGACCTCCGAGACGCCAAGAGGAAGTGGACACGCCACATCCACGTACAAGACCTAAAGCCCCATACGAAAGATGACGAGGGGTCCGGGGAGACCGAGGAGGATACGGCGGAGGCCGCCGCAGAGGGGGCAACTCCAAGCACCGGCCCCGATATAGCGCCACCACCACGTCGGCGCGGCCGGCCACGAAGAATAACGAACGCTGTTAACCTCTGCCACAGGCAAACAGCTCCAGACTCGCAGTGCCGATTGCAACAGCCACTGCAACGCACCAGCGCCATGGAAACTGTACGACCACGGGTAGGGTCGAACACCAGCAGCGCATGGGTGATGACGATACCGCCGCTCACGATCGACGAGCACCGCGGACAAATAAGCCGCTCGCCATTACCAGCGGCCCTGACGGAGACGACCACCCGGAGACAACAGCAGAGGGCAATCCGGCCAACCCTGGCGACGGCCACGAGGGACCGACCACGAGAGGCCATCCGGCCAATCCTGGCGACGGCCACGAGGGACCGACCACAGGAGGTCATCCGGCCGACCCTGACGATGACAACAAACCCGGAGCTACCGGAGGAGGAGCAGCCAGGGAACTCGGGGCACCCAGTATCACCATGGCGAAGAGCGCCAGGGGCACCGGCCCCGATCACGTACACCGGGGTTCACGCGCCTTGCCCGACGGCCTGGTATTTACTACCGACCGGCCGCCACGTCGAAGTACCGACCAAATTCGTTACGAGGAGAGAGTATCGAGCGTCCCTCGGGGAAGAACGCTGGATGCTCCTCTTCGAGCGAGACGGGCGCCTCCGCCGGTGCAAGCGCCGGAACGCGTGAGTTTCCCCTCCCCGCGCCGGGGGAGGGTGATAGGTTAATTAGTACTATTACACTACTATTAGGTTCGCTCTTTACATTTCGTTCACTACGTAAATCGCATCGAAGAAGCGCGGACGCTTCCGCGCAAGCATTCTTCTTTTTTTCTCACACGGTGCATTTCAAGATTATTTTGTGTTGCGGCCACCGGAGCCAACGAGACCCAAGAAGGGAAAACATTTTGTTTCACGTAGCACCGCCTACGTTCCAAGAACCGTTGTTCAAATATATGTGTTTGTGTGTGTCTAACTTAGTGCCGTTTTATTCGTTACCTACCCCTAGTTATAAGGTGCCGGTACTTTTCGGCCAACATATAGGTAGGGTACCAAGAAAGTCTTGTTTTGTTTAATAAAAGGGGTGCTCGCTCACGTACGTTCGCTGTCCCGAAGGGGGAGGGGGGTGTAACAGACCTGTACGATGCAGGCCTGTCACTATGAGACACGCACCGAACATAACCGAGCGACGCCGAAGTTCACCGAGCGCGCCGTCCGTATACGACGCGCTACGATGCACGATCCCGCGCTCCAAGCCACAATGAGTGAGCCCGGAAATACATAAACACGTTGTCGTTATTTCACACCCCGCGCACTTCGTCCAATTTCAGCTTCCGTCGATTCTCTCGCCGATTCACGACCCTGGCGCGACGAGCTATCGCAGCACGAGAGGGTACGACGCCGCGACGACATCTCCGCCGGAAGCAGAACCGTTACAGGCCTAATGATGTAAACGGAAATATATTTTGCATTTTTAAATAATGTTTTCGTTGATTCTTAAGGTATAGCCGGAAAAGATGGACAGAAGTATCCAACCAAATTTGTTTTTAGTCACGTCATGTTCAACAGAAAATTATGAAAAAATTCATGAATATTCTATCGAATAGCATACACGACTGAGATTTTTTCAAAATTTTTGGTTGCAAAATCGATTTTTAAACGTATCGGAAAACATAAAACTGCCGATTTTATATCGGTCTTCAGTTGACCACATTTATTTTATATTATTACGTTAGTTATGTCTAATCCTGATTATTAATGTGTATTTCTTCAGGTTTTTTTGATTATGGAAACATGTTTTATAAAAATTGAAAACTTCCAAACATTCGAAGAAAATGCATATTTTGTATTGAAGTGTTAGAGACTCCAGTTTTATAAAAATTCAGTACTTGGATATTATTGAAGGAACTGTTCTTAATTTTTTAGAGATTGCGTAGTCGTTAACAAAACAACTATGCGGTTGCAAATCTTCTGGCCCCGAATCGAATCCCGCTGCTTCTGTTTCTTTCAGTAAATACTTGTTGCTTCGGGTTTTAATGAAAAGTTTAATCAAAAACATTTTTTAATTGTCTACATTTATTTTCAACTTAAAGTACTGCATCAGTCCTTTAAGTGGAAAATAAATGTGGACTGCAGACAATTAAAAAATGTTTTTGATTAAACTTTTCATTGAAACCCGAACCAACAAGTATTTACTGAAACGATTAGCAGCGGGATTCGATTCGGGGCCCGAAGATTCCCAGCCGTATAGTTGTTTTGTTAACAACTACCCAATCTCTAAAAATTTATGAAAAAATTAAGAACAATTGCTTCAATAATATCTAAGTACTGAATTGTATCTAATTGTAAGTACTGAAACTAAGTTTGTTAGGAGGTTTTCAATTTTTTAAAACATGTTTCCATAATCCGAAAAATCTGAAAAAATACACATTAATAATTAGGATGAGACACAACTAACGTGATAATATGTTTATATGGCAATAATAATAAGTAATAATATGGCAATTTTATGTTTTCCGATTTGTTTAAAAATCGATTTTGCAACCAAAAATTTTGAAAAAAATCTCAGTAGTGTATGCTATTCGGTAGAATATTCGTGAATTTTTTCATAATTTTCTGTTGAACATGACGTGACTAAAAACAAATTTGGTTGGATACTTCTGACCATCTTTTCCGGCTATACCTTAAGAATCAACGAAAACATTATTTAAAAAATACAAAATATATTTTTCTCTGTTTACATCGTTAAAACCGATTTTTCAAAAAAAATTAGGCCTAATTTCTCTTCGATATCTCTTTTAGATCGAAAGTTATAGCAAAATGTGCGTCGCGCCGCGTGCTGTGCCCGAGATTCAAATGCTTGCCGTCTCCAGATTCCGACTTTTCGCCTCATGCTTTCGAAATTTCGGTAACGTGAAAACCGGAGGAACGCGTCGGCGTAGATCAGTCGAGCAGGTAGTTCACACGGACAGAGTAGAGGTACGCTTGTTGTGTAGCGCGCGTGCAATCGAACAGGCACCAACACGGGCAAGCGCGGTCGACACAGACAGGTCGACACCTCACCGGCCGCTCACGGATACGACGATACGTCAGGGAAGGGGAAACTGCCGTTGAGTTTTCAGGAGTTTTCAGTTGTTCTCTCAACAGTTCTCAAGTCTCTCAAGTTCTCGTTCGCTTAGCTCGGTCGTAATTGGTCGTAAATGTCGTAATATCTGTGGTTGTCAGGAGGACGCCGCATGTCACACACTTTCACTTTCGAGATATTGTCGTTTAATGTTTTGATCACTAATGCTTTGACAAGGACATTGGTTAAATTGTATTATTTTTTCGAGCCTTTTGAATTTATTTTCATCACGTTTTTTCTGGTAAATACCTAATCCTACACTATAAATTCAATAAATGCATAAACTGAAATTTGTTGTGGTTACACGTTACACTCGCGAGTGCGGTCTGCGTTGCGGCATTTGACTATTTGGCTATTAGATTGACTTGCTTGGATTATGTGATTACGTGGATTACTTGGATTACGTGCACTACGTGGAAGGAAGGAAGAAAGGAAGGTATTTGTACATATTTATATTGGTTAATCGGTTTCATTTTGCTCAAATGTCTCCCAAAATCTTCGCGTGAAAAAGCGTGAAAACGCTTGTCGGCACACCACGCGACAGTGCCATGTGCCATCACGTATGAGGTGCTACGGGGCGAGTATGTTCACTTCAATGCAAATAGAGTCCAAAATAGTAAATTGTTTATTTCTTTATCACTTTTTTTTATCACTTTATCACTCTCTCTTTTCATTATCATTATTATCATTTATCACTTTAGACTAATCCAACACAATTCAGCTTTGAGCCATTCAGATTAGGATTAGCTTAACAATATTCTAAATCGGCAAAATGATGGCTAAAACCAATTCAGTAAGGCAAGTATTTAATCTTCTTCACTTGCTTGTACATTCTTTTGTTTGTCGTTCAACTTTAATCGATTTTTTATTAATATCATTGCAATATTTGAATCAGTTAGATATATTAGTTGATGAAAAACATCAGAAGACCTTTTGTAATTGTAGCACCAGAAATTAGAAAATTCGTTGAGATGAGAAATAAGCGAAGAAGATTAAATACTCACATTTACTCACTGTGTAATTGAAAATCTAATTTACAGAACGGAGGCAAAATATAATGTGCTATCCAGGGAAGAAGGAGAAGGAAGTTGCGGCAACCGGGGAAGAGGAAGACCTCTAATTTTTCGCGTGGTACGTATATCTAATTATGCCATTCAACGCACATACATATATTGTACATTACTGATTTTCTTTGTATTTTTGAGGTATCCCGCCTATGCCAGAACGTGCTACGGGCCACAAGTTTGGGGAAGCAGAGGCAACAACGTGTAATAATCACAATATACAGGGTGTCCCAAAACCTCTTCGACTCCGGGAAATGGGAGGTTCCTTAGGTCATTTGAAGCAACATTTTCCTTTGCACCAATGTCAGCCGGGGCTTTGTTTAGGAGTTATTAACGAAAAACACGGACCAATCAGAGCGCGATCTAGACGCGCGATGGCACGTTCAGCCCGGCGCGCCGGGAGACGAGCGTGGTGTAACGCCGCAATGCCGTAACGAACAAGAGTTTCTCGAGATTATGTGAATCCTCCCCGATTTGGATGAGCTTTGGATATGTTGTCAAGACCATGATTCTGAACAACATTTCCCTTTACAGTTTTTGTCAGCCGGCTTTAGTTTACGCGATAAATGTAAAAACTTGTAATTGTAAATCGATCGATTGTACTATCCTCTACCCGATTTGGATGAGCTTTGGATATGTTGTCAAGACCATGATTCTGAACAACATTTCCTTTAGACTTGTTGACGGTCGCGGAAGAACTTTACTTGTCAATTCATATGGGTGGATCTTTTTACCCGACTTACGGCAACGTTACCCGAACGAGAGAAGAAGCAGAAACTGATTGTATTAAGAACTCACTTATTCAGCCGTAAATCCATTTGCTGCTTCGAAATGTGTATCGCTGGGTCACTCGGTGACGAACTGCACAGATGTCTTCAGGTATACGACAGTACCGAAAGCTAAGGGACGTACGGCCAGGTCGACGAAGTGCACAGCCGGTGGTAGAAGACCTAAAGGATGCGCGGTCAAGTCGACGATCCAGAATTTCACTTTCATTTTCGAATCGATAAATAATTTGTATGTTTATTTCACACAGATGCCTTGAAATTTTTCCACACTCACAATCACTGTTCACATTTGTCAACACATAGTTATGCACTAATAATAATTGCTTACACTAATTAAACGATTATTTAATCTAATCACTAGACTGCGGATCTTTATGTAAAATGAAAGTTGGCTGCCGCTATTACAAGGGACAGGAGCCAGACAGATATTTGATTGTGATCATTTTAAGAAGTTGAAAATAATACATTGGTGTTTTGAAATTATTTTAATGTCTCTAGTGTCTTAAAATGCACCTACTCATGTTTGCTACAAATGCATGAAATCCGCAGTCTAGTGATTGCATTACCTGATTGTTGTAATTTGTGCAGCAGGACAAGGGATATGGCAATTATTATTAGTGCATAACTATGTGTTGACAAATGTGAACAGTGATTGTGAGTGTGGAAAAATTTCAAGGCATCTGTGTGAAATAAACATACGAAATATTTATCGGAGCGAAAGTGAGAGTGAAATTCTGGATCGTCGACTTGACCGCGCATCCCTTAGGCCTTCTACCACCGGCTGTGCAGTTCGTCGACCTGGCCGTACGTCCCTTAGCTTTCGGTACTGTCGTATACCTGAAGACATCTGTACAGTTCGTCACCGAGTGACCCAGTGACACACATTTCGAAGCAGCAAATGGATTTACGGCTGAATAAGTGAGTTTTCAATACAATCAGTTTCTGCTTCTTCTCTCGTTCGGGTAACGTTGTCGTAAGTCGGGTAAAAAGATCCACCCATATGAATTGACAAGTAAAGTTCTTCCGCGACCGTCAACAAGTCTAAAGGAAATGTTGTTCAGAATCATGGTCTTGACAACATATCCAAAGCTCATCCAAATCGGGTAGAAGATAGTACAATCGATCGATTTACAATTACAAGTTTTTACATTTATCGCGTAAACTAAAGCCGGCTGACAGAAACTGTAAAGGGAAATGTTGTTCAGAATCATGGTCTTGACAACATATCCAAAGCTCATCCAAATCAGGGAAGATTCACATAATCTCGAGAAACTCTTGTTCGTTGCGGCATCGCGGCGTTACACCACGTTCGTCTCCCGGCGCGCCTGGCTGAACGTGCCATCGCGCGTCTAGGTCGCGCTCTGATTGGTCCGTGTTTTTCGTTAATAACTCCTAAACAAAGCCCCGGCTGACATTGGTGCAAAGGAAAATGTTGCTTCAAATGACCTAAGGAACCTCCCATTTCCGGGGGCCGAAGGGGTTTTGGCACACCCTGTATACAGGGTGAGTCACCTAACGTTTGTACCTCAAATATCTTTGTTGTTTCTAAAGATACGTAAAATATGGTAAGGACAAAGTTGAATGGTACAATGGGGCTGACACGATGCCAAAAAAATGTTGTTTTATGTCATTTTTTTAGAGATATCAAGGTCATCTTGACTTTTTTAAATGGTATGAGGTATTTTTTAATACATCAATCGATCCAGCTGGACATTTGTTGTAAAAAAGTACTAACCTATGTATGTCGAAAAGTTAGTAGTTCACGAGATATTTCAATTTAAATAACTCTAAAACACCATTACTGTCGTACTAAGACGTTAGCGTTTACATACTTGTGTAACGTTTACAAAATATTAAAAAATGATGTTTTGTCAACCTTTTTATCTGGGCATGTAACGATAGTTTAAAAAAATGCGTTTTATAGATTTCGGTAACTTATATGCATACTGAAAATTTCATCGAAATCGGTCAACATTGCAATGAGCTACACACGTTTAAAGATGATCACGTAAGGGCGAAATGCCCTGGCAAGGCTGAAAATCTGCGACTTTCACCCTTAAGCTCTCATCTTTAAACGTATGTAGCTCATTGCAATGTTGACCGATTTCGATGAAATTTTCAGTATGCATATAAGTTACCGAAATCTATAAAACGCATTTTTTAAATTATTGTTACAGGCCCAGATAAAAAAGTCTTCAAAACATCATTTTTTAATATTTTGTATAATTACTACCAATTGCAATCGTAATAAATTTTTGTTTACTTATTCTCTAGCGAACTAGCCGGTCTAACATCTTAAAAGAATTCAAGTCCTTTGGACCAATTTCTAAAAAGTTGTGCGATTTTTAAGGGTGTCCACTTATTATTGCTGTAACGGGGCCGGTTTCTCGCGTGATCGGTTATTTGGACCGGGGTCTCCTTAATGCGGGAATAGCTCGCCGCGCCGGGGTTCGCGTAGTGTGAGTCAGAGCGGGAAGACGTGGTGCAAAGGTACGAAATAAACAAGACGACGTTTTAGTGATAAGGCGGTGCTCGCCACCTCGTAACTACGGTGCTGATGGGTGATGATCGCAGGGTCGTCGTGGAGAGGTGGTCGGGGGTCGATTTGGTGCAGGGACGGCGTCTCGCCGGAGGATCGGTGTTTTAGGGGAGGTTCAGCGTAGGAGGTGACGTCTCGTCACGGGAACGGTGTCCACGGTGGTTCGGTGACGTCTCGTCACAGGAACAACGTCAGAGGTCACTACAGGAGATGACGTCTCGTCACGGGAACGGTCTCAATGGGGTTCGGTGTGCAGGAGGTGACGTCTCGTCACAGGAACGGTGGCAGTGGGGTTCGGTGCAGGAGGTGACGTCCCGTCACAGGAACAGCGTCAGAGGTCACTACAGGAGATGACGTCTCGTCACGGGAACGGTCTCAATGGGGTTCGGTGTGCAGGAGGTGACGTCTCGTCACAGGAACGGTGGCAGTGGGGTTCGGTGCAGGAGGTGACGTCTCGTCACGGGAACGGTGCTACTGGAGGTAGTCGGTACAGGCGTCGACGTCTTCGTCGAGGGAACGGTACTACTGGAGGTAGTCGGTACAGGCGTCGACGTCTTCGTCGAGGGAACGGTACCACTGGAGGTAGTCGGTACAGGCGTCGACGTCTTCGTCGAGGGAACGGTAGCTGGAGATTCCGGCGGGCTGGTTTCAACGTCTCGTTGAAGGAACGGTACTTTCGGCGGACTGGCTACGACGTCGTCGTCGGAGGATCGGGCACCTGGTGCGCGGTGGATGCTTAGGTCGCCTAAGCGGGACTGCGATCATTTGGCATATTTCGGAGGCCTTTTATACTCCTCAAGAGTGTACTGTTCGGAGGTGAGGGTTGGTGGTGAGGTAAGGTGTGTTCTATGGTTTTTCGTATGTTTTGGTCTTTGGGTGGATGACACTTTGATCAAGGAGTTTCGGAGGAGTGTTGTTTACGCCGGCGTGGATCGGTGGGTCTCGGGGAACCTCGGGTTCTTTCGGGGATCAGCTGTTCGTAACAAGCTTGCCTAGTGCAGGTTTGTTACACCCCCCTCTTTCTCCGGGTGAGCGAGCTAGCGAGACTCTTTATTTAGCATAGTTGTAGTACAAAAATGTCCTCCTTATTTATAAGTGTATCTATTATTTATTTTTGTATTATATTGGGTGGGTATTACGGGACAGTGGTGGTGGGTTCTGCTGGCGGCGTGTCGGGAGTTGGTATGGTGTTGTGGTCCTCGGTTGCCGTCGGTTCTGTTGTTGGTGGATTGTTGGCTGGTTCTGCCGCAGGCTCCGGTGTCCTTGGCGGGGCGGTGTTTGCAGCCCGTCTTCTTCGGCGTCGCCGAAGAGGCCTACGAGTCCTTTGTAGAAGTCTGTATCCATCTTCCTGTGAACATAAGATATTTGAGTGTTTTTTCTGGGGCATCCGCGGCGGCGGGGTTCGGGGGGATCGGAAGTGGTCGGGACATTTACGGTGGAGGGGATCGGTTCGGGTGTACTTTCCTCGTCCGTTTGGGCGGTGTCTGGTGTCGGATCTGAGTTTGCCTTGGGTTTCAAATCCTGTATATGTATGTGCCTTGTCCATTTGCCGCGGCTGTCTCGCAGGTCAACAATGATCGGCGATATGATGCGTTCCACTGTGTATGGGCCGCTGTATTTGGGGGCGAGTTTTGCGGCGATGCCCGCCCCTTTGTCTGACAGGGTATGTTCCTTTTTCCAGACTCTATCTCCTACTGTTGGCCTCCAGTTCCGGTGTCTCAAGTTATAGTATTTGGCCTGGCGTCCGAATGCTTGGGCCAGGTGTAGTTTCGCTAGTTCTTGTGCCTCGTGGAGGTTTTTCCACCGGGCCTGCGGTCTGTCGGGCGTGGTTCCTGTTGCTGTTTGTCCGGGGACTCGGAGTTCTCGGCCGTGGTTCAGGTAGGCTGGACTGTACCCGGTGGCTTCATGCCACGCCGTGTTTATGGCGAACTTGACTTCGTCCACTTTTTCGTCCCATCGGTTGTGTCGGTCTCCTGTGTACTGGGCGAGCATCGTCTTGACTACTTTGTTGGCTCTTTCTACCGGGTTACATTGCGGGGAGTAGGGTGGCGTGCGCCGGTGTTCGATGCCCGCGGTGCGTAGCATGCTGGTGAACGGTTCCCCGATAAATTGTCGTCCGTTGTCGGAGATTATTGTTTGTGGGGCGCCGTGTCGTAGTATGATATCTTTTTGGATGGCGGCGGCCACGGCGCTACTGGTTGCCTTTCGTAGGGGTGTCAGTTCGACCCATTTGGTAAAGCGATCCAGCGCCACCAGTAACCAGATGTGTCCCCGGCGGGATCGTGGTAGTGGGCCGACGAGGTCTACTGAAACCGTGCGCCACGGTTGTGTCCCTGGATTGGCGTGTAGCTGCCCCGGTGGTGCTAGCGGGGGTGATTTGTACTGCTGGCAGTTCGTGCATCCTCGTACGTATCGGGCGGTTTCCCGGAACATGCCCGGCCAATAGAATCTCTGTGCGAGCCGGACGATTGTTTTTGCCACTCCTAGGTGCCCGGCCGTGGGGTCGTCGTGGTATTGCTGGAGGAGTGTTTCCCGTTCGTTTATGGGTACGCATAATTTCCAGGCGGATCCGGGTTCGGGCTCGTTGTAGTCGAGCTGGTGCAATATGTGGCGTTGTAATTTTCCGTCGTGGATCCGGTATTCCGGTTCTGATGCGGGATTCTCTCGGACGGCGGCTATTTTTTTCTCGTACCATGTGTCGGTGCGATGTTTTGGCCGTATCAGGCTTACGCCCGGTGCAGGTTCGATTCTGGACAACGTGTCTGCGACATGGTTTAGTTTCCCGGGTCGGTATTTGACGGTGAAGTCAAACTGTTGTAATTCCAGGGCCCATCGGGCGAGTCGGCCGGTCGGGTTGTCAATCTGGCGGAGCCATCTTAGTGCCTGGTGGTCTGTGACCACCGTGAAGTGGTAGCCTTCCAGGTATGGCTTCATTTTCCGGATGCCCCAGACTACTGCGAGGCATTCCTTTTCCGTGGCGCTGTAATTACGCTCGGTTGCGCTCAGCGTATGGCTGGCGTAGGCAATGACCCTCTCGTTGTCGTCTGGTCCCTGTGTGAGGACGATTCCGAGTCCGTGGTCGCTGGCATCCGTTTGCAGGGTGAACGGCTCGTTGAAGTTCGGGCAAGCAAGTATCGGTGCGGCGATGAGTTTGTCCTTCATTTTCTGGAAGGCGTTCTCCTCTATTTCTGTCCATTTCCACTTTGCGTTTTTTCTGGTGAGCTGTGTTAGCGGTTCCATGAGCTCCGCGAAGTTTGGGATGAAATGCCGGTACCAAGATGCCATACCGTGGAACCTTCGTATTTCTCGTATTGTCTTGGGTGTGGCGAGCTGGGCGATTGCGCTGGTCTTCTCGGGGTCGGTCCGGATGCCCTGCTGGTCGACTATATGGCCTAGATATCGTAGACTGTCGACGCAGAAGCGGCATTTATCGGGGTTTAGTCGCAGTCCGGCGGTACGTAGACGGTGGAACACTTCTCGGAGGTGCCTTAAGTGCTCTTTAAACGTCCTGCTGACGATAATAATGTCGTCGAGGTATGCGAACGCGTACGGTTCGAGCTCGGGACCGATGATTTGGTCCAGCAGCCGTTGGAAGGTGGCCGGCGCGGAGTGTAGTCCGAATGGCATGACGGTAAACTGGAACAGCCCCTTACCAGGGACGGTAAAGGCGGTGAGGGGTCGGCTGGCGCGTTCTAGCGGTACTTGCCAGTAACCATTTTTAAGGTCGAGGGTGGTTAGGAACCTTGCTCCTCGTAGCTTGTCGAGGGTGGCCTGAATGTGAGGCAACGGGTAGGCGTCTTTTTCCGTCCGTTCGTTTAGTTTCCGGAAGTCGACACAAAATCGTGGTTTGCCGTCTTTCTTTTTGACCACTACTACGGGAGAGCTCCATGGGCTGCTGGATGGTTCGATTACTCCTTCCTTCCTCATCTTGTCCACTTCTTCATTAATTACGGCTTGCATGGCCGGATTTCGTGGCCGGTATCGCTGCTTAATGGGCGTCTCGTCCATCAGTTTGATTCGGTGTTGGATAAGGGTGGTGCGCCCTGGGACGGTTTCGAATCTTCCCATTTCGTCTTCTAGAAAGGCCTCGAGTTGGGCTTGGTCGGTTTCCTGTGGTCTTCGGAGGCCTACTTGGAGGCAGGGCTCGGCCCTACAGTAGGCAGGCCAGGAGGCGATGTCGGGGGGCGGTTTCAGTTCCAGGTTCATGTCTGCTATCGCTTGGATTCCGAGTAATACTGGTGGTCCCATATTTGGTAGGACGGTGAATTCGTGTGTCCAGGTTTGCTCGTCGTTTGAAAACGGGAGTCGGATGGTGCCGGCGGGCTGCGTGTCGGATCCGTCTGCCAATGAGATCATGCCGGCTCGGGGGGTGGTCTGGAGGCCTTTTTCTTGTGCCCATTCCTTGACCTCTTCGTTGATGCACGAGATCTGTGACCCTGTGTCTAATAATGCCTCGACTTCTCGTCCGAGGATCTTTATTTGGATGAACGGGCGCGGGGTGTACTTTATACCCGGGACTGGCGGTTGCCCGTCTGCGTCGAGTCCCTTGGTCCGTTTCCCGGTGAGTGACACTCCCGTGTCAGTACTCCGTCGCGACCGCAGTGTGAGCAGAAGCGCCTGTACTTGTTTCTGCATTCAAATCGGTCGTGTCCTCGTTGTTTGCAGCGCCAGCAATGCGTGCTCCGGTGGTAGGTGTCTACTGGGATCGAGCTTACCTCGTTTCCTGGTGTCAGGCTCAGACGTGTGAGTCGGTCTTCAATGGATTCGAGTGAACGTGCTGCGGTCGTTGGTTGGTCCTCGCTGGTTATCGCGGCGGTGGTTCGGAGGAACGGCCGGCGCGTACTGTTTCTTCCGTTCATTTGCTCTTTCGATCCTTTGCGCCTGTCGGATCAGATCGTCGATGTTCTTCAGGCGGTCGGGGTCGATGGCGATCATATAATCGGGCATCATATTCTCGAATATGATTTCTAGGTGGTCCTCCTCTGCTATGCCGGCCCGTCGTAGGAGGGTCATAATGGCGTTCACGTCAGTTATGATCGGTTCGTTGGGTTTTTGTACCCGTTCGCGGGCTTCGCGCTCCCGTTGTAGCCGTGTTTTGTTGGGTGAGAAATGTTCAATGAATTTCTCCATACCTTGTGTCCAGGAACGTATCTGGGAGCGGTTGTTGCGGAACCATTTTTGAGCTTCCCCTCGTAATAATTCGGGGAGCCCGCGGAGGAGTTCGGCGTCGGAGAGCCGGTATGTTGCATGTAATTCGTCGATTCTTTCGACGAATGCGTAGGGGTCCTTTCCGTCGGTAGTATATCCCCACTTTCGCATGCGGTCAATATTTCTGCATGGATCCAGTAGTTCTGAAAACGGGTAGGCGGCTGGTTGGCTGGGGCCGGGCTGCATGTTGGCCGCAAAGGGCGTTGGTCTGTCCGTGTCATTCATTGTGCGAGGTGGTGTAATTTGCCGGCCTAGATATTCTTTCCAGGGTTGTCGTCTTTCCTCCGATGTTCCGGTGATTGGTAGTTTGTGTCGTCGGAGGTTCGCGAGGATTCGTGCAGGCGTGGGGCGCAGTGAGGATTTCTTCGGCATACTCTGCCGTGTTTGAAATTACCCGCGGCCCGGGGCGGGGTGCCGTGGGTACGCCAGAGATGGCGCGTCGCGTGCTTGTCGCGAGCGGCCTTGTCGCGGCGTAACGACACACGGCGGCGTGTTTATCACCTGTTATTCGCGCGCGATAACACGTGTGCCCGGTAACCTCAAAAAAATTTTCCTCGGTTTCGTCGCCTTGTTTCTATCTTCGTCGTGTGTTCTTTACACCACGTCCCTGTTCGGGCGCCATGTAACGGGGCCGGTTTCTCGCGTGATCGGTTATTCGGACCGGGGTCTCCTTAATGCGGGAATAGCTCGCCGCGCCGGGGTTCGCGTAGTGTGAGTCGGAGCGGGAAGACGTGGTGCAAAGGTACGAAATAAACAAGACGACGTTTTAGTGATAAGGCGGTGCTCGCCACCTCGTAACTACGGTGCTGATGGGTGATGATCGCAGGGTCGTCGTGGAGAGGTGGTCGGGGGTCGATTTGGTGCAGGGACGGCGTCTCGCCGGAGGATCGGTGTTTTAGGGGAGGTTCAGCGTAGGAGGTGACGTCTCGTCTCGGGAACGGTGTCCACGGGGGTTCGGTGACGTCTCGTCACAGGAACAGCGTCAGAGGTCACTACAGGAGATGACGTCTCGTCACGGGAACGGTCGCAATGGGGTTCGGTGTGCAGGAGGTGACGTCTCGTCACAGGAGCGGTGGCAGTGGGGTTCGGTGCAGGAGGTGACGTCCCGTCACAGGAACAGCGTCAGAGATCACTACAGGAGATGACGTCTCGTCATGGGAACGGTCTCAATGGGGTTCGGTGTGCAGGAGGTGACGTCTCGTCACAGGAACGGTGGCAGTGGGGTTCGGTGCAGGAGGTGACGTCTCGTCACGGGAACGGTGCTACTGGAGGTAGTCGGTACAGGCGTCGACGTCTTCGTCGAGGGAACGGTACTACTGGAGGTAGTCGGTACAGGCGTCGACGTCTTCGTCGAGGGAACGGTACCACTGGAGGTAGTCGGTACAGGCGTCGACGTCTTCGTCGAGGGAACGGTAGCTGGAGATTCCGGCGGGCTGGTTTCAACGTCTCGTTGAAGGAACGGTACTTTCGGCGGACTGGCTACGACGTCGTCGTCGGAGGATCGGGCACCTGGTGCGCGGTGGATGCTTAGGTCGCCTAAGCGGGACTGCGATCATTTGGCATATTTCGGAGGCCTTTTATACTCCTCAAGAGTGTACTGTTCGGAGGTGAGGGTTGGTGGTGAGGTAAGGTGTGTTCTATGGTTTTTCGTATGTTTTGGTCTTTGGGTGGATGACACTTTGATCAAGGAGTTTCGGAGGAGTGTTGTTTACGCCGGCGTGGATCGGTGGGTCTCGGGGAACCTCGGGTTCTTTCGGGGATCAGCTGTTCGTAACAAGCTTGCCTAGTGCAGGTTTGTTACATTGCCGCTGACTGTACATAGGTTAGTACTCTTTTATAACGAATGTCCAGCTGCATCGATTGATGTATTAAAAATACCTCATTCCATTTAAAAAAGTCAAGATGACCTTGATATCTCTAAAAAAATGACATAAAAACAAAATTTTTTTAGCATCGTGTCAGCCCCATTGTACCATTCAACTTTGTCTTTACCATATTTTACGTATCTTTCGAAACAACAAAGATATTTGAGGTGCAAACGTTAGGTGACTCACTCTGTAGATTTAGGTCCATGTAAAGATTGTAAATTTTTGTAATTTCCAATAATAAAGCATAGTAATAATAAAAAATTATAATATTTATTATTCCTTGTGTCATTGTCCCTATCACAGTCCCTATGTCTTCACCAACTCCCCTTGCGTCGTATTAAAAAATAAAAAAATATAAATTTTTTTTTCCCTTATACGACGAGAATTTTTTTGCATAAAGACCCGTTAAGAGGGAAGAAGTAACATTCAATTTAGTTTCTATCTCTTGCAATCGATGCAGACAATTTTTATGTTGCATAAAGTCTAGGAAGTCTAATACACACAAGCAGTCTAGGAATACTACAATAAATAAAATCTATAATTTAATCTTCCCGCCTTGAATGCGTACAAAATAAGTATAAAGGAAGAGTTAGTGTGGCTATGTACTGCCATCTTACAACGGCCCGATCGTTAAACCGGACACGATCTTCCCGGATTGTGGCAACGACATCATGTGCCAAGATCGTGTCCAGGGAACACTACGAGCCCTCACGCGCATTTGTGGCCTGGACAGAATCAAGGATTTTGGCTGTCTGGGCATGTACACATGTTATACATTCATTTTTCAAAATCTGATCATAATATATTTTGCGAAATTAGCGAGGCGGCCAAGGTACCCGATCTTCGTACATGACTGAGGCCGTCTGAGGTTAGAAAACTCGCGCATGCGCGAAAAAAGCGCCTTACCTACCATCACTGATTGGACACAGCTGTTTTGCGCACACGGCTGTTTGGCGCACAGCGGGATTGCACACACGGACCTAAGGACTGAGCGTAAAGTAGATTTATGGGTGAGAGGGGGTGTCCCCAAAGACGGAAGGGGAATCAACTTGTCGGCCATCTTAGATGGCAGCATTGTGGTGCGCTCTATAGGCGACTTTAAATACTAGTGTAGCGTCTGTCCTCGTCCACCGACGAGATACTATTAAGGGGGTAGTATACCCTCGATTTGTAACTAGAAAGGAACTAGAATCTTACTAGAAAAAGGGGTCGAAAAATGGGTTTCGTACTGAACGTTGTTTGACCTTATTAGAACAAATTGTGGGCTGTGTGAGGGCTCATTCGAAAGAGGAAGGTTAGACGCAGCGCGCTTTTTTCACGAGGTTAACGAGATTATGTTAATAATTAATAATATGAGGGCCCAAAGTAGAGAAAAAATCTAGGAAAAAAATCCGCAGATTTCAATGCATTTTCTGTCTCTAAAAGACTTTTTTGGCTTATGAGATGAGAAAAGCGCGCTGCGTTGAACCTTCCTCTTTCGAATGAGCCCTCACACAGCTCAAAATATGCTCGTATAAGGTCAAACAACGTTTAGTTCCGAACCTATTTTTTCGACCCAAAATCTAGTAAAATTCTAGTAAATAGCAAATATCTAGCAAATAACTAGAATCTTACTAGAAAGAATGGGTTCGGAACTAAACGTTGTTTGACCTTATACGAGCATATTTTGAGCTGGGTGAGGGCTCATTCTAAAGAGGAAGGTTCAACGCAGCGCGCTTTTCTCATCTCATATGTCAAAAAAGTCTTTTAGAGACAGAAAATGCATTGAAATCTGCGG
Organism: Lasioglossum baleicum; assembly: GCF_051020765.1. Classification (NCBI taxonomy): domain Eukaryota; kingdom Metazoa; phylum Arthropoda; class Insecta; order Hymenoptera; family Halictidae; genus Lasioglossum; species Lasioglossum baleicum. The sequence goes on from NC_134935.1 coordinate 672,291, forward strand.
ATTTTTTTCCTAGATTTTTTCTCTACTTTGGGCCCTCATATTATTAATTATTAACATAATCTCGTTAACCTCGTGAGAAAAGCGCGCTGCGTCTAACCTTCCTCTTTCGAATGAGCCCTCACACAGCCCACAATTTGTTCTAATAAGGTCAAACAACGTTCAGTACGAAACCCATTTTTCGACCCCTTTTTCTAGTAAGATTCTAGTTCCTTTCTAGTTACAAATCGAGGGTATACTACCCCCTAGACTGCCAGCCCCTGTGTTATTCAGCGGGACGGGTAACCGGGCCACCGACGAGATACTGTTAAAGACTGCCAGCGTTATGGGAGTTGGCGAGCCCGAATTTTTCGGTGTTTCTTACGCCCTCTAGGATATATTCTGGCTCCATCCAGAGAAACAGAAGGCCAACGACGGCATTTTGTCGGTGAAGAAGACCACTGAGGAGATTTTCGTCGCGATGCATCGGCGAGAATGCGAATTATCACGAAACTATATCGATTATTATTAAATGTTACATTCTCCGCCATATTTTAGACGATGTTTTGGCATTATTGTGGCACTATTTCGAATTTTTAGCGACGTGGTATATCAGATCACTGTAACTTTCACGTTATCCCCGCGCCCGTTGCGCCCGGTTACCGGGCTCGCTGGATAGCACACGGGCTGGCAGTCTTTAATAGTATCTCGTCGGTGACCGGGCGCAACGGGCGCGGGGATAACGTGAAAGTTACAGTGATCTGATATACCACAGCGGTAAAAGTTCCACAAACGACGAGATATTCGTCAAGTTGAAGAAGAATGATATAGTAGAATGCTGGCATTACCCATTCTGTAATTGCCTTATAATACTATATGTATATGTATAATTCTCTTATTGTATTCTTATTTCCGTTATTATCACCATTGTAATAATTGTTTACAATATAATCGATAGTTTATAGATGAAGGAAAAATGAAAGTAATTACTATACGTAATATTCTACAAATGTATATTGGAATTTAAATAGTAATTCGAACATTATTGCGTTATATATAAAATAATGATTCTTAAAAAATATTCTGTTATGTTATGTAATGACAAAATTCAATCGTTCTTATTAAGATCCTTAGTAGGAAACAGAAAATTAATTTTTTTACTTATTTATCCCATACTTGTAATGCTCGACAGCATTATTGACTGCAATTATTAAAGCAGAGGTAGTAACAAGATAAAAGTATTAACTAATTAAACTAATTTTCGACGGCTCCTATCCATACAATGTTATTTAGAGGCAGTATTTCGTACGAAGATATCTAAAAAAATAATTCTATTTGACTCTATACGAATATTTCTTGCACCATATATGACGCTATTTAAAAAGTGCGTGTAACATTATTTTATTTCATTCTGAACTGAACCACTTCCTGAAACATGATTCATTTATGAGTACATTGTGTGACGAGGCGAAGATCTAGCAGACGAAGTCGAAGTCGAAATCTTAAAAGAATAAGGACTCTCCGCGTCTCTTCTTTTCCCGACGCTGTCCTTCTTTGTGTCCGAAACTTGCGTCGCTCATTGCATAAGCAAATATCATCGGAATTATATAATTTTGGTATCATTTTCATAAAAAGAAACAAAATTCACCAAATATGTTAAAGAAAATCCTATAAAAAAGTAATGATAAATAATTAAGCTTTGTTGTTTGATTAGTAGTCTTACACCGATATACGCGACCCGACCCGTATCATGTTACAATGTTTCACTCCACTCCACGGCGACCGAAGCCCCCGAGCTTCACTTCCCTTTTCTCCGTTCGTCATCATAGAATAGTGATTCCTGAAAATTGAATGTCTCTGGCCAGACTCGAGTTTTCGACGTTTATAGCAAGCTTGCTATAATCTTATCTTATATGTCAAAATTTAGTTTTCTATTTAAAATATTTTATTGTTAAAACTCATTAATAGTTTTAAATAGTACTTGAATATATTTAAAATGATATTGGAATATTGGAATATTACAATTTGGAATGAAGGGCCTAGCCGGACGAGGTAGTCCTTCGAATTATTTAAACAGCCGTTGCGCCATTCAATTTTCGGTCAATTTTCCCCATTTACTTGCATTAATTTAATCATATAATTGCATTTAATTGAAATTGATATTTGAGATTTTCTCCCGATTTTTGGTTCAAAATGTTAATTACACAAAGTGAAAAACACGCAAAAATTCGACAAATGCAGGTTTTTTAGAGAAATTGAACAATAGCATTGATCATATTTTTAGACTATCAACATACCAGAACTTTTGTTACGACAGCGCGTATAGTCCAGTCGCCAGGTACTTTTACCTGGAAAGTATTCCGAACTTAATGAAATTTTGACACGTCATTTAGGGGTACTCTGGGGTGTCGAATCTGTGAGTTTTCAACCTCGAGGACCCTGTGCTAACTTGGGGAGGGAGAAAAAACCACGATTCTGATTACCTTGTTTTGGTTTTTCGCCTATTACTCAAAAACTGAAAAAAAACGACGGCGGGGCCCGATCGGGGATGTTTTTTTTTATTATTAATATCTATATTGCTATTAAACATAACACCAACAAAAATATAAAAAGGCTCGAATCCACTCGATTGAAGTAAATAAATTGTGCTGTCCTCCCCAGTTAATAGTGAAAATGTAAGGGGTATCCGTAGTATGAAGATTATACATAGATATGTTGAAAAACTAAAGTTATGAGCCAAAAACTTGCAATTTCCTGCTAAATGTCACAATGCGTGGCTCAAAATGTCATTTTGAGAAACATTTCCTAATTTTGAACGCCTGTCTATCGGTGCCTGTTGGGTCAAAAAAAAAGATTGACCAGTGAAATTTGAAGAAAATTTAATGCTCTTTCCAAAAATGAAAAACAAAAGTTCTGAGGACCCACAGTTTTTGAGTAATAGGCGAAAAACCAAGACAAGGTAATAAAAATCGTTGTTTTTCCCCCTCCCCAAGTTAGCACAGGGTCCTCGAGGTCGAAAACTGAGATTCGACACCCCAGAGTACACCTAAATGACGTGTTAAAATTTCATTAAGTTCGGAATACTTTCCAGGTAGACGCCTTTTTTCGACCTGCCGACTGGACTATATGAAAAACTTGACGACACTGAGGAAAATGAAAAATTGAATAACTCCGAGAAAAATGTAAAACTTAATGACTCCGAGAAAAATAAAGAACTTACTGACTCTGAGGAAAATGAAAAATTTAATAACTCTCAGTTAATAAGCAGTCTTCAATGCCTCTTAAAAAAGCAATTAATCATGCAGGGATTGATCAGGTGTTTCTCTCTATATCAAAAAATATTTAAAAATCCTTTGACAAATCTGTTTTGTGGCGTCAGGATACTGCTGTCGATATTCCATCACAGTTTGTATAGTATATATTATTTCTCCTCTTTGTTTCTATATAAAATTTTATTATGATCCTCCATTAGTTTAACGCCCCGTTCAGCGGTATCATTGACCACATTCAGTCTATGTTTCAGTCAGACTACTTATTATTCATAATAACTTCTTTTTCCGATATTATAACTGTTTTTCTTTTGTAGATTGGAGCGTATTAATGATTTTATTTATATATACATATACAGGGTGTCTCAAAATTAGGTCCGGAGCCGAAAGTGGAAGGTTCCTGGGATCATTTCAAGCGACATTTTCCTTTGAAAAAATGTCGTCCGCGGCTTCGTTAACGAGTTATTAACGAAAAACACGGACCAATGAGAGCGCGAGCTAGACGCGTGCAGCCCAGCGCGCCGGCAGCCGAGTGTCGGTGGCACGCCGCGATGTAACGAAGAAAAGTTTCTCGATGATGTGAATCCTCGCCAATTTCGATAAGCTTTGGATATGTTGTCAATACCATGATTCTGAACAACATTTCCCTTTACAGTTTCTGTCGATCGGCTTTGGTTTACGATATTATTGTAAAAATTTGTAATTGTAAATCGATCGATGTACTATTTCCTATCAGATTTCGATAAGCTTTGGATATGTTGTCAAGACCATGATTCTGAACAACATTTCCCTTGACGGTTTTGTCGGTCGGCTTTAGTTTACGATATTATTGTAAAAATTTGTAATTGTAAATCGATCGATGTACATACTATCTCCTCGCCGATTTCGATGAGCTTCATTTCGAAGGAAAAAGATATTTAAAACATCGAATTTATAACATATTTCAAAGTCATCGAAATCGGTGAGGACCCACATCATCGGCAACTTTACCCGAACGATAGAAGAAGCACAAACTTATTGAATTAAAAACTCACTTATTCAGCCGTAAATCCATTTGACTACCACATACAACCACCACACTTTTACATAATTGTTGAACTCGTAGTTTTATAACTCGTATCGATATCGAACGAAATTACTTACTCCGACGCGGAAAGAGTTCGATGCTCTTCAATGCTATTCGCGATGCCGCGCGAAACTGTGCTCTCCCAGCGTACAATGTATTCGATGAAGGCGTCGTTTAAAACAAATGGAATCGTTCCCAAGGAGATATTGATTTTTCGAGAATCATATGGCATTGATTTTTCGAGAATAATATGATTCTCGAAAACACCGATTCGAAGATTATGTAAAAGTGTGGTGGTTGTATGTGGTAGTCAAATGGATTTACGGCTGAATAAGTGAGTTTTTAATTCAATAAGTTTGTGCTTCTTCTATCGTTCGGGTAAAGTGGTCGATGATGTGGGTCCTCACCGATTTCGATGACTTTGAAATATGTTATAAATTTGATGTTTTAAATATCTTTTTCCTTCGAAATGAAGCTCATCGAAATCGGCGAGGAGATAGTATGTACATCGATCGATTTACAATTACAAATTTTTACAATAATATCGTAAACTAAAGCCGACCGACAAAAACCGTAAAGGGAAATGTTGTTCAGAATCATGGTCTTGACAACATATCCAAAGATTATCGAAATCTGATAGGAAATAGTACATCGATCGATTTACAATTACAAATTTTTACAATAATATCGTAAACTAAAGTCGATCGACAGAAACTGTAAAGGGAAATGTTGTTCAGAATCATGGTATTGACAACATATCCAAAGCTTATCGAAATTGGCGAGGATTCACATCATCGAGAAACTTTTGTTCGTTACGACATCGCGGCGTGCCACCGACACTCGGCTGCCGGCGCGCCGGGCTGCAAGCGTCTAGCTCGCGCTCTCATTGGTCCGTGTTTTTCGTTAATAACTCGTTAACGAAGCCGCGGACGACATTTTTTCAAAGGAGAATGTCGCTTGAAATGATCTCAGGAACCTCCCATTTTCGGCTCCGGACCTAATTTTGAGGCACCCTGTATAAGGGAGTAGAGAGACTTCCAGGATTGCAAGATATTCATTTACTCATTTCTCGATAATACAAACACGGGGTTTTTCACTAGTAAAAAAAACGCCAGATAAAACATCGATCTAAGGCGCTATCTGCCTGAAAAGTCCTATTTTTTCGTTTACGAAGCGTAATTTGCATTATTCGGCAGCATGTGTAGCTATGAAAATAGCTATATGCGCAGTTGTATGCTTCCGTATCTCTGTCAGTCATGTATATATGAAAAAACTCTTCAAACAAAAGTTGTAGTATATAAGGAGGTGGATATAGTATCAGAGAAAAAAATTTTTTCAAAGTCATTATTTCAAGTTTTCAAGGTCACGGATGTTTTTTCTATCAACAACTGTTTATGGTATATATGGATTCTTAGAGAGAAAAAAGACAAATTCAACGATATATCATAACGTCTATTTATGTCAAGATTTAAAAAATACAAAATTTTCAAATTTGCTGCGCCTCATTTTCCCATGATCCAATCGGCCCCAAAAATTTTCCAGATCATTTTTCTAACATTTGTTACAATTCTGGTTTACGGGGCCAAAAAATTTCATGGTTGAAAAATAAGGTCCACCCTAATGTACATATACGTAAATTACGAGAAACAGTAAAGGGTGCTTAACGTCGAAGAAGAAAATCCTGGTAATTAAAACTTAATATGTACTACATTCCACGTTATTAGAATAATTGTAGTCTAATTATGATACATTTTATATCAACATTTTTTATTTACACCTAGAAACGCCACTGTCTCGGAAGGAAATGGACATTCGAGAGAAGCAATAAAATTAGAGCATCATCGCGAAAAAAGATGAGTTTGCAATAACCTCAATATTTTATGAAATTCTATTATAATTATAGTTATGACTGTATTTTTTTATTATAGGAAGACAGAAGATCAAATTGTGTGTATAAAATCAATTTATATATATTATACAATTTATTTTATTATTTGTTTGACAACTAATAAATCTACAAATTGTTTCATAAACTAAAAAATACTTCCTGCATTTTCGTATTCTCCAATCAGTCCAAATAAATACCATTGAAGAAGCTTGGATGGTCGTGTTCGAAATGAGAATAGAAACAAGTTCGCGGGAAGGTCTCTTTATTCAATCGTAGTCGTTGCTTCTACAAGTCTCTCTGTAGCTTCTCTCCGACTCTGTCTTCGGTACGCCTTTTTATCCTTTTTCCGAAAGGCGGATTCTAAACAGTAAACTGCACTGATTGGGCAGTTGATAACAATTGCCTCCAATCAGGCAGTTTTCTCGTTTAGGACACTCCCACCATCCTTGCGCCCGAGGCGCGCTTTTTCGGGGATGCAGAAAGTGACCGTTAGGGTTTTTATGATATAGCGGTATTTCCTCCAGGTCGGCGAGGTACTTACCGTGGCCTTGCATGGGCCCCTCGGACCTCGGTCGGCGCGACCCTTCGGAAACTCGGGGTTTACGATATCAGCATTTGCTATTGAGGCCGTCAACGAAAGATTCTACCGAACGGGACATACATTGTCTACAACATCTAAATTGTACGCGTTAAAAACGGCTTTCTCAAAAATAGCTTCATTGCTGCTTGCCTCGCAAACCGTCCTGACCATTTGCACGCCAGATGTTTTATGGTACGTGCCCATGGCCGCTACACCATCAACGTGTTCTCATATACCAATTTTTATTCATGCAATTATGACAGTAACAAAACGTTTCTATTTAAAATGAATACATATTTTGAACATAGTTTTAACATTTTTAATTTTTTGGAATGTTAAAAAATGTAATTAAAAAAGTAATGAAAAATAAAAATAAAAAAAATCCTCGCTGCACGGGGACGCGAAGGCTAGCTCCAGATTGCGATTCATGCGCTCGACGGCTCGACAGTGCTCGACAGTCGAATTTCAGTTTCGTTTCCGTAAGCCGTAAAGCATGGCAACATGGCAAGTTCTAAAAATAGATTGCGGCTGGCACAAGCGCACAAGCAGCGCACACGGATATAGTAAAGGTACGCTGGTGAGTGTAGCGCGCGGTCGCGTTGCTAACACGATACATACAGTGTCTTCTGCACCGACGAAATGCCGTCGGTGGCCTCCTGTTTCTCACTCCAGTCAGAATATATCCTAGAGGGCGTAAGAGAACACCGAAAAATTCGAGTCCCGCCAACTCCCGTAAGGCTGGCAGTCTTTAACAGTATCTCGTCGGTGGCTCGTCTGTGCTACTCTCTAGCATGGAATAGATCCTACGTCACCTTTAGCAGGAAACAGAACCCACTTTACTGTTATTAAATCGGTGGCATGGATCAGGACAGGACTAGCTTATACACCGTCGAGATACTATTACATGATATTAATATGTAAAGTAATATGAAATAATATAAAAGAATATGAAATATTATATGAAATGATATAAATTATATATTGATACACTATTATTTAAATACACTAGTATTTAAAGTCGCCTATAGAGCGCACCACAATGCTGCCATCCAAGATGGCCGACAAGTTGATTCCCCTTCCGTCTTTGGGGACACCCCCCCCCCCCCCACAGGGTTACTCTCAGTCCTTAGGTCCGTGATTGCACACCACAGAATACGAATTGCGCACATGTTGAATTGGACACAAAATGGATTGCGCACAGAACGAGAATTCAGCTGTTGTTTACCATCGTGAGTTGTGCTGGGTGATTAGTTTATGGTTATATTTTCTATATATGCATGATATGTCTATATACATACCCAGACAGCCAAAATCCTTGATTCTGTCCAGAGTCCAGGCCATAAATGCGCGTGAGGGCTCGTAGTGTTCCCTGGACACGATCTTGGCACATGATGTCGTTGCCACAATCCGGGCCGATCGTGTCTGGTTTAACGATCGGGCCGTTGTAAGAGGGCAGCACAGCCGCACTAACTCTTCCTTTTTACTTATTTTGTACGCATTCAAGGCGGGAAAATTAAATTATAGATTTTATTTATTGTAGTATTCCTAGACTGCTTGTGTGTATTAGACTTCCTAGACTTTATGCAACATAAAAATTGTCTGCATCGATTGCAAGAGATAGAAACTAAATTGAATGTTACTTCTTCCCTCTTAACGGGTCTTTATGCAAAAAAATTCTCGTCGTATAAGGGAAAAGAAAATTTATATTTTTTTATTTTTTAATACGCCGCAGGGGGAGTTGGTGAAGACATAGGGACTGTGATAGGGACAATGACACAAGGAATAATAAATATTATAATTTTTTATTATTACTATGCTTTATTATTGGAAATTACAAAAATTTACAATCTTTACATGGACCTAAATCTACAGAGTGAGTCACTTAACGTTTGCACCTCAAATATCTTTGTTATTTCGAAAGATACGTAAAATATGGTAAAGACAAAGTTGAATGGTACAATGGGGCTGACACGATGCTAAAAAAATTTTGTTTTTATGTCATTTTTTTAGAGATATCAAGGTCATCTTGACTTTTTTAAATGGAATGAGGTATTTTTTAATACATCAATCGATGCAGCTGGACATTCGTTATAAAAGAGTACTAACCTATGTACACCCAATGAGCACAGGACTATCCTATGTACGTCCATGGAAGGTCTGCTTCGGACGTTCGAGACGTTCAGAAAACGTCCAGAATATCCTAGTAAGGGGCTAGAAACATCCTATTCAACAGCCTCTGAATGGTCATGTTACCAAGTAGACTATCCTAAGAACGTACGGTGGCGACGTACCTAGACGGTTTTTAGACTGTTCGAAAGTACCGTTCTGCGGACATTCGGCCGTTTTGTGAACGTTTAAAGAAGGAACAACATTTATTTAAAATTTCATTTATTTTATGATTTTTTTGCATTTGGTATATGTAACAAACAAGATTTTACAAGATTATACGGACATTTACGAACATAACAAGATTTTAAGTACATTTGCTTCTTATTTCCGACTGCTGCAACTTCTTGGCTCCGCTTCCTGCTGTCTTCTTTCAAACTCTCTGGGTCTGTTTAGAGTCAGCAAATCCCCGCTGGAGGCAGTAACTAGAAATGAAATATGTTTTTATGATAAAAGATATACTAATTACAGTAATAGGATGAGATGTACAGCTATGAATGTAATAAATTCATGTTCAATATATAGAGCGATTCTTTTTTGTATTTACGTACCAATCTTGCTGCAACTTCTTCGCTCCTCTTCCTGCTGCGGTGTTTCATATACTCTGCATCTCTTCGGGGAGGGCGGCAATTCCTCGCTGTTGGCAGTGACTGCAAATAAAATATGTTTTTATGATAAAAGAAATACTATTTACAGTAAGAGGACGAGATGTACAGCTATGAATGTAATAATTTAATGTTCAATATGTAGAGCGATCCTTTTTTTGCATCTACATACCAATGTTGGTTTTCTTCACCAAACTTAGGGGAGTGGGTAAACTTGTCTTTTCTGTCCCACACAATACGGTTTTCCTTCGTTTTGACTTCTTCGCCGCTTGCGTATGGTCACAACTCGTTACAGACGAGAACACTCCTCATCTTGGATTTCCAGGATTCATCGTCTACTTTGTCGATATTCTGCGCGCCGTGTAAATAGTACTGAATGGTACCTTCATTTTTTGATCGCGCAATGGCGGCGATTTCAGCTTCAGTAGTCGATGAGATGGCGTCAGATGGGGTACCTCGAACACCCCGCAGCAGTGCTTCGATTGAGCCAACCTTTTTGATACGATGGATGGCCGCTAGAGGCGCTGCGCGGAAAAACAGTAACGTATCTACTATTGGGTAGCAGAGCGGCCAGAGCCCTGAGGCAGTTATATTGGCGGGAATGTATTGAAATAATCTTACCGGACAAAAAGACTCCAGGACGTGTCCTACGAGTTATAAAATATACACAAATACACTTGTTATACATTCATTTTTCAGAATCAAATCATATAAATTTTTTGAAATTCTGCGGGGTGCTCAAGGAACCCCATTTCATCTACCCAATAGTAGATACGTTACTGTTTTTCCGCGCAGCGCCTCTAGCGGCCATCCATCGTATCAAAAAGGTTGGCTCAATCGAAGCACTGCTGCGGGGTGTTCGAGATCGAAAAAATCAAGCTGTTTCATATTCTCTGTCAGTGTCTTTCCTGCGAGAAACAAATCTGCTCTCTGTCTTCGTAGTTCACCTCGAGTGGCGCTGTTGAAGTTACTAGTTTTGGTCCGGCTGGGTCCGGCCTAGGGACCGTTGGTAAAACCATGGTAAAACCTAAGAAACTGCCATTCATAAAGGGCAATAAAGGGTCAAAAATTTAATTCCTAGGTACGTCCATGGGAAGTACTGAATGGACGCAGGACGTTTGGACGTGAACTGACCCTGAAACGTACGTTTTATGGAGGTACGTGGCTACTTGGGCAGTCAGCGGCAATAATAAGTGGACACCCTTAAAAATCGCACAACTTTTTAGAAATTGGTCCAAAGGACTTGAATTCTTTTAAGATGTTAGACCGGCTAGTTCGCTAGAGAATAAGTAAACAAAAATTTATTACGATTGCAATTGGTAGTAATTATTCAAAATATTAAAAAATGATGTTTTGACAACTTTTTTATCGGGGCCTGTAACGATAATTTAAAAAATGCGTTTTATAGATTTCGGTAACTTATATGCATATTGAAAATTTCATCGAAAGCGGTCAACATTGCAATGAGCTACATACGTTTAAAGATGAGAGCTTAAGGGTGAAAGTCGCAGATTTTCAGCCTTGCCAGGGCATTTCGCCCTTACGTGATCATCTTTAAACGTTTGTAGCTCATTGCAATGTTGACCGATTTCGATGAAATTTTCAGTATGCATATAAGTTACAGAAATCTATAAAACGCATTTTTTAAATTATCGTTACATGCCCAGATAACTGAAACATTGCCTGTTCGATTGCTTGCGCGCTACACACAAGCGTACCTCTACTCTGTCTGTGTGAACTACCTGCTCGACTGATCGACGCCGACGCGATCCTTCGATTTTTACGTTGCCGAAGTTTCGCAAGCATGAGTCGGAAAGTCGGAATCTGGAGACGGCGCGCATTTGAATCACGGCACAGCGAGCGGCGCGGCGATAACAGAACATACGGACAATACATAGAACGTCCGTATATTAGGATATTCGGATAATGGGGGTACGGATACGGGAGTCTCTACTGTATTTAAAGAACAAGTAGACATAATTGAAATCGTAATTATAATTGCAATTTTGTAGGACTCAATATAAATAGTACCGTATACTCATCTTTCTTTATCGATGAATATGATCACTAACTAAAATAAATTCCTAATAAGATAAAAAAATGTTAACAACCCATTCAACCCATTAAAAAGTGTTAAAAACGCGACTGAACATGTTGGTGAAAGTCCCATTTGGGGGTGAACGGAACAAAATTTAAGCTAGTGCTTGGGGTTTTCCAGCCATCTGGAAACCAGAAACGGTGTAGCTTCGAATAATTTTCTGTCAGGGCGGCGAAGGCTTCGGTCGCCATGGCCAAGTGGTGCAATAAATACGGCCAGGTAACCCGACGCGCCACGGCCAGCCAGGCATATCGGCATGAAACCACTAACAAGTAAATTGCAGACCTTGTTTATTTTTCGTAATTGTTTCATGTAAATGACGCTAGCTGCTTCGTGTGGCGTTCTTCCGATTAAAAAAAGACTAAACTCGAGATAGAATTTGGATTGTGGATAGTGGATTTATTAAAAGTCTTCGAATAACGGCACAATCAATTTTCTACCGAAACCGAAATAATACCGGTATTTTTTCGGTTTTTCCAATGCTTAGGTTGCTCCAAATGAAAAAGGAACTACATAAAACATTCAGCTAAAGATCTTCCAGATGTACCTCCCAACAAAGTGATTTTTAGCCAGCCGAAAGATGCACAGCCGATGTAGCCAGATGTATTTGGACCTTTTATACCGTTAAGGTACGAAACTTTATAACCGTAGCTACCTGCAACCGAACATACTCCTTGGTTTCAAATCCTTGCTTTAGTTTGTTAAAAGGGAGTAGACTCGTTTTCAGATTTGCAAGCTTGCGGGATTCGTCTCTTCTCATCTCTCGATAATAATACAAACACGGGGTTTTTCACTAGTCAAAAACGCTAGATAAAAGATCGATCTAGGACACTATCTGCCTCAAAAGTCCTATTTTTTCGTTTACGAGGCGTAATTGGCATTATTCGGCAGCATGTATGTGAAAATAGCTTGTATGCTTCCGAATAATTTTTAATTTTTCGCCTCGTAAACGGAAAATAGGACTTTTGAGGGAGATGGGGCCCTAGAACGATCTTTTATCGAGCGTTTTTGACTAGTGAGAAACCCCGTGTTTGTATTATTACATATTGTGGGGTTCGAATAAATTAACATTAGGTCTAAGAGCGTCTAGTATTTTGTATCCTGACCATTTGGGACACAGATGGTTTGCAGGCGAGCGGCGATGGCCTGCAGAACCGTGTCCCAAACAGCCCCAAACCTTCGCGGAAAAAACCGTTACGTTTATTACTCAGGTATAGATCGTGGGGGAGAAGTAAAAGAACGACTGGCGACGAGAGCCCTTGACGAAGGGAAAATAGGCAGAGTGGCTCTGGAAGTCAATGCGAGCAGATCGAACTGCACAGCGTAGAACAGCTTAGTACCGAGTGGACTCTTCTTTTCGATATAGTTAGTTTAGGATAGCTTAGTATCGTTAGATCTTAAATAAACTATATTTTCTTTTACGTTATCTTACCCTTGCAATCCTGGAAAAAGGAGATACTGGAACTGCAGTTACTCGAATTAATATTCGGACGTTCTAAAACAGACGAGTACTTTTTTAATATTGTACTAAACGATTTGAACTTTTTTGGGGAGCTAGAGCAATTAGTTTACTACAGGATGTGAAAAGAAATTTTTTCAAAAATTGCAATTGATCGGAATTGTATGGAAAAATACTAAGAGTTGCATTTTACAACTTTTTTATGTGGGCCCGTATTGAAAAATTGAAAAATACGCTTCGTAGATCTGTGTCGACTAAACATATTTTGAAAATTTCGTCAAAATCGGTTAACATTGCAATGAGCTACGTTTAAAACGTTTAAAAACGGTAAAAATCGCAGATTTTCAGCCTATAACGAAGAATTCTTACATCTTTCAAGGCCTGTCGTTTTTTTCCCGCATCAACCGATTTCGATGAAACTTTCACAGTGCATATTATTTACGCAGGCCTAGAAAACGTACTTTTTAAATTTTCAATATAGGCCCGCACGAAGAAGTTGTAAAATGTAACATTTAGTATTTTCTCTGCAATTCCGACCAAATGCAATTTTTGAAAAAATTTCTTTTCACATGATGTAGTAAACTAATTGCTCTAGCTTCCCAAAACAGTTTGAATCGTATAGTACAATATTAAATAAGTTATCATCTTTTTTAGATCGTCCGAATATTAATTCGTGTAACTGTACGTATTAGGGGATAATTAATGTATTACTAGTTTATTGATTTATGTGTAGGTTTACTCTTAATGTAACTGTAAAGAAAATGGAACAGCAAGGGGGGAAGAAGTAACATAAGGAAGAGATAACAAAAAGGAAGAGAGTGCCCTGTATAACTAACGGCATTCGGCACATTAGTGCGACTGTGCTGCGACTGTGCTGTGCTAACAAATAAGATTGTCACGCCTTCCTTTTTAAATGAAATAAAATTTGATTTGTTTCTAATGAATATTTATATGAGCATTATAAAATAAATGTAGCTTTTATATGACGAGAATTTTTTTTTGCATAAAAAAGTAACATTCAATTTAGTTTCTATCTCTTGCAATCGATGCAGACAATTTTTATTTTGCATAAAGATCCGCAGTCTAGGAAAACTACTACAAATACTACAATAAATAAAATCTATTATTTAATTTTCCCGCCTTGAATGTGTACAAAATAAGTAAAGAGTAAGAGTTAGTGCGGCTGTGCTGCCCTCTTACAACGGCCCGATCGTTAAACCAGACACGATCGGCCCGGATTGTGGCAACGACATCATGTGCCAAGATCGTGTCCAGGGAACACTACGAGCCCTCGCGCGCATTTGTGGCGTGGCCACAATCTAGTCATCGTGTGGCCTGGACAGTTGCGAATAGGGTCGACCATTGTACGTGACCGTTTGGTGGCGTGGACACGCTGTGCTTGAGATGTGGCTTCGGCACGCTTGGTTGTCTGGGTTGATATGAAAAATTTTATCTGTTTGATATTTAATTTTACAAATACATAAAACATTGTTATTTAGAAATAGGAATAACTAGGATATTATCTTTTACTTTTCCGCACTTAAGAAACTTTAACGAATGTGCAACAGTATATAACTGATCACTATATAAGTAAATATCGGTTAGTTTTATAATGAAATATCAAAAATGTCATAAAATGCTAATCCAATTACTTAAATATTAAATTGTACAATTGTTAATATCTATTGCATAAAAGGGATTAGGATGTATTACTAATAATTTTCATAACAAAATTGGGTTTTGTCAATTTTATTATTTAAGGGGGTAGTATACCCTCGATTTGTAACTAGAAAATACCTGGAATATTACTAGAAAAAGGGGTCGAAACATGGGTCTGCGCGCTGTCGGTTTTTGTCCTTATTTGAGCAAAGTTTGGGCTGGGTGAGGGCTCATTCTAAAGAGGAAGGTTCAACGCGCTGCGCCCTGGTCATCTCATAAGTCATAAAGTCTTTTGGAGACAGAAAAATGCATTGAAATCTGCTGGTTATTTTCCTAGACTTTTTCTCTACTTTGGGCCCTCATATTATTAGTTATAAACATAATCTCGTTAACCTCGTAACCAGGGCGCAGTGTGTTTAACCTTCCTCTTTAGAATAAGCCCTCACTCAGCCCAAAATTTTCTGAAATAAGGACGAAAACCGACAGCGCGCAAACCCATGTTTCGAGCCATTTTTCTAGTGAGATTCTAGTTCCTTTCTAGTTACAAATCGAGGGTATACTACCCCCTTAAGGGGCTAGTCTACCCTCGATTTGGAACTAGAAAATTACTAGAATCTTACTAGATTTTGGGTCGAAAATATGGGTTTGCGGCCAGACGTTGATTGACCTTATTAGAACAAATTGTGGGCTGTGTGAGGGCTCATTCGAAAGAGGAAGGTTAGACGCAGCGCGCTTTTCTCACGAGGTTAACGAGATTATGTTTATATCTAATAATATGATGGCCCAAAGTCGAGAAAAAATCTAGGAAAAAATCCCGCAGATTTCAATGCATTTTCTGTCTCTAATAGACTTTTTTGGCTTATGAGATGAGAAAGGCGCGCTGCGTTGAACCTTCCTCTTTCGAATGAGCCCTCACACAGCCCACAATTTGTTCTAATAGGGTCAATCAACGTCTGGGCGCAGATCCATGTTTCGACCCATTTTTCTAGTAAGATTCTAGTAAATAGCAAATATCTAGCAAATAACTAGAATCCTACTAGAAAAATGGGTCGAAACATGGATCTGCGCCCAGACGTTGATTGACCCTATTAGAACAAATTGTGGGCTGTGTGAGGGCTCATTCGAAAGAGGAAGGTTCAATGCAGCGCGCTTTTCTCATCTCATAAGTCAAAAAAGTCTATTAGAGACAGAAAATGCATTGAAATCTGCGGGATTTTTTCCTAGATTTTTTCTCGACTTTGGGCCATCATATTATTAGATATAAACATAATCTCGTTAACCTCGTGAGAAAAGCGCGCTGCGTTGAACCTTCCTCTTTCGAATGAGCCCTCACACAGCCCACAATTTGTTCTAATAAGGTCAATCAACGTCTGGCCGCAAACCCATGTTTCGAGCCATTTTTCTAGTAATATTCTAGGTATTTTCTAGTTACAAATCGAGGGTAGACTAGCCCCTTAAGGAGGTAGTATACCCTCGATTTGTAACTAGAAAGGAACTAGAATCTTACTAGAAAAATGGCTCGAAACATGGGTTTCGTACTGAACGTTGTTTGACCTTATTAGAACAAATTGTGGGCTGTGTGAGGGCTCATTCGAAAGAGGAAGGTTAGACGCAGCGCGCTTTTCTCACGAGGTTAACGAGATTATGTTAATAATTAATAATATGAGGGCCCAAAGTAGAGAAAAAATCTAGGAAAAAATCCCGCAGATTTCAATGCATTTTCTGTCTCTAAAAGACTTTTTTGGCTTATGAGATGAGAAAAGCGCGCTGCGTTGAACCTTCCTCTTTAGAATGAGCCCTCACCCAGCTCAAAATATGCTCGTATAAGGTCAAACAACGTTTAGTTCCGAACCCATTTTTTCGACTCAAAATCTAGTACGATTCTAGTAAATAGCAAATATCTAGCAAATAACTAGAATCTTACTAGAAAATGGGTTCGGAACTAAACGTTGTTTGACCTTATACGAGCATATTTTGAGCTGGGTGAGGGCTCATTCTAAAGAGGATGGTTCAACGCAGCGCGCTTTTCTCATCTCATAAGTCAAAAAAGTCTTTTAGAGACAGAAAATGCATTGAAATCTGCGGGTTTTTTTCCTAGATTTTTTCTCTACTTTGGGCCATCATATTATTAGATATAAACATAATTTCGTTAACCTCGTGAGAAAAGCGCGCTGCGTCTAACCTTCCTCTTTCGAATGAGCCCTCACACAGCCCACAATTTGTTCTAATAAGGTCAAACAACGTTCAGTACGAAACCCATATTTTCGACCCCTTTTTCTAGTAAGATTCTAGGTATTTTCTAGTTACAAATCGAGGGTATACTACCCCCTTAAGGGGGCTTACTAGATTTTGGGTCGAAAATATGGGTTTGCTGGTTTTCAGTTAGTGTGCTTATTTGAGCAAATTTTGGGCTGGGTGAGGGCTCATTCGAAAGAGGAAGGTTCACCGCAGGGGGCTCTGGTCATGAGGTTAACGAGAATATGTTTATATCTAATAATATTAGTGTCCAAAGTAGAGTAAACATCTAGGAAAAAAACCAGCAGATTTCAATGCATTTTTCTGTCTCCAAAAGTCTTTTTGGCTGATGGGATGACCAGAGCCCCCTGCGGTGAACCTTCCTCTTTCGAATGAGCCCTCACCCAGCCCAAAATTTGCTCAAATGAGGACACTAACTGAAAACTAGGGAACCCATGTTTTCGACCCAAAATCTAGTAAGATTCTAGTTATTTGCTAGATATTTGCTATTTACTAGGATCTTACTACCCCCTTAAGGGGGTAGTATACCCTCGATTTGTAACTAGAAAGGAACTAGAATCTTACTAGATTTTGGGTCGAAAATATGGGTTTGCGGCCAGACGTTGATTGACCTTATTAGAACAAATTGTGGGCTGTGTGAGGGTTCATTCGAAAGAGGAAGGTTAGACGCAGCGCGCTTTTCTCACGAGGTTAACGAGATTATGTTTATATCTAATAATATGATGGCCCAAAGTCGAGAAAAAATCTAGGAAAAAATCCCGCAGATTTCAATGCATTTTCTGTCTCTAATAGACTTTTTTGGCTTATGAGATGAGAAAGGCGCGCTGCGTTGAACCTTCCTCTTTCGAATGAGCCCTCACACAGCCCACAATTTGTTCTAATAGGGTCAATCAACGTCTGGGCGCAGATCCATGTTTCGACCCATTTTTCTAGTATGATTCTAGTAAATAGCAAATATCTAGCAAATAACTAGAATCTTACTAGATTTTCGATCGAAAAAGTGGGTCTGCGCGAATCGGTTGTTTGTCCTTATTTGAGCAGATTTTGGGCTGGGTGAGGGCTCATTCTAAAGAGGATGGTTCATCACACACGGGTCTGGTCATAATATAAGTCAAAAAGTCTTTTGGGGACAGAAAAATGCATTGAAATCTGCTGGTTTTTTTCCTAGATTTTTACTCTACTTTGCACACTCATATTATTAGATATAAACATAATCTCGTTAAAATCATGACCAGACCCGTGTGTGATGAACCTTCCTCTTTCGAATGAGCCCTCACCCAGCCCACAATTAGCTCAAATAAGGACAAACAACCGATTCGCGCAAACCCACGTTTCGAGACATTTTTCTAGTAAGTACCCCTTAATATATTACATTCCCTAGTAGCATTTACGGTTGGCGTTTCGTTGGGCCTACGTTGGGGGTTTGCGTTGGGCAACCGTTAGAGATGTCGCTCTTTTTTGCAGTTGGACCAACGTTCAGCCAACGTTGCGCCAACGTTGCGCCCGCGTCGGGCCAACGGTAATACCATGAAGTAAGAGTAAGGAGATCTATCTGTACAGTTTGGAAGTGGCGACAAAACTTGTTCCCGTAATGGGGAGGTACGCCAAATGGAATGGCATGAACAGAGAATGTCAGTGTCAAACACGTGTCAAACGATGAAACGGAAAGGTTAGAAATATATGGTTATGTTATGACAGGACGTGCAAATACACAAAATTTGAAGAAAAATAATGTTATAAATTTTTTTTTTAATTTTCAAAATCTAATTATTTTTATAAAATAAAGAGGTGGTATCTTATAATATAATTAAAAGTAGTTGTAATAAAGTAGTTTTCTTATAATGTAATTAAAAGTACAATAAGTTTTTACACATAATAGGATTATATGTATGTATATCTTTATTTCAACGTTTTGGTCAAGAAATGGACTCGGTTTTACAATGTATCTAATGGGCTTATACCACGCTTCGGAATTAACTGAACTTGTTTCAATAGATTTCCACACCACCTATGAGGTACTATTGTCGGCGCGTTTTTTTTTGTCAGTGGTATCCCCTGTAGGCCTATTCCACTTTCTCGCATATAACTCATAGACATGCATGCAGTATTCTTTTTGTATATTCTGTTAAATATTTTGCCACCCATTCCACCAAGCATATTCAACATCTCAATTCTATTATTGTTCAGTTATAGAACTACGATGCATTTATTATATCCTGCAAAATTCGAACATACATAATATATATAATCACAAAAATTAATTTAAAATAAAATTTTATAATAAGTAAAATTCAGTGTCACTACATTATAAAGTTACTTGCAATGTTTACACTTATATGATTACCTTATACGATGATTTTTATTTTCGCCTTTTTCTAGTTTATTTCCTTTGTACACTTGTTTCGACTGCATTCGTTTCTTTTATTTCTGTATTTTTATTTTTATTTGGCCCTTTTTTGGGGGGAATATCTCTGTTTGCTGTAACTAATTTTTCCTGGTCTCTTTTATTTTTTCTTTTTCTAAGTTGTTATTTTTGTTCGCACGCTTGACCAGGAAGAACATGCGCGTTACTAAATAAAAACGAATAATGTTCTTCGTGAAATCATGATTGTGTTCTTCGCAGCCAATGAGATTAATAGGATTTCTTTCATCATTGATTAATCCCATTATGTCAAATAATGTGTTTACATTAATCTCTCCACAACTTGTTGCCCCCATGATTCCCTTTTCTAAAGTGGATAGCAAATCAAATAATGCCACTGAAGGATTTATTAAAGATCCTTTAGTTTTTATTTGAATCAATTTGTGCGTATCTGGTATTTTATCAGTTGGCTGTAAAGCCAACATCTTCAGACATTCTTCACAAATAATCTTTTATGATGACTTTTACTGTTAAAAAATCGTTTCCCTTTTCTGGCCACATACCCAGCAACGTACGTCAGTATGTAATCTGACGTACTATGTACATGCGAATCATGGTCTACAAGAATTGACGGGGCATACGCCAACACTTCAGTGTTTCTTCCTCTGTTGAGGATAGTATCAATTTGATCTACCCATTGTTCTTCTCTTTCTTTCATATTCTCTATATCCTTAATACTAATAAGGACATCCATTATTTCTTTAGTTGACACATTAGAACCTTTTGGAGGTTTTATCAGAGAATACATGGATACTAATCTATACATTTGTAAGAACAATTGCGAATCCGGATGATCATTCGATCCACAAGAGTTTCGCATCATCCCAAAAAATCTCTACAACAATAATTATAAATTATATACAAGTTTTATTAATATTTTTATTAAAAAACAGTCTTAAAATATAATTATACCTCCAAATTGTCTTGATTTAGTCTAGATGTCATCAAGTACTGGAATCCACACTTATCAATTAGAAAATCACAAATTTGAAGAGTGGCTTTTAAAGAAATTTTGAGTCCATAACAAGTTTGCTCTGTTATAAAACTGTACCGCATTTCCTTAGCTTTTTGTTCCCACTGAATTATAAAATTTAAAAAGTTTTCAATATCCTGCAAAATTCGAACATACATAATATATATGATCACAAAAAGAATGTAATTAATCAAATTTTATAATAATTAAAATTCATTGTCATTGCACTATAAAGTTACTTGCAATGTTTACACTTATATAATTACCTTGTACATTTGGTTGTCCGGTCGTAATGAATTCTTTGGAGTACGACTGTTCATTGCAGTGATCAATGCATGCACTTTTTGGCAAAATTTTATCGATCCATCAGCATCGTTTAAATCGTGATGAATATTTGTTTCTTTAAATATTTCCATGGCAGGTGCCACACTGAAAAACTATTAAAAATCGCATAAGTACATTTCAACGTGAAAATAATCATATCTTTATCGATCCAATAAAATTACGTAAAGCGATACATATAGACAACATGTAAGTACATACTCGAAATGCCATTGCAACATTCATTTTTTGATAATATTTTGGTCTAATGTGTTGTTCATCCAAATTATAACTGCATTTTAAATTAAATCCTTGAGGATTTTCGATGGCAAGTACTGCATACCAGTGTTTTAAAGAAACTACACCATCCGGAGTCTGCATGTAAGAAAAAAACACATTTTTCAATTATTATCACTCACACATTAGGAAATATGTGCAATTACAAACAATATAAACACGATCAAACGTTCGTATTGTACACGTATTGTCTAACTTCGAATATGCTACTACTAGTGTTCCTGATTTCTCAACATTTTTCATTTCTCGAAAAATGAGAAATAAGACTATATTTCTCGAGAATTCTCTAGAATTTTTAAGAAAACAAAAAAATATTGTATAACATGATATTTGGAGTATCGTTGATAATATTTATCGAAAGCGCAAAAAACATTAACTCAATGTTTATTCCTGTCCAATATGTACATTAGAAAAAGTACATATTGCCGGAAAAGTACGAAACATTCTGTATGAATTGTATGTACTATAAATTTTCGGACTATTTGTTACTTCTGATTCTAAATTTAACTCACCCAAATTCCTGCATATCGATCAAGCTGAGAAAAATAGTTTCTAAGGCATTTGATCAAATGTGGAAAATCTGAAATAAACCACAAACGTCTTTCTGGGTCTACTATGTGCTGTATGCTAACAGAGTCTTCAGTTACTCCAAATATGTTCCACATGGATCGATTCCATGAGGCTCCATCTGATACTACAGCATCGATTTTTAATCCAGATTGCTCCGTTAAAATAATGCACTCTATAATAATTTTTTGTAAAATTGATGAACTTGCGCTGCCAATACTCAAGAAGCAAGCCAACGATTGGACCCATGTACCTTTAAAAGGCTGAAACATGAGCACCAATGCATGGTCCCCTTTTTGTCGTTTTTTGATCTTCCCTAGTATATTGGCCTAAATCTACAAATCCTTCAACTTTTAGGTTCATTCGATTAAAATATAACGTTTGCGATAGTTTCATTTCATCTACCAACAAAACACCTAAAAAACATTATTTTGGCTATTAAAATATACAAGGAGAAGGAGAAGGATAGATGCAAGGATAAAGGAGGGAAGAGAAATGTAGAAATGAAATTGAGAGTTAAATTACAACAACATTATATTTAATATAATAAAAAGAAATGTATACAGTGGCAAAGACAGAAAGTACAAACGGACGGATAAAGATAAACGAGTTCGATGAACTATCGACAAAAACTACCAAAGCGCGACAGTTCTTGTGCCTCACCGACGCGACGACTCGTAAACAAAAACTGCAAAAGTGAAATAATCCCCTCGTGGGATTTTAAATAATAACCATTTTTATAAATTAACAAAATTGATACGTAACAAATCGTAAGCCAAGACACGGCTTTCACCCGAAAGCCTCAACAGAAGTAACTGTACGATGCCGCGATGTGAAAGCCTCAAATCTGTAATAACAAAATTAATTTATGCAACTTAAATGTATTTGTACCTCGTACATCTTCAGATTTCATGTCTGCCGTTTTCTTTGTTAGCATTTCGAATATGCTCATTTGAAAACCGTAACAGCCTTTTACGTTCCTCATATAACGATTTAGTGTCTGAATGGACGGCAATGTTAAGATATTGCGCGACCTTAGGTGATTATAAGTTTTTGTACTTTTAATTCGCAGCAAAATACACTCGTATATCCATTCAATTGCGTATCTCATGCCCTTTTTATTTTTGCACTTCGCTGCTGCAAAGCAAGCTTCAACAGCTAATTGCTGGGTTTGCGGCAATTCTTTAATCATTTCTCTGATCACGTTCTCGTTGCATCTACTGCATTCTTCTTTTAAATGTGCAATTTTGTTGTACAATTTTGAAATCTACAATTCGTTGAAATTAGAATTGCAATTAAAACAGTCATTTAACTTTGTAAAGAATGTATTTAATGTACATACTTTGCTTCGAAGTCTCTCTTCTTGACGTTTAAAGTTAGAATTCAATAATTGTAATTTTCTGTGTTTGTTTTGTAATTTTTGAATTGATTTTACATTATGCCCTTTTCTTAATGACATCTTCCAACTTTTTGTACAAGGCAAACATCTCATTTTCTTTGTTGACCCAAATCTACTTTTCATTACAAAACCGCGACAACAATTTGTAATTCTGTAAAAGGAATAAGTACATTTTAATTAAAGTGCATATTATTAGATGTATAACTGCTGCATATATAACTAATTATATGAAAGAAAACTCCCTAAAAAGTAAAAATACATATTTTTATAAATATAAAAAAATAAACTCAAATTTTACTTGTTACTTCATGCATAAAACATAAAATATGATTTGATACACTAACCTGTTTTCATCATTAACTCCCGCACAAGGAAAATAATCTTGTAACGTCAACAAAATTTGTTTTATTTCTTCCATATTTACAATCATCTTCGGATAAAAAGGAATCTCCTTTTCTCCAATAAATACCTGTTTTATATTTTAATAACAGTGTAATGAACATTATAGATGTAAATATATATGTTTGGGCGTGCGTGTGTGTATTTTTTTTTTTTTAATTATCCCAGATAGCACGCCGGCTCGATTTTGGCCGGGCCCCTGTGTGCGCCACTGCGCGCATACCACCTGCAGAAACTCGATTGCAAGGGAGCGGGATTCGCGTTCTCATTGCGTGATAATACAAACACGGGTTTCTCAGTAGTCAAAAACGCCAGATAAAAGATTAAACTAGGTTAATAAATTAATAATAAATAATAATTATTATTATTTATTAATCCTGTGTTCTGTATATCAGCATCGGCCTGATTGGCCGCATTAGTGTGACCATGTTGGCCTCTCAAAAACAGGCTGAATCCCGGCCCGGCCTGCAGGCCCTGGTCTCAAGTTTCTGAAGGTGATATGCGCTCATTGGCGCGCCAAATGGCCCGTCCAAAATCGAGCAGCTCCAAGCGTTGTGTTGCCCGTAATCTGCAGGTCAGGGACTCTGCTGGGTGGGCTGACTGGGTATATTTACTTGCACTTTCATATTTGTTGTAACACAGACATGTCTTAAAGCATATGAGAAGTCATTAGTCCAACACGTCCACAGCATACGGCTATCACTAATGTTTGCAAGCCAATAAGTTGTCGGAACTTTGATATTTCTTGCAATATTCATTTCTTCTATAGAAAATGTAGTCTTTTCCTCTTCTATTATAAAACATCTTTCTTTTATTTGTGTTGTCCTCTTTATCACATGCGACGTAGATGGATTTTGGCCTAGCACTGACTCATAGTTAGTTATGTTATCTAATAACCGCTCACAGTATGGTGCAGGAATTGAGGGAAAAATTGAAGGGATTGCTCCCTGTTTTAATAGTGCTCTTTTTCTATGTATATGGTTAACTGTTCCATCAGTTTGTACAATTGCATGTTCTTTGATGATGTCTTCTGGCTTAAAGTGCAGTTCACAAACAGAACTGTTCTTTGTTATTTTTGTAGTGTGACTACTTAAAATATCGTGCCAAGACTGAAAGAAATACAATAAAATTATAAATTTCAGTTGTTAAATATGATGTATATGTTACGAGCCGAGTCGGGAATTCTGAACGGACGTTACACATATTATATAATATAAAGTATATGTATATAAGTATATACTTCATGGTATACCCATAGGATATATTTAGCGCTTTGGAAGTAAAATGAAAATATTATTCTTTGAAACATAAATACTTACTGCGCAAACAGCAAAAAAGGTTTTCTTAGAAGATTCGTTTTGGTTTCTCCTTGACTTGCATCCCTTGATGCTACAGGCCATTTTAAACAGGCAACCCAAAATTGACTTCTAAAAAAAAAAATAAATATGTTAATACCGTATTTGCTCGCGGACACATTGGCTCGCGAATGTAATCGGATAGTTGCACGCCAAATTAATTTTGGGCAGCCAGTTCAATGATTGTTTGACTTGAAGGAATCGCGTTTCTCACAGACTCGTTTGATTCTTTTTCCGTCACTTCGCCTTGTCTTGATTGATGCAAGGAAAGAACTGCTCTGTTAAGAACTGATAAGTATCACTTTTTTTAAAACAAACAAAAAAATTGAATAAAACAAACAAATTGAATGAAACAAACAAATTGAATAAAACAAAAAAGTGAATAAAAAAAAGAGAGAGAGAGAGGGGAAAAAAGACAGCCCCTTTCCCGGAGCTTCACTCCCCCCAAAAACCTACCTAAACTATTTGGAATCCGTGCGGGTCACCATTCCCTGGGTGCCACGAGCCCCAGCTCGTGTAACCCGCGACCCCTGGAGATCAATCACCCCTCCTTGCTCGGGGAAAAGAACCCAAAGGATTCCCGTCCGGCCGAGGAGGGAGGTTTCCGCACGCGACAAGGAGGGGACCGAGGCGAGTTCCGTCTCGCGTCAGTCCCCTCCCCCATCCCCTGATCGACCCCGTAAAAATAATAAAATAAATTAATAAATAATAATAATAAAAAAATTAATTAATTAAAGATAAAAGTGTGATAAATAAATTAATTAAAATATAAATTAATTAATTAATTAAAACAATCAATAACTAAATAAATAAATAAAATACATAAATAAATAAGGAAAGAGGGGGCAAAAACAATGATGAGGGGGAGAGATTTATTAAAAACAAATGGGGGTCGATCGGCAGGCCGCGAATTCTGATAGGGGGTGGGGGGTTAAAGTCCCCATAATATCTTTCCCCTTTACATAATCTGCATACTGTCTCATTTTTTCCGTTCCAGTATTTGTTTCCCCGCTCTTCGTTCCCACATCTAAACCTTGCGATCATATGTATATGCTTTGGTCTCTTCCTTTGCAATCTCCATTTAGATAGTTTGCTCGCTTGCTGTCCCGTATTTGTATGTAAATCGCGTTTGTATCTTATGTACAAGATTTAATGGAAATTTATTATATACAGGTACATAAAGTTTATTTACAGGCACGAAAAATAATAAATAAATTAAAAAATAAATAATAAATGAATAATAAATAATACATTTTAAACATAAATTAAACATAAAAACAAATATATTTAAAATGAAATATAATTTAACATAAATATAACGCACGATAGACGTCAAATATTCCAGAAAGCGGAGCGTTCTTTGACGCGTTTCTCACCGACATTTCATGAGATAAAACGGATAAAACCCAAAGCCGCAGATTACCGCAGTAAAAAAAAAAACTTGAAAATATGGGGTTTTTGCCGCTCTCAGACCGCCGTCGGAAGATCCGGGGAAAGTTTTCTTTTCTGTATAAGCGTTCGAGTTTCCTGGAAACCTGTAACAGGGAGATAGGGTTTTTCGAACGCGAAGAGCACCGCAGTTGCGGAGGTGTCCGGATCTTCCCCTCGAACCTTGAAAATCCAGGAGAGGGCCACGTGGAGGTGTCGCGTCGGTCGTACCCATATCCGCAGTAGGTCTCCAAGGTAAAGAGCCTCTAGTCGATAGATTAATATTTGTTAATATTTGCAGTGATTAAAATTGATTTTTTTAACGGTATTTGTTTCTTTTACAACTATTTATATTATGTATAAATATTACATACTATAGTATCCTTTAATATTGTTGCTTCTTTTTCCCTACAGCAATGTACATATGTACATGTATTCATATTGATTTCAAATTTGTTGAATACAAAATTATATCTATATGTCCATATAGATATGTAAATTATTCTCTGGTCCAGTGTTCTTCTCTCTGTAATATATTTAATTATATTAACTTTAATTAATGTAAAAGTAGTTTGTTTATAGAATATAATTTATTTCTTTTGAATGGAATTTTGTAATTTATATATATAACGCTTCACAACCTCGCCTCATCGTTCAATACATTAGGTATTACTTATAGAATAAAATGTTGGTGAGGACATGAAGAGCAAGATCTAAACCATATCCTATAGGACTGCCCAAAGTACACAGAAGAAAGATAATCCTTTCACAGGAAATTAGAAATATAAGGATGGAGAGATCCATATCACATTGATTCATTTGTGAAAGATCTAGACACAAGTGCACTTAAATAGATTAGCCACTTCATAACCAAAATAAATGTCAATTTTATTTAAGTCAGTGCTTGCCATTAGAAGCCTATACATAGAAGCAGATAATTTTAACGTATCACTCATTAGTACTAAACGTGCAATAACTGTGCCAAAGAAACTTTAGCTGTAAATAAGATTATAACCTCTATTAATACTATTCTATATGATGTTATTGTTATCACTGTGTATTTTCTATTAACCCAATACTACCATTAATATTGTATTTTATATCTTTATTTTTGTACTGTTAACCTAGTTCATAAGGATAGAATGTATTTAATAAGTTTTGTATCATAATTACCAGCTTATGGACCTAACCTGGTCTAAAGCCTTAGTTCTTCACCGGTCATTACATAACCATGTATTTCTAACCTTTCCGTTTCATCGTTTGACACCTAGACTGCGCCGTCTTATGGGCGAGTTGAAGCCCACAATGGCGGCGCGCGGTACAAAGAGTGAGAGAGAGAGCATTAGCCGGGGTCCATAGCGCTCTCTTTCCAATTGATGTATTTATTGATGTTTTATTTTTGTTTTTTGCCGCCATTGTGGGCTTCAGCGCTTCGTACAGACCGCGCAGTCTATCTCTATATGTCTATGTTTGACACTGACATTCTCTGTTCATGCCATTCCATTTGGCGTACCTCCCCATTACGGGAACAAGTTTTGTCGCCACTTTTTTCTTCTATACGCTATCGAGATAGGTCTCCTTACTCTTACTTCATGGGTAATACCCAACGTAGGGCCAACGATCACGTCCAATGTCGGGCCAACGGTAATACCCAACGTAGGGCCAACGATCACGTTCAATGTCGGGCCAACGGTAATACCCAACGTAGGGCCTACATTACTATAATACGAAAAGCCAACAAAAGGATTCTTTCTGTAGGGTCAATTAATTATATACATATGTGGCACGACTGATGAAGAATGCTAGGTTATAAATGACAATGAGTGAGAGTTGGTATGACTGAGTGCGTGAAGTATGCATAGAGAAAGTCTTGCGAGAGAGTGCGTGAAGTTGCAGACATGAGAGACTGAGCGTATTCACGTATGAACGAGTATCCACGAGTATCCGAGAAAATCTGTAAAATAAAGAAATAAAAGGACCAAACAAAAATAGTGGTTGCAGTTAATATAGTCCTCAGTTTAGTCCGCCACACATATATATATGTGTATTATAAAAATATTTTATTTTTATATCTCACAATCAGTCATTTTGTGAGGTAACAATTTTTACCTCACATATTATATTAATATATAAGTACTAACTTATTGTGCACGCTAGCATATAACGGATTTCTTACATATATATGTACGAAATGTATACATATATTACATATTATAAAAGTAAGATTCCTTACATTACATATTATATTACGTACATAACACACATTGCACATTAGTAATATGATATTACATTCATAACACACATTGCACATTAGTAATATGATATTACATTCATATTACATATTACAATAGCACGATTTCTCTCTCTCTCTCTCTCTCACATTACATATTATATTACATACATAACACGTTGCACATTAGTAATATGATATTACATTCATATTACACCTCTTCAATAGTTCTGATAATTACAACAGCTCCGCTTAAGATGATGAAACAAGAATCGGATAACGACGTACTTAAAATACAACTGTTTTTCGCAGTTATAGATATTGGCGTAGCTGCATGGCTGATGATCCATCGAACACTTGTGCCTCAGTAAAATCTGAAAAATGACATAGAAATTAATCTTACAACAAGAAAAGCAAAAGGAAACAAAATTGTTAATTGCAATTGAATGCATGCATAAATTACACACATTCTTTAGAAAGTATCTACAATACGTGGTAACACGTATAATTAAGTATAGGTATAAATAATTGTTAAACTAAACCACTCATTACTAATTTAACAGTATACTTACCAATATTTGGCGTAGCTGCATGGCTGATGATCCATCGAACACTTGTGCATCAGTAAAATCTGAAAAATGACATAGAAATTAATCTTACAACAAGAAAAGCAAAAGGAAACAAAATTGTTAATTGCAATTGAATACATGCATAAATTACACACAGTCTTTAGAAAGTATCTATAATACAATACGTGGTAACACATATAATTAAGTATAGGTATAAATAATTGTTAAACTAAACCACTCATTACTAATTTAACAATATACTTACAAATATTTGGCGTAGCTGCATCCATATGGCTGCTGTTCTACCGAACGATGGTGCTGAATTGAATTAAATTAATGGTGTTGAATTAAATTCCACCACTTTGTACATTATCAAAATTTTTTGTTAATGAAATCAAGTAAAACACGCGACACAAAGAACGACCACTTCGACAGTTCGACACAGCACCGAAGAATGAAATATGAAAATCGATAAATACCAAATGACGATCGACGCTACATATATCTTGAACGACGGGTATTCGTCGTTGGCAGTGATGTGATCAGACCCACCGTAACTCGCGCATGCGCGGCAATTTCAGCCTCAGTAGCGTAACTATTTCGATGAAATCGTGTAGCTTGAGCACCCCGCAGACTTTTATAATTGAAACTTATTCTTTATTTTGAGGATGGGATAGGGAAAGAGCACTGCAATAACTACGCGAAAGAATACATAATCGTCTCTCGTCCATCAGTCGTCCCGCCAATAACACTGGTACATTCCCGCCAGAATAACTGCCTCAAGGCGTCAGGGCCCTGGCCGCTCGGCTGCGTCATTGTAGATACGCTACTGTCTTGGCCGCGCATGCGCGAGTTACGGTGGGTCTGATCACGTCACTGGTCGGTGGTCCTATGTTGGGTATTCGTCGTTGACCCAACGTTGGGTATTCGTCGGCAAACTGTCATAATTTTTCGTCGTTGGCCCTATGTTGGGTATTCGTCGTTGGCCCAACGTTGGGTATTCGTCGGCAAACTGACGTAATTTTTCTTCGTTGGTCCTATGTTGGGTATTCGTCGTTGGCCCTATGTTGGTTATTCGTCGTTGGCCCAACGTTGGGTATACGTCGGCAAACTGACGTAATTTATTTTTATTAATTAAAAGAAAAATAATTATTTATAAAATTTAAGTAAATTTTATAAAGAATTAATATTTAATAAAAAATATTATTTAAAAAAATTTGAGTAATTTATATTAAATTAATATTATTTATTAAATTTAAATAAATAAATAAATATATATATACAGGGTGTCCCAAGACCCCTTCGACTCCGGGAAATGGGAGGTTCCTTAGGTCATTTGAAGCAACATTTTCCTTTGCACCAATGTCAGCCGGGGCTTTGTTTAGGAGTTATTAACGAAAAACACGGACCAATCAGAGCGCGACCTAGACGCGCGATGGCACGTTCAGCCCGGCGCGCCGGGAGACGAGCACGGTGTAACACCGCGATGCCGCAACGAACAAGAGTTTCTCGAGATTATGTGAATCTTCCCCGATTTGGATGAGCTTTGGATACGTTGTCAAGACCATGATTCTGAACAACATTTCCCTTTACAGTTTTTGTCGGCCGGCTTTAGTTTACGCGATAAATGTAAAAACTTTTAATTGTAAATCGATCGATTGTACTATCTTTTACCCGATTTGGATGAGCTTTGGATATGTTGTCAAGACCATGATTCTGAACAACATTTCCCTTTACAGTTTTTGTCGGCCGGCTTTAGTTTACGCGATAAGTAACTTGTAATTGTAAATCGATCGATGTACTATCTGAACTATCTCCTCTCCGATTTCGATGAGCTTTGGATATGTTGTCAAGGCCATGATTCTGAACAACATTACCCTTTACAGTTTTTGTCGGTCGGAAGAACTTTACTTGTCAATTCATATGGGTGGATCTCATTACCCGACTTACGGCAACTTTACCCGAACGAGGGAAAAAGCAGAAACTGATTGTATTAAAACCTCACTTATTCAGCCGTAAATCCATTTGCTGCTTCGAAATGTGTGTCACTGGGTCACTCGGTGACGAACTGCACAGATGTCTTCAGGTATACGACAGTACCGAAAGCTAAGGGACATACGGCCAGGTCGACGAACTGCACAGCCGGTGGTAAAAGGCCTAAGGGATGCGCGGTCAAGTCGACGATCCAGAATTTCACTTTCACTTTCGAATCGATAAATAATTCGTATGTTTATTTCACACAGATGCCTTGAAATTTTTCCACACTCACAATCACTGTTCACATTTGTCAACACATAGTTATGCACTAATAATAATTGCCATATCCCTTGTCCTGCTGCACAAATCACAACAATCAGGTAATGCAATCACTAGACTGCGGATTTCATGCATTTGTAGCAAACATGAGTAGGTGCATTTTAAGACACTAGAGAGATTAAAGTAATTTCAGAACACCAATGTATTATTTTCAACTTCTTAAAATGATCACAGTAAGAATCAAATATGTATCTGTCTGGCTCCTGTCCCTTGTAATAGCGGCAGCCAACTTTCATTTTACATAATGATCCGCAGTCTAGTGATTAGATTAAATAATCGTTTAATTAGTTTAAGCAATTATTATTAGTGCATAACTATGTGTTGACAAATGTGAACAGTGATTGTGAGTGTGGAAAAATTTCGAGGCATCTGTGTGAAATAAACATACGAATTATTTATCGATTCGAAAGTGAAACTGAAATTCTGGATCGTCGACTTGACCGCGCATCCCTTAGGCCTTCTACCACCGGCTGTGCAGTTCGTCGACCTGGCCGTACGTCCCTTAGCTTTCGGTACTGTCGTATACCTGAAGACATCTGTACAGTTCGTTACCGAGTGACCCAGTGACACACATTTCGAAGCAGCAAATGGATTTACGGCTGAATAAGTGAGTTTTCAATACAATCAGTTTCTGCTTCTTCCCTCGTTCGGGTAACGTTGCCGTAAGTCGGGTAAAAAGATCCACCCATATGAATTGACAAGTAAAGTTCTTCCGCGACCGACAAAAAGTCTAAAGGAAATGTTGTTCAGAATCATGGTCTTGACAACATATCCAAAGCTCATCCAAATCGGGTAAAAGATAGTACAATCGATCGATTTACAATTAAAAGTTTTTACATTTATCGCGTAAACTAAAGCCGGCCGACAAAAACTGTAAAGGGAAATGTTGTTCAGAATCATGGTCTTGACAACGTATCCAAAGCTCATCCAAATCGGGGAAGATTCACATAATCTCGAGAAACTCTTGTTCGTTGCGGCATCGCGGCGTTACACCACGCTCGTCTCCCGGCGCGCCGGGCTGAACGTGCCATCGCGCGTCTAGGTCGCGCTCTGATTGGTCCGTGTTTTTCGTTAATAACTCCTAAACAAAGCCCCGGCTGACATTGGTGCAAAGGAAAATGTTGCTTCAAATGACCTAAGGAACCTCCCATTTCCCGGAGTCGAAGGGGTCTTGGGACACCCTGTATATGTATATATATATGTAAAGAAGGAATGTACTTTCTTTAAGTTGAATGTACCGCGTCTCATTGTCAGTAGAGTAGATCAAGAGGGAATCTGCAAAATCGACCGATAGGGATCGAGGATAGAGCACATGTGAAAAATCGAGGCAGAGTAAATAAAAAAGAGTTTAATAGTAATTGTTAGAACAGAAGATCATAGTGCAGATAGAAAAAGGATAAAGTAATTAACTCTAATTGTCGTTTTTTTGGTTTACAGGTGAGCTTGTATATAATGTAAATAGTGGTTAATGTACATAAATAAATAACGAAAACTTTGGTTTACAGAGAAACAAATTCTAGTTGATTATTGAAATCCGCAGTCAATTGTCTTATATATATATATTGTAGGATGTGGAGCGCGGGGTCGAAGACCCCCAAACTGTATGTTGTGTGTTGCGTGACGTATAAATGTGTGTGAGTATGTGCGAGCGACAACAAACGGCAAGGTTGTCGCTCGGTGTCGCGAAGGAGTTGTCATCGGCTGTTGCGGAGGCAAAAAACGCCCGCGACGCGTAACCGACGACAATTCGAAAACCAAGAGAGGCAGTCTGATGAAAAGAGTTGTATAGAGCAGTCGAGATAGCGGATCGAATAGAGTAGACGAGAAGCGAAAGAACACTGTGTTGTGCGAGTTGCAAATTGTTAACGTCCTTTGTTAATTGTAATAAATCGTCTATTATCGTTCGCGTTGTCAAATCAATTTGTCTCGTCCGAAATCAACGAAATCCATCCACGTTGTCGAACAGATCCTACAATATATATATATATATATATATATATATATATATATATATATATATATATTGTGACGTTGCAAGCCTGCGACGTCACTTCTCCGTTTGATAAACGGTCATAAAACCGTATCGGGAGTGGACCGGACCGACCGTTAGTGAATGCAAGAACCACCCGCAGCTTAGAACACTCCTTGAGGAAGAGATCAAAATCGAAAATCGCTTCTAATGCCATCTGTTGCACGCACCGAGAGCAACTACTCTCGGGAGCGTGCCTAGGAAGCAACAAATACCGACAAGGCGCCCTGCACCAGAGGATCACCCGACGACGAAATATTGGCCGCCAACAAAAACCACTCCGGATCCGGAGAAGTGGCAAAAGGCACCGATGCACACGAGCCCGTAAACTCGGAGACGACGTGCCAGGACGATGGGGCTGCAACGACATAACATCGGCATTTTGGTGGTCCAGCCGGCGTCTCACCCTCCTACAGTCGGCCCCGGCAAGGGTGGTGCGGAGGAGCGCCTGAGAGGACTAATCCTCGGTGTTTTGACAGGTCGTGGGTCCAACGACCCGTTCTGATAGGTCGATCCTGCGACTAGTGCAGTCGCGTTGCGGGTCCGCCCATAGGGAATTTCGGCAAGACGAAAGGAGTGGGGAGATCGAGAATCGAAGCGCTCCGTCGATGCGACGCAGGATCAGTGATGCCAGAATCGGGGACGCGAGGACGCTTCCCCTCCAGCACAGGTTTGCCCTCTCTGACGGACCGTCCTCGCCGTAGCTTCTGCTGCGCACGCGCTACACACGAACGTACTTCTACTCTGCCCGTGTGAGTGCATGCTCGATTGCACGCGCGCTACACAACAAGCGTACCTCTACCATGTCCGTGTGACTACCTGCTCGACCGAACGCGTCGGCGACGCGTTCCTTCGATCTTCACCAATTTTCATGTTGCCGAAGTTTCGGAAGCACGAGTCGGAAAGTCGGGATCTGGAGACGGCGCGGCGCGGCGCGGTGCACATTTTGCTATAACTTTTGATCTAAAAAAGATATCGAAGCGAAATTTGGACTAAATTTTTTTTTTTAAAACCGGGTTTAATGGTTCATCCTAAAATATGTTTTGTATTTCTTAAAAAATTTTTCTCGTTGATTTTTAAAGTTAAGGTAGTCCAGAGGGCCCCCAACACAAATTGATTTTTAGTCGAACCATGCTCAATAAACAATTACGAAAAAATTTATAAATATTCCACTTAATAGCACACATGATTGAGATTTTTTTCAGATTTTTCAGATTATGCAGACATGTTTAAAAAAATTGAAAATCTCGAAACATTCGAAGAAAATGCATATTTCGTATTGAACTTTTCGAGATACCAGTTTTATAAAAATTCATTAGTCCGATATTATTGAAACAATTGTCCTTAATTTTTCTCAGAATTTTTCATAAATTGTATCGTTGTTAAAAAATCAAAATCAATTTTTTCGATACTTCTTTATTGATGTATTATGTAATACTGAATATTTTTATAATCAGAAAAGTAATGTACAGACTTGATAATGCAATATAAAATATTTTATTTACGTTATATTTCAATATACATATGTGCATCACTCCTAACAATTTTGGTAATCACATAATTATTGTAACGACATTTTACATATATCAGGTCGTTAAGTATGAAACTAGACAAATAAAACACAAATTTCAAACACATTTGTCAAGTTTCATACATCTCCGGTTACGAAAATCGATTTTAAATGGTCCCTGCCTTTCTGTAACATAACAAAAAAAAAAAAATTAGTTAAAGTCATGATTGCAAAGTATAGAATAAAATATTAATGTAACTTTATAGTATGGTTTATACTTATCTTTTTTCTTTGAAGTCATTCTTGAATCTGCTAATATTGATTTTACGTTACCGCGATTTTAAATGGTCCTCTGTCTTTCTACAACATAAAAAAACACATAGTTAAAGTTATAAGTAGAAAGTACTTACAGAATGAAATATTAATGTAACGATACACTTCTCTTTTCTTTGAAGTCATTCTTGAATCTGCTAATATTGATTTTACGTTATCGCGATTTTAAATGGTCCTCTGCCTTTCTACAACATAAAAAAAAACACATAGTTAAAGTTATGATTACAAAGTACTTACAGAATGAAATATTAATGTAACGATACACTTCGCTTTTGTTTGAAGTCATTCTTGAATCTGCTATTTCATTACCGCTGATACCCACGCGTTGCTATATTCAAGGAAAAAGTAGACATAATTAAAATCGTAATTCTAGTTGCAATCTTGTAGGACTCAATATAAATAGTAACGTATACTTATCTTTTTTTATCGATGAATATGGTCACTCACTAAAATAAATTCCTAATAAGATAAAAAATGTTAAAAACCCATTAAAAAGTATTAAAAACGCGACAAAGAAACTGGAGGCTGTTTACTGTAATAATTGTTGAAATAAATGATGCCGTGAATAACTTTTGTGTGAAAGAATAATATATTATAAGAAAGAATAATAATTAATAATATATAATAATATATAATTAATGTGTTGTGTATAACGTGTGACTATGTGTGACTGAAACATGTGCTCTCTGAATACTGACTCGCTAACGAACGAAACGGGTACGCTGGAATGCCGATCCAATCGCGCATGCGCTTTGTGTAACTTGTGACCGTGTCCAATAGATGGCGATAGCACCGACGCTCGCATGACACATGAAACTATATAAATGTATTTACATACAGTATTTTAACAATAATAATAATAATAATAATAATAATAATAGTATTTTATTTCCCATTTCGGGGTACAAACGCGGACCTCCGCTCCGCTTAGAAACTTCACCTTCCTTATCTCTTCATTCTTAACTTAAATTTACACTTAAACGCGAGAGAGAGAGAGCACACCGTACACTCATTCCTCACACATTCTTCTTCACTCATTCACACACTCTGGACCCCCGGTTCCGCTGCTCATCCTTTCTCTCATCTCTTCCACTCTCTTCATCCATACTGGAGGCTGTTTACTATATGAACTAAACTATCGAACGATTAACGAAGAAAACAAGACCTCACTAGTTCGTAAACGAGTGCAAAGTTAATTGTTTATAACTTTGCGAGGGCGATGAATTTTCATATAAATGCTTTCCCGACATAAGGGATAAATGTCTGTCATCGACAGACATGGTGCGACTAGACTCCTGTCTAGCTTTCAAGGATGTGCGCACCACACACATGGAATTTAATAGGCCAGCGCCTATTTTATTCCTTTTTCGAGATTTTATGTCGAGAAGCAAAGAGAAAATTCGCTCGGCCTCGGCATTCGAGTGCGGAAGACATCTGACCGTGTTTATTAGAGAAGTTAAAAGGAGGAAACGAAGAACATGATTCGGGTCTGTTTGGTTACAGATGTCTACATTCTACAAGAATGAAGAGATAAGGAAGGTGAAGTTTCTAAGCGGAGCGGAGGTCCGCGTTTGTACCCCGAAATGGGAAATAAAATACTATTATTATTATTATTATTATTATTATTATTATTATTATTATTATTATTATTATTATTATTATTATTATTATTATTATTATTATTATTATAGTAAACAGCCTCCAGTTTCTTTGTCGCGTTTTTAATACTTTTTAATGGGTTTTTAACATTTTTTTATCTTATTAGGAATTTATTTTAGTGGTGACCATATTCATCGATAAAAAAAGATAAGTATACGTTAGTATTTATATTGAGTCCTACAAGATTGCAATTAGAATTACGATTTTAATTATGTCTACTTTTTCCTTGAATATAGCAACGTGTGGGTATCAGCGGTAATGAAATAGCAGATTCAAGAATGACTTCAAACAAAAGCGAAGTGTATCGTTACATTAATATTTCATTCTGCAAGTACTTTGTACAGGGTGCGCCGTCTGTAGGTACCATATGTTAAACGCTAAAACAATTGTTATTCGTAAACATTCCGGAGAATATTCTAGCGTATTTGGCAGCTCATTTCATACCATTATTCACCATGAATAACTTAACACCAGCACAATGACTCTCCTCAGAAGATTGTTCCCGAATCGCTTAATCTCGAAAAATGGCGATTACAATTGGCCTCCACGTTCGCCGGATTTGACGCCTCCAGACTGCTCCAGACTTTTTTCTGTGGGGATATTTAAAGTCAAAAGTTTATGTTGGCGCGCCGCGGTCCCTCCAGGAGCTGAAAGATGCAATCCGTAAGGAAATAACGGAAATAATGCCCGAAACGTTGCAAAAAGTTGTGGGAAATGCCCAAAAACGAGCATTTCTTTGCGTCGTTCATAAAGGTGATTACTTGCCCGACGTTGTATTTAAAAAATGAATTTTTTGTATTGGTATAAACCAAAGTAAATAAATATCGCAAACCGAACTCGATTTAATTACGTTTTCACTATTTTATAAGCATTTAACATATGGTACCTACAAATGGCGCACCCTGTACTTATAACTTTAACTATGTGTTGTTTTATGTTGTAGAAAGACAGAGGACCATTTAAAATCGCGGTAACGTAAAATCAGGGCTTGAAACGGGCCCGGAAATAACTGTTTGAAACTGTTTCCTTTCGGGCTTGATCGAAACAGTTATGAAGGACCGATATTCTGAATAACTGTTATGAAGGCCCGAAATTTTGGTTGATATCGGTTTCGATTACGGTCCTTCGTACATGGATATCGGTCCTAGCATAACGGTCTAAGACCGATATTTTTTCGGTCCTATATCGGTCTTCATATCGGTTCTAATACTTTGTTGCTCGGCCGATGCTTTAGGCACAGCGACTTCTAAGGGTCGGTCGATGCTTTTTAATCGGTGGCAAAGAGACCGGCACCTTATTGTCGATTGCCGACGCGACTGTTGACTCGACGTCATCGGTGACGCTTTTGCGGGGATACCAATCAGAATGATCTCTGGTAAAACAAAACACATCCTCTTGGACACAAGACTCACCACTCTGCAAGCGAAAACCTAGAGCCTAGAGAGAAGCTCAGCAACTTTCGGAGTTCCTGATCTTATTGTCGCTTCATTAGGATTATTTACCATTTCCAATCTTAATTTACTTCTAAACATTACTAGACTGCAAGAAGTTTCACTTTTGCCGCACGTGTTTTTTTTTTAAATTCAAAAGACTACGTACGTCATGTGGTTGGGCGTACCCTATATGCTTCGGAGTTGAGCCTTTCGAAAATTTCGTTATTTTTGCGGTAGGACACACCGTTCTCGAGATACAGCCATTTTTTATTTAAGACTAGCTCGGCTAACCATCCCCACCACTTCCGTTACGCATTTTCGTATCGCGAATTCCGTGACGCGAATTAGGCCTACACCCTGCCAAATGAAGTTTCACTTCAAAAATAGTCAATAATGTATACATTTATTGTTATAATAAAACAACTTTGAATTATGTATATATTATATATATATAATCGTTTTTAATGTTGGTAGTTATTTTCGGGCCCGTTTCAAGCCCTGATTGCTATAACTTGAAACTTAGAACTTAGAACCGATATGAGGACCGATATAGGACCGAAAAAATAACGGTCCTACACCGTTATGCTAGGACCGATATCCATGTACGAAGGACCGTAATCGAAAGCGATATCAACCAAAATTTCGGGCCTTCATAACAGTTATTCAGAATATCGGTCCTTCATAATTGTTTCAAGGACCGAAACCGATATCATAACTGTTTTCAAGCCCTGCGTAAAATCAATATTAGCAGATTCAAGAATGACTTGAAAGAAAAAAGATAAGTATAAACCATACTATAAAGTTACATTAATATTTTATTCTATACTTTGCAATCATGACTTTAACTAATTTTTAACTTCCCGATTTTATAGGGAAGTTATTGTAATGACCCCGAAAATCGAAAATCGATTTTTTAGCAGATCTTCACGTTTCATGGTCATTGCAGTCATTTTAGACTATTTTCAGCAAAATGTTCGTATGTGTGTGTGTGTGCGTATGTCTGTTTCTATGTGATCAAATTTTTCGTTAACGTTTTCTAAAAAAGTAACAACGCGATCAGAATGATGAATGATGCAATCGATGTGCCCCGTCGTAACTTAGAGCTGATTAGATTTTGGTCCATATTGGTCAAGTAGTTTTTTAGATTTTTAGTTTTTTTCGAAAGGAGTTGATTCTACAATGCAATTTATACGCGAGAACGTAAAGTTTCCATCGAAGAAACAAACGTAATTACACAAAAATTTTTTTTTTTAATTTTTTTTAAATTTAAAAAAATTTTTTTAACTAAAAAAAAAAATTTTTTTTTTTCCTTACGCTAATGTTTCCGCTTACAATAATCGAAAATTATCCCAATGCAAGAGTGAGTTAATCATCTCTACTCCCGAGAATACAGTTTCAAAAAATATCGATGAAAGTACCAAAAAAAATTTATATTACAATCTGTAAAAAAACAATCAGTTCAAAACGAATTATTAACTGAGACTAAATTGAAAATTAATATAAACTATATGATAATTATTAATAACATTGATGTTGAAAACGGATTGGTTAATGGAGCACACATGCGGAATATTAAAATTTATTACTTTTCAAGAAAATACTAAAATTCCGTCTATATTGTGGTTAGATTTTCAATTGGCCAGATTAGGAGTGAAAGTAAGAACTCGTTATCGTGATTATATGAAAAATGCAAATATTCATCAAAATTTAACACCAATAATAAAAATATCGAATCAAGTTCATATGTCGAGTGAGAAAAAATATCAAATCACACGTAGTCAATTTCCAGTGGTTCCTGCTGAAGCGATTACGATTCATAAAAGTTGTATGTAGCACTGAGCAGAGTTTCAAAATTGAGCGCGGTTTATATATTTTGGGACAATTTAAATTAACAGTATCGAAGAAAACCAAGACCAATACTGCAAACCCGGAGAATGAGGAGTTGTATCGTTTTCGAAAAACTAATTAAGACAATTTATTTTGCAACATTAGTATGCTGTAACAAGGAACCAAGCGAGCAATGAGACTGCGATGTTCGTTTAATGCGACGCCATATAGCAAACATTTTGATAAGTAGAAAACTATTGAATTTCCCTGAAAACGTATAATCTTATTAAAACGTACACTTAATAATGATAATGATATACTGCAACTAACGAATCGGGAAGTTCCTTATGTGGCTCGTGGAGAGTCACACACCAAATAAAAAAAATCCTACCCGCGAGCTCGCGAAGCGAGCGAGCAAAAACAACCCTACTCGCGAGCGAGCGTAGCGAGCGAGCAACAATAACCCTCTAGTTTTTTTTTTGTTATGTTACAGAAAGGCAGGGACCATTTAAAATCGATTTTCGTAACCGGAGATGTATGAAACTTGACAAATGTGTTTGAAATTTGTGTTTTATTTGTCTAGTTTCATACTTAACGACCTGATATATGTAAAATGTCGTTACAATAATTATGTGATTACCAAAATTGTTAGGAGTGATGCACATATGTATATTGAAATATAACGTAAATAAAATATTTTATATTGCATTATCAAGTCTGTACATTACTTTTCTGATTATAAAAATATTCAGTATTACATAATACATCAACAAAGAAGTATCGAAAAAATTGATTTTGATTTTTTAACAACGATACAATTTATGAAAAATTCTGAGAAAAATTAAGGACAATTGTTTCAATAATATCGGACTAATG
This sequence comes from Lasioglossum baleicum, assembly GCF_051020765.1. Taxonomy (NCBI): domain Eukaryota; kingdom Metazoa; phylum Arthropoda; class Insecta; order Hymenoptera; family Halictidae; genus Lasioglossum; species Lasioglossum baleicum. Next base: position 713,256 of record NC_134935.1, read on the forward strand.
AATTTTTATAAAACTGGTATCTCGAAAAGTTCAATACGAAATATGCATTTTCTTCGAATGTTTCGAGATTTTCAATTTTTTTAAACATGTCTGCATAATCTGAAAAATCTGAAAAAAATCTCAATCATGTGTGCTATTAAGTGGAATATTTATAAATTTTTTCGTAATTGTTTATTGAGCATGGTTCGACTAAAAATCAATTTGTGTTGGGGGCCCTCTGGACTACCTTAACTTTAAAAATCAACGAGAAAAATTTTTTAAGAAATACAAAACATATTTTAGGATGAACCATTAAACCCGGTTTTTAAAAAAAAAATTTAGTCCAAATTTCGCTTCGATATCTTTTTTAGATCAAAAGTTATAGCAAAATGTGCACCGCGCCGCGCCGCGCCGTCCCGGGATTCAAATGCGCGCCGTCTCCAGATCCCGACTTTCCGACTCGTGCTTCCGAAACTTCGGCAACATGAAAATTGGTGAAAATCGAAGGAACGCGTCGCCGACGCGTTCGGTCGAGCAGGTAGTCACACGGACATGGTAGAGGTACGCTTGTTGTGTAGCGCGCGTGCAATCGAGCATGCACTCACACGGGCAGAGTAGAAGTACGTTCGTGTGTAGCGCGTGCGCAGCAGAAGCTACGGCGAGGACGGTCCGTCAGAGAGGGGGAACCTGTGCTGGAGGGGAAGCGTCCTCGCGTCCCCGATTCTGGCATCACTGCGCAGGATCACTGTCGCGCTGGTCATCGAACAGTAAAGTCGAGTTTCCGCAATTTCGCTGCTGCGCATATTTTCCGTGTTCCGTCGAACAGAACTTAGTACGCGTCGCGGGTGGTTCTTCGCGACTAATTCCGAGGACGATTCCCGAGCGAAGGCCCAGAGTTCCGGCCACGTGCAGAAATACGAATAGCTGAACACAGCACGGTAAGTCGACTTAGTGATCCTCGTTCGCATTTCGGGTTGGCTCGATATTTTGTGCGAGGACGAGGCGAGTGCGTATCGTCCTCGAACCATTGGTGATAGCCGAGGCCCTGGGCCTCGTGCTTTAGTGCTCGCGTACTCTCTGAGACGCTTTGAGCCTTCGTGAACAGTCTTCCCCTTCGAGTAGTCGGAAGTCTTCCTCTAGGAGCCGCGTCGAGAAAGGATAATTTCGGTGAACAGCGAATTCGGTAAAGTAGCGTCCATCGCGCTCGGCAATCGCGCGCCGGTCCGTCGAGACTACGCCGAACATCTGCGTTTCGCGAATCCCGTCTCCGTTGAGACGTGCTTTGTACCGTCGTACCGTACTTTCTAGAATCGCGAAGTCTCGAATCACGCGCTCCGCGATCGACGAACCATCGCACAAGTGTACAAGGGGCGCGGGCTCCCGGGTTGCGGCCACGTGGCCGCCCTTCTGTAATTTATCATCTGACAACGAATAAATTCATTCGAGCCCTAATTGTTTCGAGTCATTTCCGACCTGCGAGATCCGTCCTGCCGCGAGGGCTGTCCCCGTTATTCCCTGTGTCCGAACTCCTGACAGTCCGTGTCGTCGAAGTTCGTTCGTGATCGCGAGAAGAGTCGCAGCTCGTGTTCGACGTCCTCGAACACGAGACTTTCGTGTTTCTTTGTGCGGTACTTCCGAGTACTTGGCGCCCGAACAATACTTAGCGTCCGATTTGACTCTTCTCGTCAATTACCTTTGTCCCGAGAGGACCGTGTCCGCGCGGCGCGCACGGCCCGTCCTCAGCGGCTGTAAATTCTCGGGGTTGACCGTTTCCACCGGTCAACAAGCCGGTCGAATACGGGCAACGTCACAATATATATATAATATTATTATTTAAAAAGTAATATAATTATTTATAAAATTTAAGTAAATTATATTATAGGGCTAATATTGTTTAATAAATATTATTTAAAAATTTAGGTAAATTATATTAAATTAATATTATTTATTAAATTTAAGTAAATTTGTATAAAATTTATATTATTTGAGTATAAAATAATTATTTATAAAATTTAAATATTTTTTTTTTGTAAAATAATATTATTTAAGAAAAATTATTTATAAAATTAGAATAAATTTATATAATATTAATTTATTTGTGGGGAATAATATTATTTATAAAATTTAAGTAAATTTATACATATACATATATATATATATATATATATATATATATGTAATTAGTTAAATTTTATAAGGAAATATTATTTGTACAAAATTTAAATTTTATATAATATAGTATTATTTAAGGAGGATAAATTATATAAAATTTAATTAAATTTTATAGGAAATTAATATAATTTAGGATAAATAGAATTGAATAATTAATTTTTTATAATTTATATATATATATATATATACATTTAATTATAGTTTAATAATTAATTATTAAAATTTATTTATAAATAAAAATTAGTAAAAGTATATAATTTAAAAAATTATATAACATATACATACATACATATATATATATTTATATATATAAAATTAGTGAAAATTAAATTTATAAATAAGTGAGAGTTTGAATAAGAAATTTAAATTAAATAATGGTAAATTTCGTGCCAGCATCAGCGGTTAAACTATTATTATAAATTAATCTTTAGAATTAGTAGAAATTTTTATTTTGAATTAAATATATATTAATTTTTTTAGTGAAATATAAAATTATGATATTTTTAATGTTAAGTAAATTAATTTTTAATAGATTTTGTTTATAAACTAGGCTTAGATACCCTATTATTAATTTAATTAAATTGATAATTAAATATTAAATGTTAATCATTAAAATTAAATATTATGGCGGCTTTATAGACTTTTTAGGGTAACTTGTTTGTTCAATTGATATTCCACGTTAAGAATTACTTAAATTTAAAGTTTATGTATTGTTGTTTGAAAATTTTGTAAAGATTTCATTTTTAAAATATTATATATATATTATATATATATATATATATTATATATTATATATATTATATATTATATATATATATATAATAATTCAAATCAAAATGTAGTTTATTTAAGGTATAATGAGTTATATTTAATTTAAATTTTTTGAAGTTAAATTTAAAAATTTAATTAATATAAGATTTAAAAGTAAATTTTATTAATTAATAAATTTGAAATTAGTTTTATTTAGTGTACAAATTGCCCGTCACTTTCATTATAAATGGAATAAGTCGTAACATAGTAAAAGTATTGAAAAATGTTTTTAGTAAAATTTTAGTTTAATTTAAAATTTTTCATTTACATTGAAAAGATTAAATAATTTGAAATTTTAAATTAATTTTTTATAAATTTAAAAATTAGGGTATATATATGTCGTAGATTTAAGCGCGTTTTTAGAATAAGCATAGGTTAAGGATTGGCCGTTGGAAGTTGCAGGAGTCGGCTGCTGAGTGCTCGCGCGTGCATTTACATTGTAGCGCGGCCGAGACGTTTGATCGGCCGCAAGAGTCGGGATCGGTTTCTCTTACGCGCAGCCGAAACGTTTGAGCGGCTGCGACAAACAAAATCGGCTCCCTTTTAGAATGCGTCCACGTGGACGGAGTGACTCTGCGGAGTGGGGAAAATGCGAGGCAAAGCCCTCGATGGCCCGAGACCGGCCGGCAGATTTTGTTTAGCGCTCGAACGATCGAGATCAGTGTCTCCGCAGAGTCAAACGGTCAGAATACTCGACAGCCGACACGCGACGATGAAACGTATTAACGCCGGGGCGCACGGGTCGCGCCAAAATGTTTCTGCCGCGACATATATATATATATATATATATATTATATAATTATTTATATTAAATATTTTATTGGGGTGATATTTAAATTTAAAAAACTTTAAAAATTATAATCATAAATTTATGTAAAATAAATGAAATTTTTATAAAAATTATTAGAAAAATTACCAGGGATAACAGCATTATATCTTTAGGAAGATCATAGAGATCATTAAGATAAATTCTAAATGCAGAAGTTTAAAAATTAAGGGGGCCGTCTCCGAGCAGATGACGGTCCACAGTGGTTCGAAACCGTGAAAACGCGAACTAAATTCATAGCGTTGTTATGTTTACGTTATTTTTTTTTAGCAGGACATATTTAGGGGTTTCTTTGGTCGTAGAATCTGATTTTCGAGTAATTTTTTTACTACGATAAATACCAACAATTATAAACTACCTTTATACAGGATAAACAAGGTTTTAAAGTGTCAAACTTTGTCAGTATATTCTATGGGCCTAAATAAGAAAAAAATGTTATATAAACATAGGTTGTTTAACGCTTTATTAAAAAGTTATTAACAAAAATAGGGAATCTTACGCCACTTGGCCTTTATGTTGGCAGAACTTTAAAGGAGAAAGTTTATTCTCACGCTCATTTGTATACATTATAAAAAAAAAAAAAAAAAAAAAATAAATAAATAATATCCTTACCGGTTAGTTTTTCATATAGTTCTCGAGTACGAGGTCTCGATGAGGTGTATGTAGGACGAGGAGGTTCCAACAGATTCATTTTTTAAGTTTGTTGTCTGAAATACTTATGATGAATATGAATATGATGAATATATATATGAATATGTAGTTTATCTTCTGATCAAATTTGGGTACGGAAAACTGCAGAATCAATTGATTTGGCATGCAATGACCCACAAGTTCTTCACATATATTGTTATAACTTTCGCGGATGCGAGTTGCTGCACGAAATTCTTGTACAGTCACCTTCAATAGGTTCTAACGAATACATCCGTGCAGGTTTTATCAATACCCGGCTTTAATTCCGTTTCGTAGGTCCAGTTGAATCTTAAAAAGCAGGAAATAGAGGGGATCCAGGAAAGAATATTGTTTAAGGGTTAAGATTATTGTTATTATTTTCATCTTTTGCGTACGTGTAACTAAAAGGCTGCTCTTTCACACTACATTAGTAGATTTAAACTATTTCCAATCAATCACAAAATATAACGAGGCCAAGTACGTCGATTTCAGCTCGATATATAATCCTTCCTTTTTCGCTCTTTTCAACGCTCTGGAAAAAAATTCTGAGTGACTTAAAGCCACCCGCATGCATGTCAAAACTTACTTTAGACATATAAGAATTTATAGTAAAAATTTCAAAAAATTTCGACGGAATTGAAAATTCGACTTTAGTTCACGTTTTCACGGTTTCGAACCACTGTGCGGTCGCGCGTGAACACTCACACACCGCTAGAGTACACTCACACACCGCTAGACCACGTATACGTACGCGAGAATTGCTAGGATCAGGGAAATGGGTTCTGATTTCTCGATAATGCAAAGACGGGGGTTTTTAGTAGTCAAAAGTTTCCGAGCAATGATTTTGCAATATTCGGCTGCATGTTGCCCATCGGAGAGGCTAGTACGCCGGCGTGACTGCAGCGCCATCCGATGGGCAACATGCAGCCGAATATTGCAAAATCATTGCTCGGAAACGTAAAAGAACGACTTTTTAGGCAAACAGCGCGCTAGATTGATCTTTTATCTAGCGATTTTGACTACTAAAAACCCCCGTCTTTGCATTATCGAGAAATCAGAACCCATTTCCCTCATCCTGGCAATTCTCGCGTATACGTGGTCTAGCGGTGTGTGAGTGTACTCTAGCGGTGGTCGAGTGTTCACGCGCGACCGTCATCTGCTCGGAGACGGCCCCCTTAAGTCTGTTCGACTTATAGAATCTTACATGATTTGAGTTCAGATCGGTGTAAGCCAGATCGGTTTCTATCTTTAAATATAATTAATAAATTTTTGTACGAAAGGACTAAGTATTTTTAAAATTTAAAATTAAAATAATAAATAATTAAATTTATTATTTTGGCAGAATTAGTGCATTAAATTTAGAATTTAAATATATATATAATAATTTTTATATAGATAATAATTTATATAATAAAATTTAATTTATTAATAAATTTAGTTTATTTAATTATTTTAATTTTAATAATAATAATTAGTATAGCTTTTTTAACTTTATTTGAACGAAAGGTTTTAGTGTTTATTCAAAATCGTAAGGGGCCTACAAAAGTTATATTTTTAAGGTTATTTCAACCTTTTAGAGATGTAATTAAATTATTAAATAAGGGAAGGGGGGCGCCAGGAGGCACTGAGAGAGTAAGGACGTGTGTCAGAGTGTTAAGCGATTTTTTGGAGTTTTAAGTGGGAAAACTAACGGTGAAAAATCAGAGAGCAAAGGTAGAGGAGGCGGAAGCATCAAGGGAAGGATCCAGATGTAAGAGAAAGTAAGGAGAAACAACGTTTAGGCAGAAATAGGAGGAAAAACCTCTCCATAACACGTGGCAAGTAAGAAACAGTCGGTATAGTGACGTGTGACAAGCAATTAAGCAGCGAGATAATAGGTGGAGCTAGGTGAGAGGATCAAGAGGAGTAGAAATATTGACCGATAAGGCATCGATCGGTCGATAAGGTGGGTAGCCGGAACAGATTTAGGATAACTAAAAATAGCACCTGCTAATGAGCTCCACAGATAAAAACAACAACGATAAACTAAGAAAGAAAGGAAGACCAACGTTGGCGGTACAGCTAGGACGTCAAAGAGCTGGGAGCGTGGGAAGTATAGAGGAATCTTTCAAAAGAAAAAGAGAGGGGGCTAGAGAGAGAGAAAAGGCAGAAAAGGAAATATTAGAAAACTTCCAAAAACAAAGAAAGGTAGGAAGATCACCACCTAAGAAAGAAAAAGAGGGGGAAGGAACCAAAGAAGAGAGAGATAGGTGTACCGCGGCAGAAGACAAAGACAAAAATATGGAAGAATTAACTGAATTAATAAAATCAATAAAGAAAGACACAATGGAAATAAAACAAGAGAACAGTGAGATAAAACAAGAATTGAAAAACCTAAAAGAAGATTGGATCCGTAGACAAGCAGAATGGGAAAAAGAAAAAAGAGAAATAGGAGAAAGAATAAAAGGCTTGGAATCGAAGGAAAAAGAACATCAAGATCTGCTGGAAAGAATAAAAAGAATAGAAAAAGGTGAAGAGGAGAGAGAAAAAAGAGCGAGAAAAAACAACATAATAATTAAAGGGGAAGACCTGAAAATAGAGGCAACCCCAAAGCAAACAGCGGAGAAGTTAATAAAGGACGAATTACAAGAGGAGGTAGAAATAGAAGATTGTAACAGACCTGTACGGTGCAGGCCTGTTACTATGAGACACGCGCCGAATACAGCCGACCGACACCGAGGATCACCGAACGCGCCACCCATACGACGCGTCACGACGCACGATCGCGCGCCCCGAGATACATTCGGCGGGAAACGGACGTCGAGGTTCCGCCATTTTGACGGATACGGAAACTCGACGTCACACATCCGTGATCCCACACCACCAACCTCCGCCTATAAAAGGCGATGCAAACGAGGCACGGGCCTCTTTTCCAGCCTGGGCAGCATCCTGGGCACATCCCAAGTATTGGTACGTATTGCTGGTACTCTCCTATTTTCCCACGCTCTCGACGTCGAGTTGTCCGCAGCATCGGCCTTCTCGACATCGGCAGTTCCCACCGGCGTGACAGCGAACACGCCAAACAGAGAGGGCAGCATCCTTCTCTGCCGTTTGGGCAGCATCCCGAACACACTTCTCGGGCAGCATCCCGAGAACTCCGACAGCTACCGGAGACGATTAAATGAAGGGGCAGCATCCTCTTCATTTACCGTAGAACCGCCACGGGGAATTTCCCAACTCGTGGCCGGGTTTTCCTGACCGTTCCCTTCTGAACCCAGTCGCCGGTATCGACCACCAGGTCCACGTGAACGCGTCGCGCCGCGATAAACGTTCACACCAGAATCACCAGTAGGAGCACGGATCGGTAACACGGTTCACTAGTCCCAGGAGTCCGCGAACGTACGTGTAGTGAGCCCGAAAATACGTAAACACGGTGTCGTTATTTCACGCCCCGCGCACTTCGTCCATTTTCAGCTTCCGTCGATTCTCTCGCCGACTCACGACCCTGGCGCGATGAGCTATTACAGCACGAGAGGGTACGACGCCGCGACGACATCTCCGACAGAAGCAGAACCGTTACAAGATGCATTCTGGATAAAGAAGAACCAAGGAGAAAACATACTGTTAGCGAAAGCAAAGAACTGGCAACAGAAAAAGATGATAATGCTGAAGAAAAATAAACTCAAAGGTAAAAAAATCTATATAGTGAACGATCTAACTAAAAGGGAGAGAGAAATTCAGAAAGAAATCTACGAAATAGCAAGAACAGAAAAAAATAAAGGAGAGATAGTTAAAATAGGCTACAAAAAACTGCAAATAGGAGAAAAATTTTTTCACTGGAAAGGAGACGAAACAGGAGTCGAAGAAAAAAAATTCTGGAGCAGACAGCACACGAGGAATCTCTAAACAACGGGAGAACATCGAGCCAGGACAGACAAACATGAACACGTCCACACCCGGAATGCACGTGACAATTTACAACCAAGGTGAAGTGGCTAAACTTCACTCTGAAGGTAATTTTCCTCCCTCATTCTCACGATCCTTTTCATTGCCGTCCTCGCGCGCTCATTACTGAGCGGTTCCAGCGTCAGGCGCCTCCGACCGTCGGTCGACGCCGAACAAAAGGTAAAGGGTTTCCAGAGAGATGGAAAGAAGGGGTGATTTCACCCATTTTTAAGAAGGGTGACAGAGAGAAAATAAGTAATTATCGAGGAATAACAATTCTCAACACTGCTTACAAGATATACGCAATGGTCTTAGAGAAACGACTAAAGGACGAATTAGAAATGAAGAATATAATCCCTGACACCCAAGCAGGTTTTAGAAGCGGTAGATCAACAATGGACAATATTTTTATTCTAAATTACATAGTAAACAGAGAGATACAGACCAAAGGAGGGAAATTGTATACATGCTTTATAGATTTGAGTGCAGCCTTCGATAAAATAAATAGAGAAAAATTAAAGAAAATTATGGAAAAACAAGACATCAGTAGACGGCTAAGGATAAGAATCGGAGAAATCTATGAGGAAACAAGGAACATAGTAAGAATCAACGGACAAACGACATCAAAATTCTGGACAACAAAGGGTGTAAGACAAGGTTGCCCACTGAGTCCGACTCTATTTAACTTGTACATAGCGGACCTAGAAGAGACAATGAGAAAAAATCAAGCGGGAGGTATTGTAATACGGAGAGAAAAAATTTGGACGTTAGCGTATGCTGACGATATGGCGCTACTAGCGAGAGACCCTCAAAATCTGAAAGATATGATAAAAAGAGTCGCAAAATACTTCGATGACAAAGAACTACAGCTGAATACGGATAAAACCAAAATTATGATATTCCATAAAGGGAGGGGGAAGAAGAAAAAAGAGGAATGGGAATACCAAGGACAAAAACTAGAGGTAGTGAAGGAGTTTAAATATCTAGGATACCATTTCCAGAAAAACGGAAGCAGCGAAGCACATGTAAGAGAAACAACGAAGAAAGCAAGAATAGCTATGGCACAAGTATGGGGAATAGGTCAAAGAAAGTTTAGAAACAACTATGAGAGGCGAATGAAGATGTTTAACGGTTTAGTTAAAAGTATTTTACTGTACGCTTCAGAGATATGGGGATGGATGGAGGCTGAGAAAATGGAAAAAATACAGGAGAAGTATATACGCTGGACCTTAGGACTAGATTTTAACACACCTGCATATCTAATACTAGAAGAAACAAAAACGGACAAAATAAGAATAGAAGCAGGAAGAAGAGCATTAAGATACGAGGAGAAAACCAAAAGTCAGAGTAGCAACGCAATTCTAAGAGAAAGTTGGAAAGAGATAGACAGGAAACAAGAAAAGAGGAAGTCAAAATGGGAAAAACAAGAGACTCATATTATTTCAACAAAGGAATAGACATGGAAACAATGGAAGCGGAAAGAAGAGAAGGTAAAAAGTACGAAGAATTTCTGATACAAACCGATAGAGCGGAGCAGTTACAATGGCAATATGACAAAATAACAGAAAGCAGATATAACAAACAGTATAGAGAAATCAGGGAGGCTCAGATGGCTGGATACCTATGCAAAGCATATAAGGGCAGATACCAAAGAATAATTGCCAGATTCAGATGTGGGAATGAGGAACAGAACAACAAGTACTGGACTAAGGAGAAGGATAGAGTCTACAGACTATGTAAAGAGAAGCCAGAGACCCTAATCCACATGGTAAGAGAATGTAAGGAGCTGAAAAGAGTAAACATAGGAGTGCGAGGAATTCTGAAAGGAGACAAAGAGGGCATAGAGTGGATGAGGAGAGTTTTAGAAAAAAGGAAGAATAAGATAGAAAATATTCAAATAAACATACACTGACACAAACACACATGTACCCCCCATTTTAAGGCCAAAAGGCAAACAAAATAAATCTATTTACTACTATTAAATAAGGAAATATTTTTTTTGGACAAAATTAATTGAAATTATTATATATTAATACCTATAATATCTTTAGTATTATCAATAATATTATGATTAGTTTACCCCTTTTATGTGAATATTTATCATATAAATATAGGAGTTATTATTGTATTAATAATTATAAGAGTAGGGGTTTTTCCTATTATATTGGGGGGGTGGGCATCTAATTCTAATTATTCTATATTAGGGGCTATACGTTCTGTTGCTCAATCAATTTCTTATGAGGTAAGGTTATTTTTAATTATTTTTAATTTAATTCTATTGATTGAAAGATTTTCTTTATTAAGATTTTTTAAATTTCAGGAAAATATTAAATTTTTATTTATAGTTTATCCGATTTATTTAATATTTATGGTAAGTATATTAATTGAATTAAATCGAACACCTTTTGATTTAGTTGAAGGGGAGTCTGAATTGGTATCTGGTTTTAATACTGAATATTTTAGGGGGTTATTTGCATTAATTTTTATGTCTGAATATTTTGTAACGGTTCTGCTTCCGACGGAGAAGTTGTCGCGGCGTCGTATCCTCTCGTGCTGGAATAACTCGTCGAGCCGGGTTCGTCTACCGGCGAGAGAATCGACTGAAGCTGAAAATGGACGAGGTGCGCGGGGCGTGAAATAACGACAACGTGTATATGTATTTTACGGGCCTCACTGCTCGTACATTCGCGTACCCTCGTGTCTCATGGACGGTCTTACGGACCCGTGATTCTAGAGGCGATCCTTGCGTGATCGGTCATCGCGACGCGACGCGCATTCGTGGACCTGGTGCTTGTGCCGGCGACTGGGTTCAGACAGGAGTGGTCGGGAAACCCTGCCACGAGTCGGGAAAATCCTCGTGGCGGTTCTACGGCAAATGTAGAGGATGCTGCCCCTACATTTAATCGTCTCCGGTAGCTGTCGGAGTTCTCGGGATGCTGCCCGAGAGGTTTGCTCAGGATGCTGCCTGAGCGGCAGAGAGGGATGCTGCCCTCTCTGTTTGGCGTGTATGCTGTCACGCCGGTGGGAACTAGGTTAGGTAGGAAGGTGTTCCTGGGATGCTGCCCAGGCTGGAAAAGAGGCCCGTGCCTCGTTTGCATCGCCTTTTATAGGCGGGGGTTGGTGGTGAGCGGAATGGTGCGGGGAGAACGGATTTGTGACGTCGAGTTTCCGTATCCGTTAAGATGGCGGAACCTCGACGTCCGTTTCCCGCCGAATATGGCCTGGAGCGCGGGGATCGTGCATCGTGACGCGTCGTACGCGGACGACGCGTTCGGTAATCCTCGGCGTCGATCGGTTGTGTTCGGCGCGTGTCTAATAGTAACAGGCCTGCACCGTACAGGTCTGTTACACCCCCCTCCCCCTTCGGGACAGCGAAACGTAAGAGAGCGAGGCACCCATTTATTGTACAAAAACAGGTCACTTTCGTGGCATCAGGTACCGTCTTACACTTAGATATAACCGGAATACTACTAATGTATCATTACCATGCAAATCTAATACTAAACGAGTATATACATGTGTTCGCGGATATCACGTATCGTACTAACGCTCTGGTCAGCGCTCGTCGGTGCGCGAGTCATGATTAAGAACTCGATCCCCTTGCAGCCGCTCCCTGGAAATAAAAAAAAACCGAAAAAACCCTTGATCCCGCTCGGCGGGTATGGCGCAGCGATGCGAGGAGAAAGAAAAAAAAATTGATCGATGTGGTTCGGCGGTCCGCGTTTGCTGTCGCGGTGCCGTAAGAAAATACTACCCTAACGTAAATGCTAACCTAACTTAATTACTACCGTCCTCCCCGGCGCGGGGAGGGGGACCGCGGCGCGCGTGTCCCTTCCGGTCACCTGCTTGCTGGTACCGGCGTTTGCATCGGCGAAGGCGTCCGCTTCGGTCGAAAAAGAGCATCCAACGCTCTTCTCCGAGTGAAGCTCGGTACTCCCGTTTCGCTACGAACCGGATCGGTACCTCTACGTAGCGGCCGTTGGGTAGCTGGTACCAGATCGTGGGGCAAGGCGCATGCCTTCCGGCGTATGTGATCGGGGCCGGTGTTCCTGGCGTCCTCCGCCACGGTGCCACTGGTTGCCCCCCGTTTCCCGGCTGCTCCTCCTCTGGTAGCTCGGGGTTCGTTGCCGTCGCCAGGATTGGCCGGATAACCCCCTGTGGTCGGTTCCTCGTGGTGGTCCCCGTGAGCGTTGCCGTCGCCAGGATTGGCCGGATTGTCCTCTGCTGTTGTCTCCGGGTGGTCGTCTCCGCCAGGACCGCTGGTAATGGCGCGCGGCACATTTGCTCGCGGTGCCCGTCGATCATGAGCGGCGGTATCGTCATCACCCATGCAACGCTAGTGTTCGACCCTACCCGTGGTCGTACGGTTTCCATGGCGCTGGTGCGTTGCAGTGGCTGCTGCAATCGGCACTGCGAATCTGGAGCTGTTTGCCTGTGACAGAGGTTAACAGCACTCATTCTTTTCCGCGGACGTCCACGTCGTCGTGGTAGTGACGTCTTATATTGCAGGCAGCTCGTACAGCAACGAACGTATCGGGCTGCTTCTCTGAACATACCGGGCCAGTAGTATTTTTGTGCCAGACGGACGATCGTTTTTGCGATTCCAAGGTGTCCGGCGTCGGGATCGTCATGGTACTGGCGGAGGAGGGCTTCCCTTTCCCCCGCAGATACACATATTTTCCAGTCGTTACTGGCCGTTGGTGCGTTGTAATCGAGCTGATGTAACAGGTGTCGATGCAGTTTCCCCTTGCGTATCTGGTAGTCAGGAACGGACGCGGGGTTCTGGCGGACTGCTTCGATCTTTCTCTGGTACCACGTGTCGGTGCGCTGTTTCGACTGGAGCAGATTTACATCTGGTACTGGAGTGTTTCTGGAGAGCGCATCGGCGACGTGGTTCTCTCGGACTGCCTCGATCTTTTTCTGGTGCCACGAGTCGGTGCGCTGTTTTGTCTGGAGCAGATATATATCTGGTACTGGTGTGTTTCTGGACAGCGCATCGGCGACGTGGTTCTCTCTTCCTGGTTGACATTTGAGCCGTGGCCGGGGTGTGTATCTTATTGCGGGGGCCGGTGGTCGCCCGGTTGTGACGGGCCCCTTGATCCGTTTCCCGAGAAATTTCACGCGCACTGAACTGCGGTGGTGTCCCGGACTGATTGCTTCTGCAATTTGTTCTTTCGTTCGAGTGCTCTTTCAATGCGTTGTACTTGGCACAGCAGGTCGTCCAAATCTTTGACATACGCGGGGTTGATTACGGCCGTATGCTCCGGCAGCATATTCTCATATACCGTTTCCAGGTAGTCGGTGGTGGGTATCTGGGCTCGTCTCATCAAAGTGATGAGGGCGTTCATGTATTTATGAAACGGCTCCCCTTGTTTTTGCACTCGTTCTCGGGCCTCTCGTTCCCGCTGTAGTTGTGTCTGGTTCGCGGCGAAATTCGCTATGAACTTCTGCGTGAATTGCGTCCACGTGTTAATTTGGTATCTGGTGTTACGGTACCAGATCTGCGCGTCTCCGCGCACGAGTTCGGTGACCCCTCGAAGGAGTTCCGTGTCGGAGAGGCAGTACGTCTCTTGTAATTCCGCGAGACGTTCTACGAACGCATACGGGTCTTTTCCGTCCGTCGTACACCCCCACTTTCGCATACGGTCCATATTTTTCCCGGGGTCATCTGGCGAAGTGACGGTGATAATGTGTGGCGTCGATGGCCCGCCGGCCGCTGGTTTCAGGTTGTCCATTTTGAACAGTCTTTTGGGCAGACAGAACAATTCTTCCGTCTGTGCTGTCGGAGTTCCTCTTGTGTCCCGGTGGTCGGTAGGCGTAGGCGTCGCAGTTCGGTGATGATTCGGTGCACTTGTATCTTGGTGACTCGTATGGAGCCCTGTGACATGCCCTGGTGGGTTCACTTGGTTTTCGTATTGTTTGACTCGCTTTCGATCGGCCCGCGCGGCCGATCGACACTAGATGTCGCGAACCTGTCACAATTACCCGGTTCACTGTTCACTCTGATCCGCCACAAGATGTCGCGCGCGATGCACCATTTCCGACCGGTGAGGTGTCCGTACGTTAACCTCAAAATTTTGCCACGTGGCCGTTATTCCGACGCGTGTTTTCGCACCAGGTCCCTGTTCGGGCGCCATGTAACGGTTCTGCTTCCGACGGAGAAGTTGTCGCGGCGTCGTATCCTCTCGTGCTGGAATAACTCGTCGAGCCGGGTTCGTCTACCGGCGAGAGAATCGACTGAAGCTGAAAATGGACGAGGTGCGCGGGGCGTGAAATAACGACAACGTGTATATGTATTTTACGGGCCTCACTGCTCGTACATTCGCGTACCCTCGTGTCTCATGGACGGTCTTACGGACCCGTGATTCTAGAGGCGATCCTTGCGTGATCGGTCATCGCGACGCGACGCGCATTCGTGGACCTGGTGCTTGTGCCGGCGACTGGGTTCAGACAGGAGTGGTCGGGAAACCCTGCCACGAGTCGGGAAAATCCTCGTGGCGGTTCTACGGCAAATGTAGAGGATGCTGCCCCTACATTTAATCGTCTCCGGTAGCTGTCGGAGTTCTCGGGATGCTGCCCGAGAGGTTTGCTCAGGATGCTGCCTGAGCGGCAGAGAGGGATGCTGCCCTCTCTGTTTGGCGTGTATGCTGTCACGCCGGTGGGAACTAGGTTAGGTAGGAAGGTGTTCCTGGGATGCTGCCCAGGCTGGAAAAGAGGCCCGTGCCTCGTTTGCATCGCCTTTTATAGGCGGGGGTTGGTGGTGAGCGGAATGGTGCGGGGAGAACGGATTTGTGACGTCGAGTTTCCGTATCCGTTAAGATGGCGGAACCTCGACGTCCGTTTCCCGCCGAATATGGCCTGGAGCGCGGGGATCGTGCATCGTGACGCGTCGTACGCGGACGACGCGTTCGGTAATCCTCGGCGTCGATCGGTTGTGTTCGGCGCGTGTCTAATAGTAACAGGCCTGCACCGTACAGGTCTGTTACAATTTAAATATTATTTTTATGAGATTTTTAATAACTATTATATTTTTAGGGATACATTTGTTGAGAATTAAATTTATATTGTTTATATTATTACATATATTTTTTGTTATTTGAATTCGTGGGGTTTTACCTCGAATTCGTTATGATGAATTAATATATATATGTTGAAAAAAATTTTTATCCTTATCTTTAATATACATATTAATTATTTTAAGTATAAAAGAATTAATAATTTATATTAATTTAAATTAATAGATAAATTTATATCTTAAAAATATTTTCAAAATATTTGCTTTAAAGCTTATTAACTTAATAAATTAATTTATCTCATATAAAATTAAGTAAGGGAGAAATAATAAAAAATAAAAAATAAATAATTGTAAATAAAATTCTTAAACTAATAAATGGTATTTCAATTAATTGCCCTCCTAATCAAGTTAATATAATAAATGATAAAATGATGTTTAATGTATAAATGATGTAAAAAATGTAATTTTGCCTAAACGAACCGTGAAGCCGTAGAGACCGTTTTTTGTGCCACGCACAGCGGGCCCGTCAACCCGCTCGAAATTTATGACCCGATTTCGAGCCCGCGTGTGCTTAAACCCGCGGTAAACGGCCCGCGGGCAACTAAGCATAAACGCACCCTCATACGCTCGACGGCTCGACAGCCGAATTTCAGTTTCGTTTCGTAAAGCAATACAATATGGAAAGTGCTAAAAATAGATTGTGGTGAGTGTAGCGCGCGGTCGCGTTGGTAACACGATGCAGTGTCTTCTGCACCGACGAAATGCCGTCGGTGGCCTCCTGTTTCTCACTCCAGTCAGAATATATCCTAGAGGGCGTAAGAGAACACCGAAATGTGGGGAACACGGGATCTTATCCCCTATATTCCCCAGACAAATCCCCAACAGCGAGTAGGCGATGAAGTTGGCAGCATTGGAGACCAACGATCGCGCGCGCTGCCGCGCAACGTTTCCGCCATGCTCGCTTGGTTACGAACTCTCGTAAAGACCACACGTGTCGATATCCTCTGCTCTCGACTACAGTGTATAACTCGCGCTTCCATCGATTGTGATACCTGTTATCACCACGCGAGTTGCTTATGCGTAATATTACGCCGCGTCTATTTGTATACTCAAAGAGTACTGTATAAAGAATAAATAGTGTGGGAACCGTCGTTCGCACCTGAACGACCATATAGTGAGTCATCATTTCACTCCAGCGTTCCCGATCATCAGTGAAGAAGATTGCACAATCTTCCTCATCCATCAAACCGCGGAGTATAACTGTACACGCAGTCGTACGGTTATCACTCCCCACAGAAATATTCGAGCGACACCAACTCCCGTAAGGCTGGCAGTCTTTAATAGTATCTCGTCGGTGGGCCAACTCACCGTGTGGCAAGGTACCGAACTCGACCGCACCGCGCGTCTCCCTCGTCAAGAAACTACTTCTGGCGGGAAACAGAAGACAAAATATTTCAAAACGGATACGCGACGTCACTGGAACTTCCGCGTATCATCGCCCCGCATCACCACCCCTTGTCACCAACGGAGAATTATAAAAGCTGTGACAAGACACGTCTAGCTCTCGTTCCTGATCCAAACCAACGGTACCACCGTTCCTACTTGCAAGTATCCTCGCAATCTCTAGCAATCCGTTCCCACGTTTCCAGACTCGGTGACGACGCCGACGCTGAAGCATTTCGGCCGATCCCCTCGAACTCGGTGACGACGCAAACGTTGAGGCATCCCGCTTCGACCGATACTCTCGCGTCCTCGACCTCGCTGCCGACGCCGCACAGTAGGGTATTTGGCCAGTTTAGCGCGCCAAAACTATTGCGACGTTATTAATAGTGTGACGGTCATACTATTATACCTAATTCTTCCATCGAAGTCCCAACATCCGTGTTTTGAACGGACTTCGATAGTATAGGCTGGCTATATTTTTATGACTGCGTCTACCGCGTTGAGACTTCAAACGACGAGTCGAACATAGAGAAGGACAGAATGAAATAGGATCGCGTGGACGAAGCGTGTCGCCGTCGCCGGCACAGTTTAAAGGCCCGTGCGTCATCACAATGAAACACCAGGACTTCAGCTTCTTTATTTTCTATGATATCATTATGGAACTTTCACCAACATATTCGTGGAATCTCTCTGATTAAAATGATACCAAACACGATATAATTTGGCCAATATTTAGTGGTTTAAGACGCGGACAGTCGACGTCGCCGGCACAGTTCAAAGGCCCGCGTTGTCGCTGGTCTTCGTTGCCTTCGAAACTTTTACCGTCGATTAAACCACTAAATAACGTTGAAATTATATCGTGTTTGGTATCATTTTAATCAGAGAAACGCCAGGAATAAGCTAGTAAAAGTCCCATAAACCGATCATTAAAATTAAGGAGTTTGAGAACTCGATTCACTCGAGTCAATGTGTGGTGTTCACACCGATATACCCGAGCCGAGATCAATCATCGCCGCTCTACGGCGCGGCGCGGTGCACAGTGGGCCAGAATGGCTCGGTAGCTGTTCACGCCTATTAACTTCCCGATTTTATAGGGAAGTTATTGTAATGACCCCGAAAATCGAAAATCGATTTTTTAGCAGATCTACACGTTTCAAGGTCATTGCAGACATATTAGACTATTTTCAGCAAAATGTTCGTGTGTGTGTGTGTGCGTGTGCGTATGGCCGTTTCTATGTAATCAAATTTTTCGTTAACGTTTTCAGAAAAAGTAACAACGCGATCAGGATGATGAATGATGCAATCGATGTGCCCCGCTGTAACTTAGAGCTGATTAGATTTTGGTTTATTTTGGTCAAGTAGTTTTTTAGTTTTTTTAGTTTTTTTCGAAAGAAGTTCATTCAACAATGCAATTTATACGAGAGAACGGAAAGTTTCCACCGAAGAAACAAACGTAATTATACAAAAAATTTTTTTGTGTCTTACGACGAATTTTACGCTTACAATAATCGAAAATTATCCCAATGCAAGAGTGAGTTAATCATCTCTACAGCCGAGAATACATTTTCGAAGAATATCGATGAAAGTACAAAAAAAATGTATATTACAATCTTTAAAAACGCAATCAGTTCAAAACGAATTATTAACTGAGATTAAATTGAAAATTAATATAAACTATATGATAATTATTAATAACATTGATGTTGAAAACGGATTGGTTAATGGAGCACACATGCGGAATATTAAAATTTATTGCTTTTCAAGAAAATACTAAAATTCCGTCTATATTTTGGTTAGATTTTCAATTGGCCAGAGTAGGAGTGAAAGTAAGAACTCGTTATCGTGATTATATGAAAAATGCCAATATTGATCATTTAGCACCAATAATAAAAATATCGAATCAAGTAAATATGTCGAGAGAGGAAAAATATCAAATCACACGTAGTCAATTTCCAGTGGTTCCTGCTGAAGCGATTACGATTCATAAAAGTCAGGGACAAACATACGAGAAAGTATGTTTGCATTTTAAAAAATCAGAAAGGCGAACTTTACAAATTTTGTATGTAGCACTGAGCAGAGTTTCAAAATTGAGCGCGGTTTATATATCTTGGGACAATTTAAATTAACAGTATCGAAGAAAACCAAGATCAATACTGCAAACCCGGATAATGAGGAGTTGTATCGTTTGCGAAAAACTAATTAAGACAATTTATTTTGCAACATTAGTATGCTATAACAAGGAACCAAGCGAGCAACGAGCCTACGATGTTGGTTTAATGCGACGCCATATAGCAAACATTTTGATAAGTAGAAAACTATTGAATTTCCCTGAAAACGTATAATCTTCTTAAAACGTACACTTAATAATGATAATAATATACTGCAACTAACGAATCGGGAAGTTCTTTGTGTGGCTCGTGGAGAGTCACACACCAAATAACATCCGTACCACTAACCCTCTCGCGAGCTCGCAAAGCGAGCGAGCTACGACAACCCTACTTGCGAAGCTCGCGAAGCGAGCGAGCAACAACACCCCTCTAGTTTCACCATTATTTCAGAACATAAAGACCACATTAAATATATGGTCGGATTCGTCTTGGCGTTAGCTATAATATTATTGAATAAAAAATATATAGTTATAAATAAATAATCAAGGTGAACACAATTTTTTATTAAAAAAAAATAAATTATTGAAATTTTTTGTATTGAAATTTGTAGAAGACTGAGTACTGACTACTTTTTGTAGGAAACATTTTTTTGTCATACCACCGGAAATGCCTGAAAACTCGTGTGAATAATGAATAATATTTGAAAACTGGCTGTTCACCATTATTTCAAAACATAAAGACCATATTAGGGGAGAGTCGTGCAGTACCGACCGGCGTACTGTACCGACTAAAATTAGTTTATGACTTTCCAGGTCAAATGGCTACACTTCCTTTAAGAAAACAAATGAATATAACTATTGTGGGTAATATGTTTCGTTGCTACATTGTTCATTCGATTTTTTTCGCAGTTCTGATACATTTAGCGTGAGCGTTGATATTTCGAATGTTAAGAGTTATTTTCTAGATCTGATAATTTGTTTCTCAGGTAAGTAAATGACTTTGTTGAATTATGTATATTATACCTAGTCTATTAAGTATAATTAACGGGCCCTGTTTTGGAATTTTCTTTGTATATTATGTATACCATAACCTAAAATGTTTCCCCATGTTTGTCGTCCAGTACCGACCATCCAACTGTCGTGCAGTACCGACCAATCAACCATCGACCAGTATAAGCCAAACTTTTCTTATCTGTAAGTTCAATCTGTTAGCATTTGAAATGAAGTTAGAGAAGATGTTTATTCAATCTTTCTTCTACCTTTTCCCACAGAAAAATGTCCGAAATTCCAAAGCGGAAAAAACCATCATCAGTGCTCACTTTAAATATTAACGATAATTTTTCATTAACTTCTTTACGTGGTGTAACTTCAAAGTTCATGGAAATAGTAAAATCAATCTCTCCTAGCAACGACACATTAGAGTTGCAAACAAAAAAGAGAAGACAACGGACGCAACAATCCGAAATCCTAACTTCGACCGTTTTTATAAACGAAGTTCAGAAAAAAAGGAACCTGGCTGAAGAAAAAAAGATAAATGCGGAGAAAAGAAAAGCTGCAAGAAACGAAAAAGCCAAAGAAGCAGAAAAAAGGAAAGCTGAAACTCAATTAAGGAAAGGAAATAAGGAAAGATGTAAAAACTAAACGAAAAAAATGACATAATATATAAAAATATATAATTATTTTATTATTTGTATAAATAAAATTTGAATAAAAATGCGTATTCTAACATCTAAATGTCTTTTTTTAACATTATTAATGATTTAGACTGAAAAATCTACTAAATACGTAATGGTCGGTACTGGACGACAATTCTTTGTTTCCTTCAAATTCTAATATCTTTATTCTTACAAATATTGAATACTAATTATTAAATTTCACAAAATCAATTTCTGGCCTTTTATTAAGTTCCCTTTGTGTTACAAATTCCTTTTTTTAATTTTAATTTTTACCGATTCTAGTCTACCTAATAACAAGAAAACTTAGAGCGGTCGGTACTGCACGACTCTCCCCTAAATATATCGTTGGATCAGTCGTGGCGTCAGCTATAATATTATTGAATAAAAAATATAGGCACTGGACTTCGATAGTACAGGCAGTGCTTCGATTGAGCCCAACATTTTTCGTACGATGGATGGCCGCTAGAGGCGCTGCGCGGAAAAACTGTAACGTATCTACTATTGGGTAGCAGAGCGGCCAGAGCCCTGAGGCCAGAGTTGGGCAGGAATTAATTACATGAGTAATTAATTACATCTTCAGTTACAATTACATGTAACTGTAATTGGAATTGCAATTACTTTCGCTCAACCAGTAATTGTAATTGCGGACCACAATTACAATTACTGGTTGAGCGAAAGTAATTGCAATTCCAATTACAGTTACATGTAATTGTAATTGTATTTCTGCAATTCCAATTCCATTTACATGTAATTGTAACTGTAATTGTTAGTAGCAGTTACAAGTAATTGTAGCTGGTAGCTACAGTTCCTTTCCAAACAGACGACGCTCGCGCGTCGCGCGTGAACATTCACACACCGCTAGGGTACTCTCACACACCGCTAGACCATGTATACGTACGCGAGGATTGCAAGGGTCCGGGATTCAACTTCTGATTTCTCGATAATGCAAAGTCGGGGTTTTTTAGTAGTCAAAATCGCTAGATGAAAGATCAATCTAGGCCATTTATGCCTCAAAAGTCCTTCTTTTACGTTTCCGAGAAATAGTTTTTCAATATTTGGCTGCATGTTGCCCGTCGCATGTTGCCCGTTAGATGACGCTGCAGTCACGCCGACGTAGTAGCCTCTCCGACGGGCAACATGCAGCCGAATATTGCAAAACCATTGCTCGGAAACGTAAAAGAAGGACTTTTGAGGCAAACAATGGCATAGATTGATCTTTCATCTAGCGATTTTGACTACTAAAAAACCCCGTCCTTGCATTATCGAGAAATCAGAAGTTGAATCCCGGACCCTTGCAATCCTCGCGTACGTATACATGGTCTAGCGGTGTGTGAGAGTACCCTAGCGGTGTGTGAATGTTCACGCGCGACGCGCGAGCGTCGTCTGTTTGGAAAGGAACTGTAGCTACCAGCTACAATTACTTGTAACTGCTACTAACAATTACAGTTACAATTACATGTAACTGTAATTGGAATTGCAATTACTTTCGCTCAACCAGTAATTGTAATTGTGGTCCGCAATTACAATTACTGGTTGAGCGAAAGTAATTGCAATTCCAATTACAGTTACATGTAATTGTAATTGTATTTCTGCAATTCCAAATTACAGTAATTGGCAAGTAATTGTAACTGTAATTGAAGTTACATTTTGCCCAACTCTGCCTGAGGCAGTTATATTGGCGGGAGTGTACCACCGGTATTATTGGCAGGACGAGTGGTCCACAACGAGAAATATTCCCATCAAAAATATCGTCGGAATGGCATGCGACAATGCATCTGTCATGATTGGGTGTAACAATTCTTCCATGACAAATTTGCAAGTCGCAGTTCCGCATTTAGTAACGTTAAGTTGTCTTTGTCACACCTCCGCGATCATTGCTAGCAAATCTTGTAATCAATTACCTCCGAAGTGCGAACATTTAATTAGAAATGTTGCAACTTATATTTTGGGCAGTGCTAAGAGAAACACAATTTTGGTAGAATTTCAAAATTTTTTCGAGGTTGAGGTACAGAAAATTTAAAAATTATCCAACACCAGGTGGCTTTGCTTACACGAATATATCATTAGATTAATTAAAAATTGGAACGTGTTAACACATTTTTTCTTATTACATAGCTATAACTGAGGATAAATTAAAATCTGCCGAAGTAATATTTGGATATTTGAATGACACGTCCATTAAAGCATATTTATATTTTTTGAAATATTCATTAAATTTTTTCAATAGTTTTAATAGACTATTTCAGTCAGGAAAAATTTTAATACATAGATTATTTGAGAATTGCCGGCAGCTAATTCATCAAATAGGTCAAAATTTTATTAAACCTCAATATTTGAAAGACGTTACTAATTTAGATTTTAATGACGCAAACATTTTATTTGAATTAAAAGACGTATGTGTGGGACCGGAATGCGAAAGCCTTTTAGAGACATTAAAGTTGGAATGTGCCCAACAAATTCGGTCAAGATGTTTAGCATTTTATATTACTGCAGTTCGAGAGATGCTAGCACGTCTGTCTTTGCAAGATAAATTTTTTCAAAATTTAATTTTTTTTATCCTAAAGTAGCTTTATACGATGAAGGCAGACTTAAAATCAAAGATTTATCTGATATCGCCAAACGCGTGAACCTTGCAGATGTTACACAATTAGCTTTCGAATGGCGAATTCTACCATCATGTTTTGATGAAGAATCTAAAAAAGAATGAGCTTTATTATAAATAGACGATATGTGGTGTAACATCTTAAAATTTACAAATTGCGATTGGGAAGAGATGTTTCCAAATTTTAAATTATTGATTGAAATAGTTCTTTCTCTTCCCCACTCAAATGCCGAGGCCGAACGGATTTTTTCAATTGTAACAGATGTTAAAACTAAAAAAAGAAATAGTTTAAGAACAGATTCAGTATCTTCTATTTGTTTAGTTCGGTTCAGTTTTAAATCTAAAAATGTCAATTGCACGAATTTCGAAGTAGATTCAAGACATCTCGAACTGCATAATCCACAAAATTTGTATAATAATAGCACATGTGATAGCAATTTACCCAATGTGTAATATTTTGTTTTGCTTTATGTATTTTATTTAATCTCTTTTTACTATCTAGGGAGCCGAATGTGCAATTTTTTGTTTATTTTTACTTTTTATTAATTTTGTTTTTATATTTTCAGGAAAGACTGATTGTGAGCGAAATGTGCAATAATTTTTTTGCGTATTTTATTTATTTTGTTTTTATATTTTCAGGAATGACTGATTGTGAGCGAAATGTGCAATAATTTTTTTGCGTATTTTATTTATTTTGTTCTTATATTGTATTTATTTATTATATTGTATTTATTAACGTAAGTTTTGTTGTATTTATACACTATTTTGTAATAATATAATTTTTGTTTTATGAATACTGGTAAGGTTTTGGCAGTTTTCCTTACCCTAGCAACAAATGTTGGTATTCTTCAATTCTTTCTGCCAAATAAAATATTTTGTTGTTTTGTTATGTGTTTTGCTTAGTTCTTTTAGCACTCCTTCCCTTTTCCATCCTCAAAATAAAGAATAAATTTGACTTATATTAAATTTCAATATTTCATATGTATATGTTACGGTAAATACGATGAATTGGTGATTATGTATAATAACCGGTTATTATGAATAATCACCGGATTTATCGCATTTACCGTAACATATATACTAATAATTGTTTAGAATTCTGCGGGATGCTTAAGGAACCCCATTTCATCTACCCAATAGTAGATACGTTACTGTTTTTCCGCGCAGCGCCTCCAGCGGCCATCCATCGTACGAAAAATGTTGGGCTCAATCGAAGCACTGTACAGGCGACTCAGGACTTCGATGGAAGAATTACTGATATCGTTGAATTCGTCTTAACACCAGCTACAACACTATCAGAAATGATGATTCGGATACACTCCAGCAAAAGAGCGTGGCAGCTTCGTATGAAATTGCTCGTTCGAAAATTAGTTTCTCAGACGGAGAAGTTATTAAAAGAGCAGCAATTAAAATGGCAAAATCATTTGGTCTTCCAGATTCTATTGAATGTTTTTGTTAGAAAACGCATATGCGTGCACTAGGGTGGACCTTATTTTTTGACCAACGAATTTTTTTCACGACGCCCCCCAGAATGGTTCTCTTTGGTGAGAAAAAAATTTGTGCAAAATTTAAGATCGATCGGATAAAAGGATCACGTGGCGCATTTAAATTGAAAATTTTGAAAATTTTGAAATTCATCGTAACTATAAAGTATTATATATCGTTGGATTTTTAATTTTTTTCTAAATAAGAATATGGAAAAATTATATGACCTTAATTTTTTAAAAAATAACGATGACCTTGAAATTTCGAAAATTTGATTTTTAAAAAATTTTTTTTTATGCCATTATATTTACCATATTGAACAATGCAACTTTTTCCTCTGACATTTTTTCGTAGAACCACAAATAACAGATATTTAAACATATCCATTTATTACCTATGACCGAATATAATTTATTACGTTACCTCCAGATGTACCCCGTGGACCTTGAGTCCACTTTTTTACAATTTTACCTATCTTGAAATTCATAAGCGCACACCCGGGAAACAGATGTAAACCCTCGTTAAAAATTTTATAACAACCCGTACTTAAACTCCCACTCCTATTCCTACTCCTATCTTTACAAGTTTTTCCACCAATTACTTTCAACTCCATCAACCAATCATCACGCTTTTTCAAACAAACGACATCCACACCGAAGTAAGATGTATATGTATCAGAGAACCACCGATTAGATCTGTCTGAGCTAACGAACTGTAATCGTCAGTATCGAGTAAGCGAACATACAACCTCAAGTGTTGTCTTTGATCAACTATCACCTCAACTTACAAAATCGGACTCGTGATCATCGTCGTTCAATCCAGATTTGGCAGACGCGAGACGTTACAGTAGTCATACAGGAAGACTACTCAATTTCTATATAAATTGAGAAGCCCAATGGAGAGTAGAAGTCGCGAAAAACTGTTCTTATTAGAACATGATGATAATCAGATAATTGACGCTAAGTTGCCATCGAAACGACAAGTTTTAGGAGTGCTATTTTATAATTTGCGGAAAGTGAAATTGAACCTTCGGTCTAGTGCACACCTTGTTGTTAAAGAAGTGGAGGTGTTGTGGGAAAAGGCCAGAATTCCAGTTCAGTTAAACAGTCGCTGCTTCGAGAAATTGGAGTCATTATACCACAAGTGAAAGGTCTTACAAAAGAGTTGTAAACGACGATCCCAGATACAAGATCAACGGGAACAAGAGTTTCTTGATCAAATAGTGATCTTTTAGTAGCGGCGATTATTATAAAAAATTTGTCATTTTACCAACTAATGTGGCCGATCACATGCAAGAGGACATTTCAGGTTTTATATCAGACGAAAGTCGACAATTTTTTAGTAGATTTAATATATTGACAGAATTTTTAAAAAAAGATCCAGTAGTTTGGCAAGATGAAGATTCTTACAAACTAGGTTTAGATATAGTTAACGCTTTACCTGTGGTCAATGATTCGGCAGAAAGAGCCTAATTAGCAAAAAGAGCTAATACAGGATTACATACAATCAAATTTTAGCTCGCAATGAGGAAGAAAAGCAGTTGGTACTGCAAATGGTAAAAGATTACCGCCAGCAATATCCTGACGCAACGAAAACAACAATAGCGAAAAACATGTAAATCGAACGTCGAGGGTCCGCAGCACAGGCGAACCACACAGCTACCTCCCTCCCAGGGAAAACCCAGAGGGGTAGCGTCATAAAATACGCTGGCAGCGCGGGTCCTAACAGCCACTTCGGGTCTGAGGACCCGTTCTTCCAGTGACTTGTCAAGTTTGGATTCTCTCTCTAGATTTTGTATTGTTTGTCTGTTCATTTAATAAAATGCATTCTTGGCGAGCGGCTTCACCATTGATCGGCGTATTATTTGGTGACCCGCTCTGTCCTTGCCATCTTAAAAGCGGATAGTCTTACATTAGAATATAAGAAATAGTTCCTTATCACTATGCTGTAGAATATATTCAAAATATTCATTCACATGTATAGTACAATAGTACAATACAAAATTACATATCTCTGTTATTTGTGGTTATACGAAAAAATGTCAGAGGAAAAAGTTGCACTGTTTAATATGGTAAATATAATGGCACAAAAAAATTTTTTTTTAAAATGAAATTTTCGAAATTTCAAGGTCATCGTTATTTTTTTTTAAATTAAGGTCATATAATTTTTCCATATTCTTATTTTAAAAAAAATTACAAATCCAACGATATATAATACTTTATAGTTACGATGAATTTCAAAATTTTCAAAATTTTCAATTTAAATGCGCCACGTGATCCTTTTTATCGATCGATTTCAAACTTTGCCCAAATTTTTTTCTCACCAAAGAGAACCATTCTGGGGGGCGTCGTGCTTTGTATCTCGATAAAAATTTTTCGCCAAGTATAGCTTAGGTCCACCCTAGTGTGCACATTTACATTGTATTAGCGGAACATCGTATGAATGAAACAGCATGCGTGCGAAGAATGAACAAATGACAAAGTATGAACAAACGTGCGTCCGTATGCGAAATGATTTTTCGTGAAGGCAACGGCGAGCGCATGAAGTAAGAGTAAGGAGACCTATCTCGATAGCGTATAGAAGAAAAAAGTGGCGACAAAACTTGTTCCCGTATTGGGGAGGTACGCCAAATGGAATGGCATGGACAGAGAATGTCAGTGTCAAACGATGAAACGGAAAGGTTAGAAATACATGGTTATGTAATGACCGGTGAAGAACTAAAGCTTTAGACCAGGTTAGGTCCATAAGCTGGTAATTATGATACAAAACTTATTAAATACATTCTATCCTTACGAACTAGGTTAACAGTACAAAGATAAAGATATAAAATATTGTACAATATTAATGGTAGTATTGGGTTAATAGAAAATACACAGTGATAACAATAACATCATATAGAATAGTATTAATAGAGGTTAAAATCTTACAGCTAAAGTTTCTTTGGCACAGTTATTGCACGTTTAGTACTAATGAGTGATACGTTAAAATTATCTGCTTCTATGTATAGGATTCTAATGGCAAGCACTGACTTAAATAAAATTGACATTTATTTTGGTTATGAAATGGCTAATCTATTTAAGTGCACTTGTGTCTAGATCTTTCACAAATGAATCAATGTGATATGGATCTCTCCATCCTTATATTTCTAATTTCCTGTGAAAGGATTATCTTTCTTCTGTGTACTTTGGGCAGTCCTATAGGATATGGTTTAGATCTTGCTCTTCATGTCCTCACCAACATTTTATTCTATAAGTAATACCTAATGTATTGAACGATGAGGCGAGGTTGTGAAGCGTTATATATATAAATTACAAAATTCCATTCAAAAGAAATAAATTATATTCTATAAACAAACTACTTTTACATTAATTAAAGTTAATATAATTAAATGTATTACAGAGAGAAGAACACTGGATCAGAGAATAATTTACATATCTATATGGACATATAGATATAATTTTGTATTCAACAAATTTGAAATCAATATGAATACATGTATGTATATTGCTGTAGGGAAAAAGAAGCAACAATATTAAAGGATACTATAGTATTGTAACAGACCTACATAACGTTGGCCTGTTACGAACAAACCCCTGTCACACCTCCACCGGTTATACACGACGACGCGAATCTAGTAACGTACCGCCGGCGTCCTGTCAACACAACACCGCCTGTACCGCACGCTCCCCGTACCTAGACCCGGAGTCCAACGGAATCCAAAATCAAATTTCCAAAACATTTAGAAGACGGTATACGTCACCATCAAAATACCACACCGCACCACCATCCCTTACCACCAAACCATCCCTATAAAAGCCGTCGCGAACAGACTAGAATCACCTGAGTCTGCCAGCAGTCATTCAGGAACAACCACGTGCGATATTCCAGTGCTGTGAGTATACTACCTGTAACCGTTGTCCACGTCTCCGCCGTTATCGGCATCCTGGTTCCGCTGGTACGAGCCGTGCTCTACCTCGAGACAACCGGTGCGTCACCGGTCTCTTTCGCTAGGCGCGTCGCCTCCGAGAGTCGACGAATAAGAAGTGGTGTGTCGCCTCTTCGGCTTCGTCGAAGAAACCCTATCGTCCTGTCCGTCCGCTGGTGCGAGCCGTGCTCCACCTCGAACACCCGGTGCGTCACCGGTCACTTTCGCTAGGCGCGTCGCCTCCGAGAGCCGACGAACAAGAAGTGGTGCGTCACCCTTTGACTTCGCCGGAGAACCACCTGTCTAGTTATCCTGTCTCTCCGCTGGTGCGAGTTGTACTCCACCTCGAACCTATCCGGTGAGTCACCGGTAAATTCCGTGAGACGCGTCGTCCACGGAATCGGCCGAACTAGAAGTGGTGCGTCACCCTTCGACGTCGCCTAAGAACCGCCTAGAAAGTCACCCTCGTGAGGCAAGTCGCCCACGAGGCCAGTCGAGCAAGGCAAGGTGCGTCACCTTGACCGAACTCCCTGAACGACTGTCCGGAGGTACTTCGATGACCCGTGCGTCACGGACATCGAAGGACCACGACAACCCGGCCTAGGTAGGGAGATCACGACGACAGTCGTGATCCAACTCTACTCCTGTGTCCATCCTGCCTGCGTCCTACGCCGCTTACAGGTTCAGGTAGCACTCTCACGGTCACACGTTCTAACCTCACGGGCACCGTAGCATCACCATCGCGCACTGTATCCTGAGGCATCGTATCTTACGCGTCCGAAAGGCAGCGAGCATAATTTATTTACCCGCAACCGACTCGTCAGTTATTTCACCCGCACCGATCTCGTTCCTCGCGCCGTCTATTCTTTTCGTCGTTTAGGACCCTGGACGGCGAGCCGTTCAGCACCAAGGAACACGGACGCGAGGAAACCGAACGACGAGGAAATACACCTGTTACAGTATGTAATATTTATACATAATATAAATAGTTGTAAAAGAAACAAATACCGTTAAAAAAATCAATTTTAATCACTGCAAATATTAACAAATATTAATCTATCGACTAGAGGCTCTTTACCTTGGAGACCTGCTGCGGATATGGGTACGACCGACACGTGGCCCTCTCCTGGATTTTCAAGGTTCGAGGGGAAGATCCGGACACCTCCGCAACTGCGGTGCGCTACGCGTTCGAAAAACCCTATCTCCCTGTTACAGGTTTCCAGCAAACTCGAACGCTTATACAGAAAAGAAAACTCTCCCCGGATCTTCCGACGGCGCGGCGGTCTGAGAGCGGCAAAAACCCCATTTTTCAAGTTTTATTTTTTTTTTTTACTGCGGTAATCTGCGGCTTTGGGTTTTATCCGTTTTATCTCATGAAATGTCGGTGAGAAACGCGTCAAAGAACGCTCCGCTTTCTGGAATATTTGACGTCTGTCGTGCGTTATATTTATGTTGAATTATATTTCATTTTAAATATATTTTTTTAACTTCCCGATTTTATAGGGAAGTTATTGTAATGACCCCGAAAATCGATAATCTATTTTTTAGCAGATCTTCAAGTTTCATGGTCATTGGAGTCATTGTTCGCGAGCGAATCGAGCGAGCGTCGGCGAGCTCGACACAC
Source organism: Lasioglossum baleicum (assembly GCF_051020765.1). Classification (NCBI taxonomy): domain Eukaryota; kingdom Metazoa; phylum Arthropoda; class Insecta; order Hymenoptera; family Halictidae; genus Lasioglossum; species Lasioglossum baleicum. The sequence goes on from NC_134935.1 coordinate 743,513, forward strand.
CGTCATTCGTCCCGTCGTGACGTCAGCGTTCGATCGCGATTTCACGCGAAGTCGCTCATCGGCTCGCGCTCCGACTTCGGGTATCGACAGGATCATCCGAGGATGATCCACCAATCATCGATCCGTCATCCTCGCGTGATTCTGTAGAACCAATCATCCAACGACACCGCTCTGAGGAATCTCCGGGTCCTCGAAAACGGACCAGATCTCGATGAACCGTTATAATCGCCAGTACTCGCAATCGAAATCAATCGTGTCCAAAACGGATTATAACGCCAATTCTCTAATATTCTTTTGTACGCTCTTCACAAAATACATACAGTCCGCTCTCAGTCAGTCAATTCTGTGTCCGTTCAAGTTATTTCACGCTATTTCACCTTCTCGCACAGCGCTGTGCGTATTCACCGACGACATCGCGTACGGATTACGAAGTGTTCGCCTCGTTCCGCTACAGTCATTTTATACTATTTTTATCAAAATGTTCGTATGTGTGTGTGTGTGTGTGTGTGTGTGTGTGTGCGTGCGTGCGTGGGTGCGTGGGTGCGTGCGTGCGTGCGTGCGTGCGTGCGTGCGTGCGTGCGTATGTCTGTGTTTCTATGGTATCACATTTTTCGTTAACGTTTTCTGAAAAAGTAACAACGCGATCAGAATGATGAATGATGCGATCGATGTGCCCCGTCGTAACTTAGAGCTGATTAGATTTTGGTCCATTTTGGTCCAGTAGTTTTTTTATTTTTTTTCGAAAGAAGTTCATTCAACAATGCAATTTATACGAGAGAACGGAAAGTTTCCACCGAAGAAACAAACGTAATTACACAAAAAAATTTTTTTTCATTTTTTCAAAATTAAATTAAATTAATTTTTTACCTTATGCTAATGTTTCCGCTTACAATAACCGAAAATTATCCCAATGCAAGAGTGAGTTAATCATCTCTACTCCCAAGAATACATTTTCAAAGAATATCGATTAAAGTACAAAAAAAAATTTATATTACAATCTTTAAAAAAACAATCAGTTCAAAACGAATTATTAACTGAGATTAAATTGAAAATTAATATAAACAATATGATAATTATTAATAACATGTCACGTTGATCTTTTCCGCGGAGCTGGAAGGCCCGTGGAAAGGATCAATCTCGGGCTTTACAGGCACGGAGGCCGGGCCGCGCTTAGCCGAGTATGCGCGGTCCGCCCGGGACAACGGAATTCGAGGATCCGACGGATCAAATCTTGCGAACGGTTCGGGCGCCAGGCACTTTTAGAGGGCCACGCGAAACGCGATTCTGTTCCTGGACTCAGAGAAGCTGAGTCCGGAAGTCGAACCCTCGAAATACGCGGACGGGAATTGCGCCACGAAACGGGCCACAGGATTCGGACACAGGAACGTTCGGACAATCCTCACGGCAGGACGGATCTCACAGGAATCGAGAAATAACTCACGACGATATGGGCTCGAGATGTTTAATCGGTCGTTAATGATTACAAAATTACGGCCACGTGGCCGCGACCCGAGGGCCCGCGACTTTATACAAGATTGCGACAGATGTAGGTTCGCTGCGCGGTTGTCGTCAAAGTTTGACACGCGTCGGAATCGTCGTACAAGATCGCGAGTTGAGAAAATCGCGGTCGACGAGATCGCGTGTAGCGCAGGTGAACGGCGCGGTAATGGACCGTCGCGGCGGCCGTCGCTCGCGGTTCGATTTTACACGCACGGTACGCTTGGTTACGCTTCGATCATCGGCGCGACACAGGATTCGAGACAGTTAGAGATTATTCTTACGAAACGCGACTCCTCCGAGGAAACTTCCGCACTCGCAATACCCGGGGGAAAACTCTCTGAAACCTAACCTCAAAACGCCCCGGAACGGGCGTGAGACGTTGGTACGAGGCGTTTAGCGCCTCGGCACACGCGAATATTCGAGGACGAGACGAGAAGCGTTCGCCCTCGCGCGATTAAGGCGGAGCCACCTCGCAAGAAACAACGGATGTATCACTGGCTGACTTACCGTTTCGCCTTTTCTTTCGATTGCGCCGGTACGGCTTCCGGGAAGCGGCCCTAGTCGGCTGCAGGGCAGGCAGGTGCCGTCGAATGCACGATTAATCCCAGCGGGAAACTCTCACGAGCACTTTTCGATCTTAGGCGACCGGAATCGCGGAGATGTAAGGTCGTACTTTTTGCGCGTGATCGGAGACGTTGTGAAAACGTGTTCACGTAGCGGAAGCCAGCGCGACAGTGTCGCATCGATTTTCGATCGCGCGGCGACTCGATCCTTTTTCCCCCTCTCGACTCGTTGCCGAATTTTCCCGATTGGCGCGTGGCGTGTACGCAACATTGTAGCGACCAGGATCGTCCCTACTAAGGTCCTTGGGCCCCAGACCTTAGCGCGAATAATCGTATCTGAGGTTTTCCTCCGTTTGGCTGCGATCGCACCACCCACGCCGGAGCTTTAGCGCGATGAGGCGACGTCGGGATCACGAAAGGTCATGATAACCAGCTGTTCGATGCAAGCTCCTGTCCCTTCGACGCCTCCGGGTTGATTTCCCGTGTGCTCTCGGTCCAAGTCGTTGTTGCCCGTGCACGGGGCTTCCGCAATATCTTCCAGTTCTTTTTCGGTAGGTTCGTCTGGTGCTGTATCGGTTCCTCGGAAAACTTCGGTCGGTCGGGGTACCTTTCTCGTGCCCGTAATACGGCCCTGTAAACTTGGCCGTTCTCGGCATGTACGACAGATGTCAATCATCGGCGATCGATAAGTACGGGATTTCCTCGAGGAACGCTCCCGAATCCTGTGATTCCGTGTCGTGGCTCGTGAGAGGGCGGCTCAGTCCCGTTTATATGTTACCTTTGTAACCGTAAATAACGTAATTAATTAAGTAATCGCACGATTTGCAACGTCACAAACATTAATGTTGAAAACGGATTGGTTAATGGAGCACACATGCGGAATATTAAAATTGATTACTTTTCAAGAAAATACTAAAATTCCGTCTATATTGTGGTTGGATTTTCAATTGGCCAGAGTAGGAGTGAAAGTAAGAACTCGTTATCGTGATTATATGAAAAATGCAAATATTCATCAAAATTTAACACCAATAATAAAGATATCGAATCAAGTAAATATGTCGAGTGAGGAAAAATATCAAATCATACGTAGTCAATTTCCAGTAGTTCCTGCTGAAGCGATTACGATTCATAAAAGTCAGGGACAAACATACGAGAAAGTATGTTTGAATTTTAAAACATCAGAAAAATGAACTTTACAAATGTTGTATGCAGAACTGAGCAGAGTTTCAAAATTGAGCAGTTCATATATTTTGGGACAATTTAAATTAACAGTATCGAAGAAAACCAAGAAACCCGGCTAATGAGGAGTTGTATCGTTAGCGAAAAACTAATTAAGACAATTTATTTCGCAACATTAGTATGCTATAACAAGGAACCAAGCGAGCAACGAACCTACGATGTTGGTTTGATGCGACGCTATACATATAGCAAACATTTTGATAAGTAGAAAACTATTGAATTTCCCTCAAAACGTACAATCTTATTAAAACATACTAAAAATAATGATAATAATATACTGCAACTAACGAATCGGGAAGTTCTTTTTGTGGCTCTTGGAGAGTCACACACCAAATAAAAAACATTAATAGCTGCAGGCCCTACTAGCCATGCGTACCGCTAACACTCTCGCAAGAGCAGTCTTACCCGCGATCGAGCGAAGCGAGCGAGCAAAAACAACTCTACTCGCGAGCGAGCGAGCAACAATAACCCTCTAGTTTTATGTTTAATTTATGTGTAAAATGTATTATTTATTATTTATTTTTTAATTTATTTATTATTTTTCGGGCCTGTAAATAAACTTTATGTACCTGTATATAATAAATTTCGATTAAATCTTGTACATAAGCGTGTACTGTTTATTTCATTTTATTTTATTAAAAATTACATTAAGAATTACACTTCAATACACCAGCTGATCTAATTTTGGAGGAAACTAAAATGGACAAAGTAAGGATAGAAGCGGGGAAAAGAGTAATAAAATATGAAGAAAGAACGAAACGGTTGAACAAGAATAAAATAATCCAAGAATGTTGGAGGGAAATAGACGCGAAGCAAGAAGAAAAAAAGTCGAAATGGGAGGAAATGAGAGATTTATACTATAGGTTAAAAATGATGGACACTCAGGAAATAGAAACAGAGAGTGGGAGAGGAATGGAGTTTGCAGAAGAATTAGCACAAAGAGACAGGGCAGAGCAGGTACAACAATGGCAATACTATTATAGAGATAGATAGAATATTATTATATATATTATATAGATAGAATATTAGGGGGCAGATACAACGCGAATTACATACAAATACGGGACAGCGAGCAAGCAAACTATCTAAATGGAGATTACAAAGGAAGAGACCAAAGCATATATGATCGCAAGGTTTAGATGTGGGAACGAAGAGCGGGGAAACAAATACTGGAACGGAGAAAATGAGACAGTATGCAGATTATGTAAAGGGGAAAGATATTATGGGGATTTAACCCCCCCCCCCATCAGAATTCGCGGCCTGCCGATCGACCCCCCATTCGTTTTTAATAAATCCCCCCCTTATCATTGTTTTTGCCCCCTCTTTCCTTATTTATTTATGTATTTTATTTATTTATTTAGTTATTGATTGTTTTAATTAATTAATTTATTTATCTTTTAATTAATTCATTTATTTATCACACTTTTATCTTTAATTAATTATTTATTTTTATTATTATTATTTATTAATTAATTTTATTATTTTTACGGGGTCGATCAGGGGATGGGGGAGGGGACTGACGCGAGCCGGAACTCGCCTCGGTCCCCTCCTTGTAGCGTGCGGAAACCTCCCTCCTCGGCCGGATGGGAATCCTTTGGGTTCTCTTCCCCGAGCAAGGAGGAGTGGTCTCCAGGGGTCGCGGGTGACACGAGCTGGGGCTCGTGGCACCCAGGGAATGGAGACCCGCACGGATTCTAAATAGTTTAGGTAGGTTTTTGGGGGGAGTAAAGCTCCGGGAAAGGGGCTGTCTTTTTCCCCTCTCTCTCTCTTTTTTTATTCACTTTTTTGTTTTATTCAATTTGTTTGTTTCATTCAATTTGTTTGTTTTATTCAATTTTTTTGTTTGCTTTAAAAAAAGTGATACTTATCAGTTCTTAACAGAGCAGTTCTTTCCTTGCATCAATCAAGACAAGGTGAATTGACGGAAAAAGTATCAAACGAGTCTGTGAGAAACGCGATTCCTTCAAGTCAAACAATCATTGAACTGGCTGCCCAAAATTAATTTGGCGTGCAACTATCCGATTACATTCGCGAGCCGACGTGTCCGTGAGCATATACGGTATTAACATTTTTTTTGTTTTTAGAAGTCAATTTTGGGTTGCCTGTTTAAAATGGCCTGTAGCATCAAGGGATGCACACAAGTCAAGGAGAAACCAAAACGAATCTTCTAAGAAAACCTTTTTTGCTGTTTGCGCAGTAAGTATTTGTGTTTCATAGAACAATATTTTCATTTTACTTCCATAGCTAAATATATCCTATGAGTATACCATGAAGTATTTATTGAATTATGAAGTACTTATATAAACTTTATATTATATAATATGTGTAACATCCGTTCAGAATTCCCGACTCGGCTCGTAACATATACATCATATTTAACAACTGAAATTTATAATTTTATTGTCTTTCTTTCAGTCTTGGCACGATATTTTAAGTAGTCACACTACAAAAATAACAAAGAACAGTTCTGTTTGTGAACTGCACTTTAAGCCGGAAGACATCATCAAAGAACATGGAATTGTACAAACTGATGGAACAGTTAACCGTATAAGAAAAAGAGCACTATTAAAACAGGGAGCAGTCTGTTGGAGATCGGATACGAGGATCAGTGGGATTCAGTGGGTTATAAATTGCAGCTAGTACACGTTGTTTAACACACACGTTTAATGAGCGTACTCGACAAATCACAACAATGAGATATATTAAACGATGTGAGAATGCGGTGCCACGACTGAATAATTCGACTCGAGTAGCGGTTACGCGAGAGCGGTGTACTGAAGGTAGATCCGCGGTGGCCGTTAACAGTGATCTGGTGATCTCGATCAGCAGGTGCGTAACCGAAAAATCACGCGTTCGGCGTATCGCGAAGTGGGGGGTCGAGCGGCTGACGTGACGTCATCCGCTCGACTACGCGATGTCGGTTGGAGTGGATCAGCCGGGTCTAGATCGGCCGGAACACAGTCCCTTCAATTTTTCCCTCAATTCCTGCACCATACTGTGTGCGGTTAGAAGATAACATAACTAACTATGAGTCAGTGCTAGGCCAAAATCCATCTACGTCGCATGCGATAAAGAGGACAACACAAATAAAAGAAAGATGTTTTATACTAGAAGAGGAAAAGACTACATTTTCTATAGAAGAAATGAATATTGCAAGAAATATCAAGGTTCCGACAACTTATTGGCTTGCAAACATTAGTGATAGCCATATGCTGTGGACGTGTTGGACTAATGACTTCTCATATGCTTTAAGACATGTCTGTGTTACAACAAATATGAAAGTGCAGGTAAATATACCCAGTCAGCCCAGCCTGCAGAGTCCCTGACCTGCAGATTACGGGCAACACAACGCTTGGAGCTGCTCGATTTTGGACGGGCCATTTGGCGCGCCAATGAGCGCATATCACCTGCAGAAACTTGAGACCAGGGCCTGCAGACCGGGCCGGGATTCAGCCTGTTTTTGAGAGGGCAACACGGTCACACTAATGTGGCCAATCAGGCCGATGCCGGTATACAGAACACAGGATTAATAAATAATAATAATTATTATTTATAATATTAATATTATATTAATATTAATAATATTAATATTTATAATATTATTAATAAATAATAATTATTATTATTTATTATTAATTTATTAACCTAGATTAATCTTTTATCTGGCGTTTTTGACTACTGAGAAACCCGTGTTTGTATTATCACGCAATGAGAACGCGAATCCCGCTCCCTTGCAATCGAGTTTCTGCAGATGGTATGCGCGCAGTGGCGCACACAGGGGCCCGGCCAAAATCGAGCCGGCGTGCTATCTGGGATAATTAAAGAAAATAAAAATACACTCACGCACGCCCAAACATATATATTTACATCTATAATGTTCATTACAATGTTATTAAAATATAAAACAGGTATTTATTGGAGAAAAGGAGATTCCTTTTTATCCGAAGATGATTATAAATATGGAAGAAATCAAACAAATTTTGTTGACGTTACAAGATTATTTTCCTTGTGCAGGAGTTAATGATGAAAACAGGTTAGTGTATCAAATTATATTTTATGTTTTATGCATGAAGTAACAAGTAAAATTTGAGTTTATTTTTTATATTTATAAAAATATCTATTTTTACTTTTTAGGGAGTTTTCTTCCATATAATTAGTTATATATGCAGCAGTTATACATCTAATAATATGCACTTTAAATAAAATGTACTTATTCCTTTTACAGAATTACAAATTGTTGTCGCGGTTTTGTAATTAAAAGTAGATTTGGGTCAACAAAGAAAATGAGATGTTTGCCTTGTACAAAAAGTTGGAAGATGTCATTAAGAAAAGGGCATAATGTAAAATCAATTCAAAAATTACAAAACAAACACAGAAAATTACAATTATTGAATTCTAACTATAAACGTCAAGAAAAGAGACTTCGAAGCAAAGTATGTACATTAAATACATTCTTTTACAAAGTTGAATGACTGTTTTAATTGCAATTCTAATTTCAACGAATTGTATTTAGATTTCAAAATTGTACAACAAAATTGCACATTTAAAAGAAGAATGCAGTAGATGCAACGAGAACGTGATCAGAGAAATGATTAAAGAATTGCCGCAAACCCAGCAATTAGCTGTTGAAGCTTGCTTTGCAGCAGCGAAGTGCAAAAATGAAAAAGGCATGAGATATGCAATTGCATGGATATACGAGTGTATTTTGCTGCGAATCAAAAGTACAAAAACTTATAATCACCTAAGGTCGCGCAATATCTTAACATTGCCGTCCATTCAGACACTAAATCGTTATATGAGGAACGTAAAAGGTTGTTACGGTTTTCAAATGAGTACATTCGAAATGCTAACAAAGAAAACGACAGACATGAAATCTGAAGATGACGAGGTACAAATACATTTAAGTTGCATAAATTAATTTTGTTATTACAGATTTGAGGCTTTCACATCGCGGCATCGTACAGTTACTTCTGTTGAGGCTTTCGGGTGAAAGCCGTGTCTTGGCTTACGATTTGTTACGTATCAATTTTGTTAATTTATAAAAATCGTTATTGTTTAAAATCCCACGAGGGGATTATTTCACTTTTGCAGTTTTTGTTTACGAGTCGTCGCGTCGCACAGTGGTCCGGATTGGAAAATCGTGACCCATTTGGTCAAAAATCAACTTTGAGATATCGACTTCTACAAAACGGGTTCTTGTTTCTAAATGTCCATATATCTCAAAAATAAAATATTAAAGAAATTGAATAAATAGTTTTAGAGAAAACGAATCTCAAAGTCGAGCATTTCAGAAATTATGTTTTTTCGCCAATGAAACTGCCTTTCTTCTTTTAAGAACCATGACGAATCCATTTAATATTTTGATTCGGCGTTTATTTCCCGATAAAAAGCATTCTTCGGTGATGAGAAATCATACCTTAAATTAATATTTACTGTATAGAATAGATAAATAAAGTAGAGCTGAAAAATGATGAAAAATTCTTATGATTGTTTTTAATTGACAGTGCATATCTTTTACGGTCAGCAAAAGTCAGCATTCTATCATACTGGAAAATTTTCGGCATTCCTTCCCCTACAAGATCCTACAAAAATGTTCACCAACTTTTTCCAATATTATAAGTTATTATTCTTTGAATGTATCGACGCTACATCGATTACGCGCGCGGGATGGATGATACTCCGCCAGGACTTAGAAAAAAATGCAAAAAAAAATGCAAAAAAAATTTTATTTACCTATAGTTGAAAATTGCTATTTTTTAAATAATTTTAGTGAAAATTTCATTGCAATATCTCTACTGGTTCTAAAGTCATAACAAAATGGGTCACGATTTTCCAATCCAGACCACTGTGCGTCGGTGAGGCACAAGAACTGTCGCGCTTTGGTTGTTTTTGTCGGTACAGGGCCCGCTCTAGGGGGGGGGGACAACCCGGGCATTTGCCCGGGGCGCCAAAGTTTAGGGGCGCCATTTTGGCTTTGGCTGTAAGTGTGACAAAAATAATGATGTTTTAAATAATCAATTAATAGAAAATTTCAGACTACCCTTGCCAGACAATTTTGCTAAAAAAAAAAGGTCATATTGTTCAGCGCGGTGCTTAGTGCTTAAAAAGGGGCGGCAATTTGTTTTTTTGCCCGGGGCGTCGTAACCGCTAGAGCGGGCCCTGGTCGGTAGTTCATCGAACTCGTTTATCTTTATCCGTCCGTTTGTACTTTCTGTCTTTGCCACTGTCTTGGTCACAGACAGAATGAGAAAGAATCACGAAATTCGTGAAAACAGGATAGACAATGTATTGGTATAGCAACGCGCGATGTTTGGGCGGTAGTTTGCTGTAGATCTTCATTTGTTTTATCGATCTGGTATCGACCTCATCAGCTGTCTTGAATCAGTGTGCATACAGATGCTAGCTTGTACGGCGGACGATTCTTCTCGCATGCGTCGAAGATTTCCGTTCGCAGAGATCACACGACCTCAAGATGTCCGTTCCGTCTGTGAGCGAGTCTCGCGACGTAAATAAAGTTCAATAAAGAGCAGTGTTTCAACATTAAAGGATTACCAGTTCATTACATTCTCCTCATTCCCCTCAGTAAACTTGTACTCTCTGTAAACTCGTAGTGCGTGTGTATGATATTGTAAATAGTGCTAGAGCGTTTATTCCAGTATATTAGGTACGGTGTTATGAACAATAATAGTGCAGGATAAGGATTTGTGGATATATTTGAGAAGAATTTAAAAGTGAAAGGGCATTGACCCCTTCTACTCGATAATTCCATAGGGCGGATATTAGAAATGCCCTTGTGGATTTTAACGAGTAGAAGGGGTCAATGTCGTCCACCGATTTTTTAAACATTTTCACCTCGCTGGGGCCCCAAATGAGAACCAAGGTATGCATGCGTTTGTCACTTGATACGAGACTGTCGCGCGCCTGTCTGACGTACGCAACGTATACTTTTGTTAGAAGTGTTGCAGCATTTTAGGCGGATTTTTAATTGTTAATAACTAAATAACGAAGCCGAAATCGCAATTTTTTTATTCTTCATTTTCGTCTTATATTATCGTCGAGAACCACCCCTTAAATTTTCTCCCACCTGTAGGTAAACACCCTGTATATGTATCGCTTTACGTAATTTTATTGAATCGATAAAGATATGATTATTTTCACGTTGAAATGTACTTATGCGATTTTTAATAGTTTTTCAGTGTGGCACCTACCATGCAAATATTTAAAGAAACAAATATTCATCACTGTTAGACACGATTACCGGTCTTTCAAAGAATCGTCGTCGCGCGAACCCCCCCTCGTCGTCCCGACAGTAACACAGCGAAGAGACCCCTCGAAGCGAGCTCCCATGTATGTATGTACGGTGGGGGTACTCACCGATTCCTGTAAATAGGACCCCCAGCCGTAATATGCTCTGTTCCTTGTAACCTCCTCTGAGAGAACACGCGAATATATACGAGCTAGCGCCTTTCAAAAGACGCCGTTACATCTCCTCTGAGAGAATCTTGTAAAGTTAGTCTCTCCACTGCGAGAATCTACGTTTCGTGGACCATACCAACCCAAAGCACCATAACCAATAAACGTTCGTTGTGAATAGTGAAACGCGATTGACCAGAGTGAGAGTTATTTCAACGCCCTAAGTTCGACCGATCCTATCGTCCTTCTCTGAACGCGAATCCAGCATTGTTAGTTCACGGACTCTCAATCTCGACAAGGGTCGGTGCAACAATCACGATTTAAACGATGCTGATGGATCGATAAAATTTTGCCAAAAAGTGCATGCATTGATCACTGCAATGAACAGTCGTACTGCAAAGAATTCGTTACGACTGGACAACCAAATGTACGAGGTAATTATAATATATAAGTGTAAACATTGCAAGTAACTTTATAGTGCAATGACACTGAATTTTAATTATTATAAAATTTGATTAATTACATTCTTTTTGTGATCATATATATTATGTGTGTTCGAATTTTACAGGATATTGAAAACTTTAAATTTTATAATTCAGTGGGAACAAAAAGCTAAGGAAATGCGGTATAGTTTTATAGCTGAGCAAACTTGCTATGGACTCAAAATTTCTTTAAAAGCCACTCTTCAAAATTGTGATTTTCTAACTGATAAGTGTGGATTCCAGTACTTGATGACATCTAGACTAAATCAAGACAATATTTGGAGGTATAATTATCTTTTAAGACTGTTTTTTAATAAAAATATTAATAAAACTTGTATATAATTTATAATTATTGTTGTAGAGATTTTTTGGGATGATGCGAAACTCTTGTGGATCGAATGATCATCCGGATTCGCAATTGTTCTTACAAATGTATAGTGTTACGTCCCGGGTCGGATATGATCCGACGAAACGACGCCCAGACGGGGCGGGGACGTAACCGACCAATTTATTTAAGACGATCTTAGATCCACGTGGCGCGTAACGTCCACGTCTGATCAGGGACCCGATACCGGCGTTCGTCGTTGTTGAAAAGGGGCGAAGAGGGAAATGAATGGACGTCGTCCGGCGGGGATGTCGCGACGGAGCGACGAACTGCGCGATGACGGTGACAGCTCCCTGGGATCAGAGTGTCACTATGTGGGCGTGTTGTGTGTGACTTGTCCGAACGCGTGGGTTGTTCGATTCGTGACAGGATTCTCGACCGAAGGGAAATTAGTGTTCTCTCGGTACCGAGCACCCTCTGGGCTCAGACGTACACGATTGATACACCAATTTTAGGGGTTATAGGAACGAATGTGAGGAATGTGAGGGATGTGAGGAATCGATCGACGGACCGATCGGGATTGAACAACCCGGAGACGCACACGCACACACGCACACACTCGCGATCACTTTAACCGGTCACTGGGAACGACACTTTAGAAGTGGAAGATATCGAGGAGCAAGGTGTTGCTGAATTAAAGCTGCGAAGTAATAGGTTTAAACAAGCAATGTATAATGAACCAAAATGGGTACAAGGTGATGATTTGCGAGCAGAACTCGTGAAACAAAGTATAATGACGGCGTGCGAGCAAGTTCGAACGAAATATATGGCACAGAATAGCAATGGTAATATGAAAGATGGTGCGAGCGAGCTCGTACAAACAAAATAACACAGAAATAGCAATTATAATACGAAAAGTAATGCGAGCGAACTCGTGTGAACAAAAATAGCGCAGAAAAACAATTATAACGTGAAAGATAATGCGAGCAAGCTCGTATAAACAAAAATAGCGCAGAAAAGCAATTATAATGTGAAAGATAATGCGAACAAGCTCGTATAACAAAATGGCACAGAGAAATATCTGTAAATTTGGTATAAATGTCTACGAGCAAACTCGACGAATAATTTAGAACACTTTAGATATAACAGAAATGAAAATGGTAGAAATGGTAAGATGCAATACGACCTGAGTATCGTGAGCGATTTTGAACAGAGTCCGAAAACGCGAGAAAATGGACTGAACTAGATTAAAGTCCGAAAACGCGATTTAAACTCGACTGACGACGCTAGAGAACTGTACTGTATAAATTCCGAAACTGGAAGAGAGTCTGAACTGTATGAAATTCGGAACTAGAAGAGCGTCTGAACTAGAAGAGTGCCTGAACTAGAAGAGAGTCTGAACTAGAAGAGAGTCTGAACTAGAAGAGAGCGATTCGCGCGATTTCGTCTTATTTATAATAAGAGCGCGGACCATAGGGATTCGGTGAACCGTGAAGTCCTTTTGTCTAAATCGTACGAGGCACGGACGAATATGTTGTCGTCGATGTATACTTTTCGCCGTTCGAACGAAACGACGGTTTAGATGTACGTACACCTGTACTCGCGGTTGCCATGCTGGCGTCCACTTGTACCGGTGACTATCGCTTCTTTCCCGATTCCCTATGTTCACTCTCACGGGGATATGTATATATATATAAATACGCGTAAGATATATATATACATATCGCTGTGTACGGATTTAAACGCGATTTCGGTTTGGATTTTACGAAGGAAGTATACGTATACCATATATATATATATATATATATATATATATATATATATATACAGGGTGTCCCAAAATTCGTGAAAATCCCGAAAGGGGGTGGTTCCTGAGACCATTCTAAGAGACATTTTCCTTTGCACCAAAGTCAACTGCGGCTTTGTTTAGGAGTTATTAACGAAAAACACGGACCAATCAGAGCGCGCCCTGGGCCGCCGCGCCGTCACGATGCGATGTCACGGCGTACCGCGACACTCGCTTGCCAGCGCGGCTTGGCGCGCCGGGCCAGGGCGCGCTCTGATTGGTCCGTGTTTTTCGTTAATAACTCCTAAACAAAGCCGCGGATAACATTTTTGCAAAGGAAAATGTCGCTTGAAATGGTCTCAGGAACCACCCCCTTTCGGGATTTTCACGAATTTTGGGACACCCTGTATATATATATATATATATATATGTATGTACAGCGAGAATTTGCTCATGCGAACAAAACCGACGCAACACGTCGGTACGACGTTACAATAGATTAGTATCCATGTATTCTCTGATAAAACCTCCAAAAGGTTGTAATGTGTCAACTAGAGAAATAATGGATGTCCTTATTAGTATTAAGGATATAGAGAATATGAAAGAAAGAGAAGAACAGTGGGTAGATCAAATAGATACTATCCTCGACAGAGGAAGAAACACTGAAGTGTTGGCGTATGCCCCGTCAATTCTTGTAGACCATGATTCGCATGTACATAGTACGTCAGATTACATACTGACGTACGTTGCTGGGTATGTGGCCAGAAAAGGGAAACGATTTTTTAACAGTAAAAGTCATCATAAAAAGATTATTTGTGAAGAGTGTCTGAAGATGTTGGCTTTACAGCCAACTGATAAAATACCAGATACGCACAAATTAATTCAAATAAAAACTAAAGGATCTTTAATAAATCCTTCAGTGGCATTATTTGATTTGCTATCCACTTTAGAAAAGGGAATTATGGGGGCAACAAATTGTGGAGAGATTAATGTCAACACATTATTTAACATAATGGGATTAAGGGGGTAGTATACCCTCGATTTGTAACTAGAAAATACCTAGAATATTACTAGAAAAATGGCTCGAAACATGGGTTTGCTGGTTTTCAGTTAGTGTCCTTATTTGAGCAAATTTTGGGCTGGGTGAAGGCTCATTCGAAAGAGGAAGGTTCACCGCAGGGGGCTCTGGTCATGAGGTTAACGAGAATATGTTTATATCTAATAATATTAGTGTCCAAAGTAGAGTAAAAATCTAGGAAAAAAACCAGCAGATTTCAATGCATTTTTCTGTCTCAAAAAGACTTTTTGACTGATGGGATGACCAGAGCCCCATGCGGTGAACCTTCCTCTTTCGAATGAGCCCTCACCCAGCCCAAAATTTGCTCAAATGAGGACACTAAGTGAAAACCAGGAAACCCATGTTTTCGACCCAAAATCTAGTAAGATCCTAGTAAATAGCAAATATCTAGCAAATAACTAGAATCTTACTAGATTTTGGGTCGAAAACATGGGTTCCCTGGTTTTCAGTTAGTGTCCTCATTTGAGCAAATTTTGGGCTGGGTGAGGGCTCATTCGAAAGAGGAAGGTTCACCGCAGGGGGCTCTGGTCATCCCATCAGCCAAAAAGACTTTTGGAGACAGAAAAATGCATTGAAATCTGCTGGTTTTTTTTTCTAGATGTTTACTCTACTTTGGACACTAATATTATTAGATATAAACATATTCTCGTTAACCTCATGACCAGAGCCCCCTGCGGTGAACCTTCCTCTTTCGAATGAGCCCTCACCCAGCCCAAAATTTGCTCAAATAAGGACACTAACTGAAAACCAGCAAACCCATATTTTCGACCCAAAATCTAGTAAGCCCCCTTAAGGGGGTAGTATACCCTCGATTTGTAACTAGAAAATACCTAGAATATTACTAGAAAAAGGGGTCGAAAATATGGGTTTCGTACTGAACGTTGTTTGACCTTATTAGAACAAATTGTGGGCTGTGTGAGGGCTCATTCGAAAGAGGAAGGTTAGACGCAGCGCGCTTTTCTCACGAGGTTAACGAAATTATGTTTATATCTAATAATATGATGGCCCAAAGTAGAGAAAAAATCTAGGAAAAAAACCCGCAGATTTCAATGCATTTTCTGTCTCTAAAAGACTTTTTTGACTTATGAGATGAGAAAAGCGCGCTGCGTTGAACCATCCTCTTTAGAATGAGCCCTCACCCAGCTCAAAATATGCTCGTATAAGGTCAAACAACGTTTAGTTCCGAACCCATTTTTTCGACCCAAAATCTAGTACGATTCTAGTAAATAGCAAATATCTAGCAAATAACTAGAATCTTACTAGAAAAAATGGGTTCGGAACTAAACGTTGTTTGACCTTATACGAGCATATTTTGAGCTGGGTGAGGGCTCATTCTAAAGAGGATGGTTCAACGCAGCGCGCTTTTCTCATCTCATAAGTCAAAAAAGTCTTTTAGAGACAGAAATTCGAATGAGCCCTCACCCAGCCCAAAATTTGCTCAAATAAGGACACTAACTGAAAACCAGGAAACCCATGTTTCGAGCCATTTTTCTAGTAATATTCTAGGTATTTTCTAGTTACAAATCGAGGGTATACTACCTCCTTAATCAATGATGAAAGAAACCCTATTAATCTCATTGGCTGCGAAGAACACAATCATGATTTCACGAAGAACATTATTCGTTTTTATTTAGTCACGCGTATGTTCTTAAAAATAACAACTTAGAAAAAGAAAAAATAAAAGAAACCAGGAAAAAGGTAAAATTAGTTACAACAAACAGAGATATTCCCCCCAAAAAGGGCCAAATAAAAATAAAAATACAGAAATAAATGAAACGAATGCAGTCGAAACAAGTGTACAAAGGAAATAAACTAGAAAAAGGCGAAAATAAAAATCATCGTATAAGGTAATCATATAAGTGTAAACATTGCAAGTAACTTTATAATGCAGTGACACTGAATTTTACTTATTATAAAATTTTATTTTAAATTAATTTTTGTGATTATATATATTATGTGTGTTCGAATTTTGCAGGATATAATAAATGCATCGTAGTTCTATAACTGAACAATAATACAATTGAGATGTTGAATATGCTTGGTGGAATGGGTGGCAAAATATTTAACAGAATATACAAAAAGAATACTGCATGCATGTCTATGAGTTATATGCGAGAAAGTGGAATAGGCCTACAGGGGATACCACTGACAAAAAAAAAACGCGCCAACAATAGTACCTCATAGGTGGTGTGGAAATTGTTGAGTATGGTACATTTATGTCCGCCGCGCTATCTAGTGGAGAGTGCCTAAACTAGACACGTAGCAACGTAGGAGAAAAGACTGTTGAAGTAGTGCGTTATAAGACTTGATAGAAGAAAGACTGTTGTACGATCTCAAGCGTATATTACAAGGAGATATCCTAAACATTGTTATCTATATATATATATATTAATAAATATAGTGTTTACAAGTAAATTGCGTCCATTCTCTCAACTATCTTCACATGGTAGCAGAGCGTGGTTTATAAGAAACAAGTGAATTAAAAGGAAAAGAAAACGTGCTCAAGACAAAGGTATCGTACGAGATGTTAAAAATGGCCTACGTGAAAATACCAATTTTTGATGGCGAAGGTTACGCATCATGGAAGAAGCGGATAATAATGTTCTGCAGAATGAAGAAATGTGACTCAGTGCTAGTGAGAGCAAAAACCAATCAAGACAAGGGAGATTGGGATGAAAATGATATAAAGGCAATGAATTATATCTACAGCGCCATATCTAACAAACAGTTAGAATTCATAAGCGAGAAACAAACAGCGTACGGAATAATTCAGAAGTTTGATGAATTATATTTAAGAAAATCAACGGCGTTGCAGATTGTACAACGAAATAGATTAGAAAAATTAAAATTGAGAGAATACAGTGACGCAGCTTTGTTCTTCAACGATTTCGAAAAAATAATAAACGAATTGAAAAGTGCTGGTGCAACAGTGACTGAGAAAGAAAAGTTAAACTATATGTTGAACACGTTGCCAGAGACGTATAGCTACATCGGCGATTTAATAGACGCCATGAAGCCTGAGGATCAAACCGTGGAATATGTGAAGAACAAGATAAAAATGTCTGAACTGAAAAATAAAGAAGAAAGTGCTAAGGTAAAGTCTAACGCATTTGTGACTGAGATGAAACAAAGAAATGGAAAACCGGATCAGTCCTGCTATAATTGCGGGAAAATAGGACATTACAAAAGTGAATGTTGGTCAACGACAAGCAGCGATCCCTGGAAACGCGGTATGCGCCAAACACGTGGCCGAGGAGGCGTCCATCATCAAGCACGAGGCAGAGGTGGCAGCACCAGAGGAATGCAGAACTACAACCGAAGAGGCGGAGGTTATCGCAGAAGTCATGAAGAAGAAAGTCAACAAAACAGAGGCACGAGCTCGTTCTGTACAACTGTGGAGTGTAACGCGATGAATTCAAAGGTAGTTACTGAAGACAATAGTTCGGAAATTAAATGGTTGTTGGATAGTGGTTGCACAGACCATATCATTAACGATGGAAAGTATTATAGCCAGTGTATAGAATTAAAGGTGCCGGTAAATGTTAAAGTTGGTGATGGTAGAGTACTGAAAGCGACTAAAGTGGGACATGTAAACACGTACTTCCAAGTATATGATTTAAAGGAAATGGTAGAAATACCAAATGTCTTTTGCGTTAAAGAAATGAAGTCGAATTTGATTAGTCTAGCAAAAATTACAGAAAAAATAAAGTTGTTTCCAAATATAATAATGCAAAGATTTATAACAAAGATAATAGGTTGATTGCGATAGCTTGGAAAGTAAATAGCCTGTATGAAATGAAAAGTGAATTCATTCATACCAAAGAATGTTCAAATGTAATAAGCTCAAATAAAACAATGAGTTTAAAAGAAAAGTGGCATAGAATTCTGGGTCATGTGAATTTTAAATATTTAAGTACGTTATGTAAAGCTCAATTATTAGAGGGAATACCACGTGAAATAGAGACACAGTTTATGTAATGTAAAGTTTGTATAGAGAACAAAATGCATAATGTTCCTTTTGAAAACAATAGATCTAAAGCGAAGGAAGTTTTAGAAATGGTTCATACGGACTTGAATGGCCCACATGCGACGGAGGGCTTAAAGGGTGAAAAGTATTTTTTAACTTTTGTGGATGACTACAGTAAGTTGGCTAATATTTACACAATAAAAACCAAGGATCAAGTTTACGATTGTTTTGTAGAATATATAAATGAAGTGGAAAATCTAACGGGTAAACGTGTAAAGAAATTGAGATGTGATAACGGTAAAGAATATATTAATAGAAATATATATCAATTTGCTAGAGAGAAAGGAATACAAATTAATGCGTGTCCACCATATGTTCATGAATTGAATGGCACGGCTGAGAGGTTCAACCGTACAATCATGAATATGTCTAGATGTTTATTAAACGAAGCAAAAGTGTATAGACGTTTTTGGCCAGAAGTAGTATGTGCAGCTGCGTACTTGAAAAATAGAATATTAGCGAATACTGTTGAAAGACTAACACCATATGAGATCTTCTTTAATAAGAAACCTAGTGTAAAACATTTGCGGTTATATGGCAGTAGGGTTTTTGTACGAGTGTCTGAACAAAAGCGAGATTCTAAGTGGGATAAAAAAGCAAAGTTAGGAGTTCTACTAGGATATACAGAAGTAGGATACAGAGTTCTATTAGATAATAGAATGGTAGTGGCTAGGCATGTGGAAATAGTTGAAAAGGATACACAATGTATAGGGATTAAAGAAAATGATGATTGTGATGAATCCGAAACAAACGATGGAGATTCAGAGATAAATTTTGAAGTTAATAGCGAGTCAGAATATCAGGATAGAAGTGAGAATACAGAGGAAAATAAACAGGATAAAAAGGTTGGTGAATTAAAAAGGACAGATAGAATTAGAAAACCTCCTGCAAGATTTACAGATGAATTTATCTATAATAATTTTATATATGTGAACTACTGCAATGCGGAATCGCCAAACAATTTTGAAGAGGCAATGAATAGTACTGAATCAGTATTTTGGAAAAAGGCAATGGATAGAGAGATGGATTGCTTATATAAAAATAAAACTTGGGAATTGGTCAAATGGCCAGAGAATAAAAAGATAGTTGATGTGAAATGGGTTTTTACTAAGAAATCAGAAAATAAGTACAAAGCTAGGTTAGTTGCGAAAGGTTTTCAGCAAAGAGAGGTAATAGATGATATTTATTCTCCAGTAGCAAGAATGCAAACACTAAAGATTCTATTAGCGTACTGTTGCCAAGAAGGATTGTTTATAGATCAGATGGATGTGGAAACTGCTTTTCTAAATGGGAAAGTTAGTTCAGAAATTTATGTAACTCAACCACAAGGGTATGAGGACGAAACAAACAAAGTATGTAAGTTGTATAAAGCGCTATATGGATTAAAAGAAAGCCCGAGGGCATGGTACAATTGTTTTGATAATTTTATAAATAGCCTAAGGTTTAAGCGAAGTGAATATGATTATTGTTTGTATGTTCTTAAAGATGAAAAGGATGTAATTTATCTAATACTATTTGTAGACGACGTACTGATTTGTGGTAAAAACAAAGCAAAGATTAATATTATAAAAAGTAAGTTATCGAAGAGATTCCAAATGAAAGACCTAGGAAATATTGATAGTTATCTAGGAATAAAGATTAATTATAATATGAATAAGAATGCGATGACATTAAGTCAGGAAAATTATATAGAGTCATTAGCTAGAAAGTACAATATCGAAAATGCCAAATTATACAATACACCGATGGAAACCAACTTGAAGTTAGAACAAGCGAAAATAATCAGAAACGATATTGGGTATAGAAATTTAATAGGTGCTCTTCTATATATCAGTTCAGCGACAAGACCGGATACAAGTTACTGCGTTAACTATCTAAGCAGATACCAAAATTGTTATGATGAAACACACTATAAGTATGCATTAAGAATTTTAAAATATCTATATTTAACAAAAGACTTTAAATTGGTGTTCAATAAAAACGTAAAGGTTGAAAAGTTAGAATGTTATGTGGATGCAGATTGGGCCGGAGACGTTGTAGACAGAAAATCAACAACGGGTTATGTTATCAGATTATTCGGCAATGTGATTTACTGGAAGTCCAGAAAACAAAACAGTGTTACGAAAGCATCAACTTTCGCAGAATATGTGGCCTTGTCAGAGGCAGCGAGTGAGGTAAAACTTATAAGAGCAATATTAGAAATATTTGATGTAAAACTTGAAAAACCAACACCAATGTATGAGGATAATACAGGGGCAATAAGTATTGCAAAATATGGTAACTTTACCAAAAAGTCAAAATATATAGACACTCATTATCAGTTTGTAAACGATAATTATAAAGATGGTATTATCGACATAGTTAAGGTTGAGTCTGAGGAAAATATGGCTGATATTTTCACTAAAGCGTTATGTAAAGATAAGTTTGAAAAGTTTAGAAATATGTTAAATGTTAAATACTTGTGTGCAATATAAATAAGAAAAGAAAAGATATGTTTGAATACTAAAAAGTGTGCTGTATGAAAGAAATGCATTAAATGAGACATAAATGTAAGGAGGCGTGTTGAGTATGGTACATTTGTGGGCTCGGCTTTACCCCGATCCTTGGTGGGGTACCGCGCCTGCGCACTCGCGGCTTTCCGCCGAAATTGCTGAGCGCAGCGAACGCTCGCTCTCTTCTGTTCGAACGTTCAATGAGTATAGACGTGCTCAACATTGTCAGCGTGTACTCCAGCGTGTTAGCCAAGTTTTATAAACGCGTTTGCTCCTGCATCATTCTGATGCTATTGTGTGTTCTCAGTCATAGTTCTGACTGATGATTATATTGACCGTCATCGTGAATAAACACTGGTGACTGAGCCTCGTTGTAACTCTCAATTTCCTTCACATCCAACACGTGGAGAGGTATGTGGGACTCTCCCAATTCCTTCTGAAAATCATCATCCTTCCTACCGTGGTTAGCATACACTGGTAACTGCATACCGCATTCCCACACATTTATGTCTGCCGCGCTATCTAGTGGAGAGTGCCTAAACTAGACACGTAGCAACGTAGGAGAAAAGACTGTTGAAGTAGTGCGTTATAAGACTTGATAGAAGAAAGACTGTTGTACGATCTCAAGCGTATATTACAAGGAGATATCCTAAACATTGTTATCTATATATATATATTAATAAATATAGTGTTTACAAGTAAATTGCGTCCATTCTCTCAACTATCTTCACAGAAATCTATTGATACAAGGTCAGTTAATAACGAAGCGTGGCACATAAGCCCATTAAATTGTAAAACCGAATCCATTTCTTGACCAAAACGTTGAAATAAAGATATACATACATATAATCCTATTATGTGTAAAAACTTATTGTACTTTTAATTACATTATAAGAAAACTACTTTATTACAACTACTTTTAATTATATTATAAGATACCACCTCTTTATTTTATAAAAATTTTTATAAAAGATTTTGAAAATTTAAAAAAAAAATTTATAACATTATTTTTCTTCAAATTTTGCGTATTTGCACGTCCTGTCATAACATAACCATATATTTCTAACCTTTCCGTTTCATCGTTTGACACGTGTTTGACACTGACATTCTCTGTCCATTTGGCGTACCTCCCCAATACGGGAACAAGTTTTGTCGCCACTTCCAAACTGTACAGATAGATCTCCATACTCTTACTTCATGGGCGAGCGTCAGTTGAAATTGGTATGCCGTATTAAATGGTTGTACTATATGTAATTTAGCATTCTTTATTAAATTCAGTTATTAATTTAACCAAAACCTCTCCGAATGTGATTTATTTATAACATGGTAGCAGTTCGTGGTTGATTATCGTGCAACAGTGAGTATTGTGAAGTTAAAAGTGCCATTCGAGAACAAGAAGGAATACTCGAGAACGGCAAGAAGGGAAAATGGCAAAAAACGATATCACGATACCAGTGTTTGATGGCGAGGATTATAGTATGTGGAAGAAGCGAATAAAAATGTTTTTGAAGTTCAAAAAATGTGATGAAGTTAAATACGAAAAAAAGTCGGTACAGATAAAGATAACTGGGATAAAAATGATCCAAAAGCGATAAACTATATAGCGCAATAACGAATAAGCAATTGGAGTTCGTAAGTGAAGAAGAACTGGCATACGATATAGTTAGAAAATTCGACGACATGTACTTGAAAGAATCGACGGCACTGCAGATTGTGTGCAGGGAATAGACAGGAAAAAATGAAACTTAGTAACTATAGTGAATCGGTGACACTTTTCAGTGATTTTGAAAAGACAATAAATGAATTGAAAAACGCGGGTGCTGTGGAGACACGAGGAATGGATTAAGACAAAGAATTAACTCCCGATGAAACACAACTTAATATTTATTAACTAATAATGAAACATGGAACACTCTCTGAATGCATCTGTATCTCCTCCGCCACACTCAGCTTGGGACGACGCTTCCAAGCGTACCAATCGTCTCACGCATAACACACTGCGTCGCTACCAACCTCAAATATCTTTCGATCGATTTATAGATCGATATAACCTAACACTCTGTTCTATCAATAAAAACAACCTCACACTCACTCTCTTTGGTTTTATTGATTCTTAATCCTAAGGTAAGTTTGCACATTTTTTAACAATACTGGCCCACTCAAAGGTTTTGTTAAACTATCCGCATTCATACGATCACTTGGCACATGTGACACTTCTAACCTTTCATTCTTCACACACTCTCTCAAATAATGGCATCTCCTGTTTAACAACTTTGATTTAGTCTTAAAATTTCCTCCTTTTGCCAATTTTACCACATTCATATTATCACATTTTACAGTCTTTCTCACTTTATCACCCATACCTATCTCACTTAACAAATTAAAAGTCCATATCACTTCCTTCGTACCCTCAATTATCGCTTCCAGCTCACTCTCTGTCGATGACAATGCAGTAATCGTTTGCTTTTTGCTCCTCCAATGCACCAGATTCTTAAATTTTTGCCTATAAATTCTCCTCCATTGTCAGATCTGATAGCTTTTAGTGTTGTCCCAGTTTGATTTTCTTTCAAGGTGATTAGTTTCTTCAACTCTTCAGACGCTTCATTTTTTTCTTTTAATAACACAGTAAACAACACTCGTGAATAGTCGTCTATGATCGTAAATATATATTTTTTACCTCCTTTTGTTTTTGGATTTATGGGACCAATTAGATCCATGTGCCATAATTCAAGAATTGCACTAGTTTTCCTGTTCTTTAACCTCGAATGTGTTTTTCTACACATTTTTCCTCCAATACAGTACTCACACTGCACATCAGTTTGACATTTCTCTTCCATCCCAATTACTAGATCTTCTCTTTTCATGTCCCCTATGGTTCTTCTGTTTGCGTGTCCAAGTCTCCTGTGCCAAATGTCTTCATCAATTGACATATTCACTATTTCATCTCTTGCAGCATCTAACACTGCATAGTACGCATTCCCTTCTCTTTTCGCTATCAACTTAACTTTCTCATGTTCCTTATACACTTTTGCACTGTGTTTGTCAAATTTAACATTGTAACCGTAATCTGTAATTTTAGCCACTGATATTAAGTTCGCACTCAGACCCGGAACAAACAATACATTTTTCAATCTTACATTCTCATCAGTTTCCACTTGTTTAATGAGAATTTCACCTTTTCCATTTGAAACTAATTTTTTTCCGTCCTTATCTGCCAGACTAATTTCTCTTTCTTCATCTTCTAGTTTATTAAAAATACTTCTATCACACGTCATATGACTCGTTGACCCTGAGTCCAATATCCAAGTTGTCTTCTTCATTTCTTTTTCTGTTTTGTTATTGTATTCTTGGTGTTGAACATACATAACTGACTCCTCTCCAGTTCTCATTGAGGTTTCTTCTCTGTGTCCACGTCCATATCCTCTTGTTCCGCGGTTTCCTTGATATCTTCCTCGTTGACCTCTTCCTCGTGAAGGTTCCTGATTTCTTGCCTTCTTACAATTTGCCGATATGTGACCAAATCCATTACAACTAAAACATTTCAATTTGCCGTAACACTCTGTCGACATATGGCCTTTCTTTCCGCAATTGTAGCATGAGACCTCACTTTTTGCATAATCTCTCACTTTCCTCACGTTTTCTTGATCTCTTGGTGTCTTTTCTTCTCTTGTTCTTTCCCTTCTTAACTCTTCTTGCTTTAAAGCATATCTTATATCTTGGATTCTTATGTCTCTCTGGCTCTCGATAATCCTCACGTTGTTGTCGAATTCCGAGCGGAGTCCTCGCAGCACGTACATCCTCAATTCGCATTCTTCTATTATTTTCCCAAGTTGTCCGCATTTATTTTTCAAAGCCTCAGCTCGATTTACATATTCGTCAACACTCTCTTCCCTTCTCATCTTTAAATTGGTCAACTCGCTTAACGATTTTATCCTCATTTGTTCCGTCTCAGCTGCCATATTTTCTTTGATCAGATTCCACAATCTGTCCGCATTGCGTTCATTACTATATTTTAGCAACTGTGCTTTACTCATGGTATGGATCATGATGGCCCTCGCCGCATGGTTATTATCGTCCCACTTATCCCATACTACCATTTTCTCATGGTATCTCTCGTCTTCTTCTTCCGGTTTCTCCGGAGTTTTTATACCAATAACTTTCTTCCATAGTTTCTTTGCTCTTAAAATACTCTCTATTTTTTCCTTCCACAGGAAATAGTTGGAATCATCAAGTAGCTCAACGTTTGCCAGGTTCCAATTCTCGGCCATTTTATTTTTATTTAGGAACACGTGTCTCTATTTCTCTTTTATCTCTTTATTTCTCCTCTTTTCTTTTTACTTTCAACCACGCTCTGCTACCAATTGTGGAGACACGAGGAATGGATTAAGACAAAGAATTAACTCCCGATGAAACACAACTTAATATTTATTAACTAATAATGAAACATGGAACACTCTCTGAATGCATCTGTATCTCCTCCGCCACACTCAGCTTGGGACGACGCTTCCAAGCGTACCAATCGTCTCACGCATAATACACTGCGTCGCTACCAACCTCAAATATCTTTCGATCGATTTATAGATCGATATAACCTAACACTCTGTTCTATCAATAAAAACAACCTCACAGGTGCTACAGTGAAGGAAAAAGAGAAGTTGAACTACATGCTCAACACGTTGCCGGAATCGTACTGTTATATAGGCGATTTAATAGATGCCCTAAAGGAAGACGATCAAACGCGAGCTGCGAGCACACATGCCGCGCGACGGTAGTACCGAGGCGGCCGCCGTCGGTTTCTCGCATATGATATTAGAGCAGGTGAAGGATAAATAGGAGGTAAATTGCTCTCGTTGCACGGAGCCACCACCGTCAACTCAGTTTCTTCGTCGTCCTCGGAGTCTGAACCGATAGACGAGCCTTCACCAGCTGCTGTTCACCACGTAGTTCCGATCTCGCCCAAGGTGTCACTGCGTCGTCCGATGCTCCTGGCCACTGCACTCGTTAACGTTATTTCCGCCAACGGGGACAGCATCCGCGCTCGCGTATTACTAGACCAAGGATTCGAGGTCTCCTTCATCAAGGAGTCCATCTTCCAACGGCTACGTCTTCCACGGCAGCGTGCCTGGTTGCCTATTTACGTCATCGGAGCGGATCATAATGTGACGACATGGGGCGTCTCCACGTTCGCCATATCATCGCTCACCGAGACATACACCTGCGAAGTAAACGCCTCCATTTTACCCGAGCTGACGCAATATGCACCCACCGTGACAAGTCCGCACGCAAATTGGTCACACATACAAGAGTTGAAGCTGGCCGACCCTTCCTACCTAGATTCGCAGCCTATTGACGTCGTGATCGGTGTCGACGTCTACAGCCGCATCATTCGACGCGACATCAGGCGGGGGGAGGACGACGCTCCAGTTGCCCAACTCACCGCACTTGGTTGGGTTATATCAGGTCCTGCAGTCTCCGCATTCACCAACACTGCGTCCGTCGGAGTCTCCAGCTACCAGTGCGGCGTCGATCGGGACGAGTGGCTGCAGAAATTCTGCTCGGGGACTCGCCATCGGCGGCGCTTCGAATATTGCTGCGGAGCGAAAAAGTACTCGCGTCGCGTTCTCAATATAGGTAGAGTTTCTCCGCTCAAAATAGGTAGAGTTCCTCGACGAATACACACGACTCGGTCACATGCGCGTTGTATCCGATCGCGAGACTCGAGAAAAAACCGCGTCCTACGTACTACCGCATCACGGAGTCCTCCACGAGGTAGGAGAACAATCGTCGAAAATCCGCGTCGTATTTAACGGGTCGCATAGCACGACGTCCGGCGCATCTCTCAACGACTGCCTGCACACAGGTCCAAAACTACAGGTGGACCTGGCTGACGTAATCCTACGGTGGCGCAGATTTCGTTTCGCGTTCTCCGCAGACGTTGAGAAGATGTACCGGCAAATTCGCGTACATGACAACGATCAGATCTTCCAACGAATTCTATGGCGTCGCGATCCCTCGTTTCCGGTTCAGGAATACGCGCTCACCACCGTTACCTACGGCCTCGCGTGCGCCCCGTTCCTTGCATTAAGCTGCATGCACCAATTGGCCAACAACGAGGGAGACAAGTTTTCGCTCGCTCGGGATATCTTATTGCGGGAGACCTACGTCGACGACGTGCTATCGGGCGCGAACTGCGTGCAAACCGCACAGGAGAAGATTCGTCACCTCCAGCGTCTCCTAGGAGCGGGCGGATTCACACTTAATAAATGGGTCGCCAACTGCGCTGAGTTAGTCCCCGCGGAGGAACAGCGTCCAGAGCCGTCAAACGCGAGAACATTGTCCGTTGACGCCCCGCACCACGCTCTCGGTCTCGCGTGGAACACGGCATCCGATGCGCTCGCGTTTTCGTTTCAGTCGCCCTCGAACGCGCGCACCTCGAAGCGAGGAGTTCTGTCAACAATTTTGCAGCTCTTCGACCCGTTAGTATGGCTCGCGCCCGTCACCGTGCAAGACAAACTGCTCATGCAGAAATTGTGGACGCAAAAAACGGGATGGGACGATGCTCTCCCGCCGGAGTTCACACGTCGGTGGGAGCGATTCTGCACCGACTTGCCGGAAATTCGAAGTCTGACTCTGGATCGATGGGTCAGACAACTCGATCCCGACCGCGGTATTGGAATTGTCATTTACATCCGAGTCAGAGAAAAGTACGATACATTCCGCGTAACGCTGCTCTCCGCGAAGTTCAGAGTCGCTCCCATTAAGCCGATGACCATCCTGCGTCTGGAATTGTCGGCCGCACTCCTCCTCGCAAAGCGAGTCGCGCACATCCGAATAGCATTGGAACTCGAGCGAATATCAACGCATCTGTGGACAGATTCGGCCGTAGCGCTCGCGTGGATTCGCAGCCCTCCCTTCAAATGGAAGGATTTCGTACGGAATCGCGTCGCGGATATACACCAATTCGCACCGCAAGCGTATTGGCATCACGTCCCGGGGTCAAGCAACCCTGCGGATTTAGCGTCTCGCGGTGTCTCTCCGAAAACATTGCTTGATTCCATTTGGTGGCGAGAGCCTGCGTGGCTGCGAGACCTCTCTCCGGCCTGGCGCGCGGAAACACTGTCCCCGGATCCCCGCATCGACGCCGAAAAGCGACATAAGAAAACTTCCACTTTGCATGCCGCGCCAAATGCCACATGGAATTTGGTCGACCGCGGTTCTCATCCCTTACTAAGTTACTACGTATCACCGCATTGTGTCGTCGAGCTGCACGCCGGATGAAGGTCAAACGAGCGGATGGCGGTCCTGTAGATACCTTAACCGTCGCTGAAATTGAAATTCGCGGACGCGAACGGCATCTTGCGCGTGGGAGGACGTCTGCAGCACTCCTTCCTCGATGCAGACAGAAACATCCGATAATCTTGCCGCGGTCCTCTGCGCTCACCGCCTTCGTTATCGCCCAAGCGCATTTGCAAAACCTGCTCGACGGCCCGCAGCTCACACTATCAACGCTACGGCAGTCGTACTGGATTGTCGGCGGTCGGTAACCGGTGCGTAACGTGCGCTCGGCAACGAGCTCGGCAGTGTACTCAAATTATAGGACAACTACCGTCGCGTCGCATCACTCCCGCGCGTCCGTTTTTAAATTCCGGGGTAGACTACGCGGGCCCTTTCCAATGGCGAACTGCGCGCGGCCGCGGAGCCAAGGTTTTCAAAGGATACCTCGTCTTATTCGTCTGTATGGTCACCGGTGCCGTGCACCTCGAGTTTGCGTCGGATTATCCGGCAGACGAGTTTATAGCGGCCTATAAACGTTTCAAGGGACGTCGCGACATTTGCAATACACTGTCGAGCGATTGTGGCACGTATTTCGTCGGTGCGGACGCAGAATTGCGTCGGATGTTCAAACGCGCTTCGCAGGAATCTCACGCGATCGCAAACAGTCTCGCTAACCTCGGAACACAGTGGAATCCCCCCTCCGCTCCACACTTCGGTGGCAAGTGGGAAGCCGCAGTAAAATCTACGAAATTTCACATGCGCCGCGTAATCGGAGAATCCCCACTTACGTTCGAAGAGTATGCGACACTGTTTGCGCAAATCGAAGCGTCGCTGATCTCGCGCCCGATCTGTCCACTGTCCGACAACGCCATGAACGTTATTCCTGAACCGGACCTCGCGGACACTCTTCGTTCTCGGTTGTCACGATGGCAACTTCTGAGTCAAATCCTTGATCACTGTTGGTCGCGTTGGTCACGGGAATACGTACAGCAGTTCCATTCTGCGTCGAAGTGGCAATCGAAGTCGCAATCATTCCAAATAGGAGATCTTGTTCTCGTCCGAGATGAACGGACGCCACCTACCAAATGGCCTCTTGCACGCGTGCTAGATCTCCATCCGGGAAAAGACGACGTTATGCGCGTCGTCACGGTCCGAACTGCGTCCACCATACTAAGCGGATCAACCCGCGTCATAAAGCGTCATCCGCGAAGGTCGACAAGTCCGGCCGATCGCTACACAGCCGATCAGTTGGGCCGACTTCGTATAGACGCGCTATCGTTACGTCACGTCGTCGAAGTACCCCCCACTTCGAGTCTTCCTAAGGTGCGAATTTCTTTGTTCACTTTGTTTACGGCAACCGTGTACACAGATCTATCGTATAACCGCCTGCGTTTAGCCGTACTAACCAGTTACATTTCGTTTGCGTTTCGTTTACCCGCATTTCGACGCGTAGCGTTAATCATTTCGTTTGTTAATTAAGTTCATTGTTGTGTCTTAGGCCGTCCACACACGGGTCGATCGGCGATTCGGTCGACGCGATTCCAGTCGCATGGGATTCCCCCTCCACGTGACTTCCAATGCAAATGAATAGAGAGCCACACACGGGTCGATTCGTGGTCGACTGAAATCGCCGCGATTCCAATCGCGTGCGATCGGAAGCGAAGCAAAACAATCGCGTGGATCGTACGATTCGCGCGACTCATGGAGGTAAGTTTGTGCAGTTCATGTCATTTAAATGATTTGGCCATTATTTTTTGTAGTTTGAGTGTATTGCACTCTTTGATGTGGTCTATGTATTTAGGTTACATAGATTATTATTTATTTATTGTCTTTATTATCTTTCTTTATGTTATTATGCATACTAATAACATTAAGGTAAGCTTGAAGTTGAAAAGATACTGTTTTATGATAATTTACTAGAGTCTTCGTATTTTGGCTAAAGACCTCAACACAGCAAAAATAATTTGCGTTATAATACTTACCACAACGAATATGTTAGATTTTTATCAAACATATATCTTGTCTATCGTAAAACTAGATTACTTGTTATTTATTATATTAAGAATAATGTGTAGAACGTAGAAAAATTAAAAAAAAGTGAAAAAAATATTTTTAAAAAAATGCCGACACGGGACGGGAACCCCGACCAACCTCGTGGTAGACATTCGCTCAACCCGCTCGGCCACAGACCGCTGTGACAAGAGGCTTTCACTCATTGAATATAACTTACATGTCGCATTTCAATATCGATTATCTCGAAAACGGGTGCCCATTCAAGAGAAAGCCAATGGGATAGTTCATGAGGATGTCTAAGCTATGTTCACACAAAATTTCGTTCAGATCTGGGTGTCTCGATACGCGGGGTCTCCTTGTGAGTAAGATTACATTATATTTTATTTGTATTATTCACTTCCACTAAATAGTCCCTAACAAAAGGTTATGAGCTCAGCTCTATTGTAAGAGCAATAACTATATATTTACAATAATATATTTACAATATACAGTAATTCTTCGATCGGAGTCTTGGGGGGTGTCTCCGATCGGAGTCCAGTGCCTACTCACTCCACTGCCGGCCAACGCTGCTCCGCGCCGCACACTGGGCCAGAATGGCTCGGTAGCTGTTCACGCCTATTTCACCATTATTTCAAAACTTAAAGACCACATTAAATAGGTAGTTGAATTCGTTTTGGCATCATCTATAATGTTATTAAATAAAAAATATATAGTTATAAATAAATAATCAAGGTGAGCATAATTTTTTATTAAAAAAAATTTTGTTTTTAAATTTTTTGTACTGAGATTTGTAAAAGACTGTGTACTGATTACTTTTTGTAGAAAACATTTGTTTCTCACACCACCGGAAATGTCTGAAAAATCGTGTGAATAATAAATAATAATTGGAAAGTGGCTATTCAGGCATTCAAACAAGAGTAATCCATAATTTTTGAATGAATGAAGTTTATTACATTTAATGAAATAACAAAAATGTGTTATTACTGTCTAATATTTAAAGAATTACAAAAATTCAAACAAAATTAAGTATTTTATGTTACAAAGTCACTGACTATATTCAGTTGATCATACGGATTTTCCGTTTATAATTCTATTTATCTATGAATAAACAAAAATCTATACTATAATTCCTCTTAACAAAGGTAAAATACAGGTCTTCAATATGGAAAAACTGCTGTGATGCTATACTACGATGCTGTTACTATAGTCTCTCAAATACAAATGATTCAACTAAGCTAGCAAGAAGTTCGAATGTTGATCAATGGCCGTATAATAAAAAAAATTCATAAGATAAGTCTGGGTTAGGTCTTTAGACTACTAAGAGCCGCTGAGTGGTCGTCAATGCGTCTCGTGCAACGCGACTGGCCGCGGAATTGCGTGTCACGCGACGCTTTAAACCAGGCATGGGCAGAAATAGCGCCAAAGCTAGGGAATTCTCGGTGGACGCCTACTTCTCCCGCTCGCGCGTCTCGCTCCCCGTGGTGGCCGACATTTCTTTGAAACGACATTTCTTTGAAAACGAGGGAAGGCAAAGGAGCCGAATTTTTTAAATGTTTAAATGAATCGAAATATCGTCTTTTAAGAAATTTCGCGATCCGAATTTTCTCAATGTTCGGATCGACTTATTTGTGCGAATGTTCGTTTTCGAAAATGCGTAGCATAAAAACAGAACAGCGTACACTGCTGAGCGATTCCTCGCTGACGTCTTTGATGCGAATATCAACGTCCAACTTCCCCTTCGATACCCAGACAACCAAGCGGATCGAAGCCACAAATGCGCGTGTGGGCTCGTAGTGTTCCCCTGGACACAATCTTGGCACATGATGTCGTTGCCACAATCCGGGATATCGTGCCCAGATTAACGATCGGGCCGTTGTAAGATGGCAGCACATAGCCGCACTAACTCTTCCTTTTTACTTATTTTGTACGCATTCGAGGCGGGAAAATTAAATGATAGATTTTATTTATTGTAGTATTTGTAGTAGTTTTCCTAGACTGCGGATCTTTATGCAAAATAAAAATTGTCTGCATCGATTGCAAGAGATAGAAACTAAATTGAATGTTACTTTTTTATGCAAAAAAAAATTCTCGTCATATAAAAGCTACATTTATTTTATAATGCTCACATAAATATTCATTAGAAACGAATCAAATTTTATTTCATTTAAAAAGGAAGGCGTGACAATCTTATTTGTTAGCACAGCACAGTCGAACTAATGTGTCGAATGCCGTGAGTTATACAGGGCACTCTCTTCCTTTTTGTTATCTCTTCCTTATGTTACTTCTTCCCCCCTCGCCGTTCCATTATCTTTACAGTTACATTAAGAGTAAACCTACACATAAATCAATAAACTAGTAATACATTAATTATCCCCTAATACGTACAGTTACACGAATTAATATTCGGACGATCTAAAAAAGATGATAACTTTTTTAATATTGTACTATACGATTCGAACTTTTTTGGGGAGCTAGAGCAATTAGTTTACTACATCATGTGGAAAGAAATTTTTTCAAAAATTGCATTTGGTCGGAATTGCAGAGAAAATACTAAATCTTACATTTTACAACTTTTTCGTGCGGGCCTATATTGAAAATTTAAAAAGTACGTTTTCTAGGCCTGCGTAAATAATATGCACTGTGAAAGTTTCATCGAAATCGGTTGATGCGGGAAAAACACGACAGGCCTTGAAAGATGTAAGAATTCTTCGATATAGGCTGAAAATCTGCGATTTTTACCATTTTTAAACGTTTTAAACGTAGCTCATTGCAACGTTAACCGATTTTGACGAAATTTTCAAAATATGTTTATTCGACACAGATCTACGAAGCGTATTTTTCAATTTTTCAATATGGGCCCACATAAAAAAGTTGTAAAATGCAACTCTTAGTATTTTTCCATACAATTCCGATCAATTGCACATTTTTGAAAAAATTTCTTTTCACATCCTGTAGGAAACTAATTGCTCTAGCTCCCCAAAAAGTTCAAATCGTTTAGTACAATATTAAAAAAGTTCTCGTCTGTTTTAGAACGTCCGAATATTAATTCGAGTAACTGCAGTTCCAGTATCTCCTTTTTCCAGGATTGCAAGGGTAAGATAACGTAAAATTAAATATACTTTATTTAAGATCTAACGATACTAAGCTAACCTAAACTAACTATATCGAAAAGAAAAGTCCACTCGGTACTAAGCTGTTCTACGCTGTGCAGTTCGATTTGCTCGCATTGACTTCCAGAGCCACTATGCCTATTTAGCCTTCGTCAAGGGCTCTCGTCGCCAGTCGTTCTTTTACTTCTCCCCCACGATCTATACCCGAATAATAAACGTAACGGTTTTTTCCGCGAAGGTTTGGGACTGTTTGGGACTTGGGACCAGTGATGGTATATTCGTGGGCCGTGGGTCGTTCCCCTGAGTCACATTCAATTTAGTTTCTATCTCTTGCAATCGATGCAGACAATTTTTATTTTGCATAAAGATCCGCAGTCTAGGAAAACTACTACAAATACTACAATAAACAAAATCTATCATTTAATTTTCCCGCCTCGAATGCGTACAAAATAAGTAAAAAGGAAGAGTTAGTGCGGCTATGTGCTGCCATCTTACATCGGCCCGATCGTTAATCTGGGCACGATATCCCGGATTGTGGCAACGACATCATGTGCCAAGATTGTGTCCAGGGGAACCCTACGAGCCCACACGCGCATTTGTGGCCTGGACACAATCAAGGATTTTGGCTGTCTGGGTATTTCCGATGCGCCATGCAGTTCTAATGAACATGCGGAATAGTGAAGCTTTCTTTGAATAGGTTTTTTTGAATAGCGAAATAATCAAGCTTTCCTAATTGCCAGTAAAATTTTGACAGTGTAATAAATACAATTTTCCACATTTATTTTTTCAAAATTATCGTGCCGCGCAGTGGAATAGGCCTATAGGGGAAACCACTTACAAAAAAAAAACGCATTGACCATAGTACCTCATGGGTAATGTGCAGTAATGTGGAAACCTATGGGTACGCGAGTCGCCCCAACGCGCCACGCGCAGTGCATACGGCGTGCGGTAGGTACGGGCCTGAGGAGCTCCGCGGGACTATGGCCACCACGGGGAGCGAGACGCGCGGGCGGGAGAAGTAGGCGTCCACCGAGAATTCCCTAGCTTTGGCGCTATTTCTGCCCATGCCTGCTTTAAACCATCATAATTTTCACGGTGGTCTGAGGGGGGCCGCGAACTTTGCAGGATCTTTTAGAGGAGATGTTGCTGAAAATGTTCCACGTTGTTAGAGTCATCACTTTTGATCACTTTTTAACTTATCCCTTGTCAAAGGTGAAAAACTTTGACGATTTTCCTTAGTTGACTAAGCATTTTTTTAAATAATAAATTATGAACATTAACGTTTAGTTCCTGGGGCGTTCTCAACATAGATATACATTATTCATAAAAAAAAATTTGGGCACTTAATCTTCAGTAGGTTTTCCAGGACATCGTTATGAAGAAACGAAATTTTTTCGGTGATAAATCGTATCTGAAAAAGTTTGATCTTTGAACGCTTATTGTAACAAGAGTTTTTAATAACTTTAATTAATATTATCGTTTTCGAATGTAATAGACATTTAAGAATCACTGTGCATTAGTTAAAAATCGATATGAGGACTTTCATTTTTTAGCTCATGAACAGCTAGCGCGTCGATCTGGCCCACTGTGCGCCGTAGAGCGGCGATGATTGATCTCGGCTCGGGTATATCGGTGTGAACACCACACATTGACCCGAGTGAATCGAGTTCTCAAACTTCTTAATTTTAATGATCGGTTTATTGGACTTTTACTAGCTTATTCCTGGCGTTTTTCTGATTAAAATGATACCAAACACGATATAATTTCAACGTTATTTAGTGGTTTAATCGACGATGAAAGTCTCGAACGCAACGAAGAACAGCGTATTGGAAAGAAAGAGACGCGAACAGTAGCCGCCGCCGGCACAGTTCAAAGGCTCGCGTGTTCTCGCAATGAAATGGCGATGACAGAATTGTTTAATTTCCATGATTGTTTTATGGGACTTTCACTACCTTATTTCTGGCATTTTTCTGATTAAAATGATACCAAACACGATATAATTTGGCCATATTTAGTGGTTTCATTGACGGTATGGAGTAACTGTAGGGAATGGAAGAAGACAGCGAGTGAAAAAAAATAAAAACTTTATTGTTTAAAAATTTGTTACGGGACTTTTCTTGCCTTTGACGTTGTATAGCCTAAAAAAAATGTTGTGTTATGCTTAGAATAGTATGATGTATTTATTATTTATTGTAATTAAGTTTTTTGTTTTAATTGTCTTACCGTAGATTGATAATTTTAGTGATTCCAAGTTATGTTGTGCCGGAGGATCGAGATATTCTTTGAGAAATTCGGACTGTTCAAAAAAATCCTCACAGAGCTTTGCTAATTGTGGCGGTAGTTTGACCGCATTTACTCGATCTCCTCCTTCATCTGCGGCCCTTTCTTCTTCTGCTTCCTCTGTAGTCCTTTCTTGATTTACTTCCTCTGCGGCCCTTTCTTCTTCTGCTTCCTCTGTAGTCCTTTCTTGATTTACTTCCTCTGCGGTCCTTTCTTCTTCTTCTTCCTGTGCGGCACTTTCTTGATCTTCTTCCTCTGCGGCCCTTTCGTCTAATGTTCCTGACAATCTCCGTTCCTCCTCAGTGCATGCAGTGAAATAATTTTCAATGTCTTCGATCGTTACGTTGTGCTCCGAAATCTGTGACCAAGCTTGGTGCATGTCGGATATTATTGTATCGTCCTCTGCTTCTTCAATTGTTGTCGGAATAATCTTGTTCCACGCATTTCTTATGTCACTGCATGACAGATCGTTCCAAGATGAACTGATCGCGTGTAGACAATCTTTAATTGTATACTTTTTGAAAAATTCCTCTATGCCATATCCGTGTTCAATGAGATACTGTGACAGTTGGTATCGGAATCGTCTTTTTAACTTTTCAATTACTCCTTGATCCATTGGTTGGATCAAGGATGTGGTGTTAGGTGGTAAAAATTTTACTTCAAAATTCTCATCGTGTTCATAGTCACTCGGAAATTTGTGACATGAACAATTATCAACTAGTAGAATCACTTTCCCGCGCAGCCCATTTTCCAACTGATGCTGACGTACTTCTTTTTTAAAATGATTTTCGAACCAATCTACAAATATATCTTGATTTATCCAAGCATTGGTTTGTGCTTTAAAAACAACTGGAAGTTGGTTCATAAAATCTTTCAAAGCTCTTGGTTTCTTAAATTTATGTATTACAAGAGGCGTAATTTTATGTGTCCCAGTAACATTTGCGCACAATCCTACCGTCAGTCTGTCTTTCCGCATTTTGCATCCACTCACACTCCGCTCAGTGCCACACACCAAGGTTCTTGATGGCAAAACTTTCCACAATAACCCGGTTTCGTCCATATTATAAATATTTTCTTCATCAATGTCTACTTCTTCAATGTATTTTTAAAAATTGCTAACGAATAAATTAGCTCCATGTTCATCGGCACTGGCTTTTTCACCATATATTCTCAGCAGTCGAATATGGCGACGTCTTTTAAATTTTGAGAGCCATCCATGGCTGAATTTAAAATTGGAGCACGCATGAAGCTGTTGGTTCAATTCACATGCTTTTCATATAAGTAGCGCATCCGATACAGTATCTCCTACGGCTCTCCTTTCTGTAAACCACACATACAACCGTTCGTCCAACTCTTCATACTTCGGTTGCCTTATAATTTTCTGACGTTTCTCCAGTTTCCCTTTTTCTGCGAAGTTGTAGATTTCCGCAGCGCGTTCTTGGATCCGTTTAATTGTCTTCGGATGTACTCCATACTTTTTAGCGACACATGGAATAGAGAATGTATCCAAGTCCTTTATGACATCCACACGTTGTTGCATAGTCAAAAACTTTCTGGCCTTTGACATTTTTATCACTTAAATTAGCACTAACAACTAATGAAAAACTTTAAAAACTAGTATATACAACGTAAAAACTAATACAAAAAGAAACTAATCACTACATACATAATAATCAATAGAAAACTAAAAAATAGCACACACGAACACGATGAGCTAAAACGTCTTGTGTCAACTGTGGAGTAACCCGGATGTCTACCCTACCACGACTTGTGACTAACTGACCCTGTCAACATTTAGAAAACTCCCCAGGAATAGGTAAAAATGAAAGAGAGGAGGAAAACGGAATACGGAAGTATGCTATAAAAAACGGAGAGTGGAAAAAGGCAATGAGGAAAGGGTGTCATAAAAAAGGGAAGGTTCGCCAGGTCCTGACCGTAGACCTTGAACCTGGAAGAGGCACAGGAGAGGATTAGGCCTGCGTGGATCTGGTCGCCAGACGTTTGTCAGGACTGACCAGACCCGCGCAGAACGGAGAACAATAAGAAAGAAATATGGCAAGGAAATAAGGAATTTTCTAAAGCGACAGATGACTCTTGTCCTCGCAAGATAGATCCTCCTGATCGATCCCCACCCCTGCAGAATCGTTGGTATCTTACTGGGATTTTTCCGGGAAAGTGGCCTTGCCTCAAGTCCCTTGTTGCAACCCCTACATCTGCAAGCCATCCGCGGGGCTATCAACGATTGGACTCGAGGACACCGCATCTGGTTAGTGTCGTCGATTCCTGTCGCTCGACCATTAGGGGCACTTGAGATGCCAGGGTTGCGAAGGAAAGTTTCTCCCTTTGTCTTCATTTCTGCCGTTTCTTACAATTCGTAAACTTTTTTTCCAAGAACGGGGGTGCAACTTATGTATCGTGGAAAAAGTCTTACCCGAAAAAACTGCCATACAGTAAGATCTCCATCAGACCCGACGCGTGTACCGTGATGGTTTACAGACCTTCCGACCTTCAGACCTTATATTTTGGAGCACTTGGAGAAATTTGGGATTTATGACGCTCGCGAACGAAAATTCAAGTCTAATTTTTTCAGAACATATTTTCGAGATGTTGAGATCTTTATTTAAACATATGCTATACATAGCATACGTTAAATGTATGATGAATTATAAATTATGCTTCACATGTAGAGTAAATGTGGCCAAATTATATCGTGTTTGGTATCATTTTAATCAGAAAAATGCCACAAATAAGGTAGTGAAAGTCCCATAAAACAATCATGGAAATTAAACAATTCTGTCATCGCCAATTCATTGCGAGAACACGCGGGCCTTTGAACTGTGCCGGCGACGGCTACTGTTCGCGTCTCTTTCTTTTCAATACGTTGTTCTTCGTTACGTTCGAAACTTTCATCGTCGATTAAACCACTAAATATTGGCCAAATTATATCGTGTTTGGTCAGAGATAATTTTAATCAGAGAAATGTCACGAATATGTTGGTGAAAGTTCCATAATGACATCATAGAAAATAAAAAAGCTGAGGTCTTGGTGTTTCATTGTGATGACGCACGGGCCTTTAAACTGTGCCGGCGACGGCGACACGCGATCCTATTTCATTCTGTCCTTCTCTATGTTCGGCTCGTCGTTTGAAGTCTCGGCGCGGTAGACGCAGTCATAAAAATATAGCCTCCGTACTCTACCCAAGTCCGTCCATCACCCGGGTGTTGGGACTCCGATCGAAAAATTACTGTATTTACAATAAGAGGTTAGGTCAACACGTAGCTGTCTCCTTAAAGGAATAATTAAAAATGGCTAATACCATAAATTCCACACGTATTGAATTGTTGACCAAAGATAATTATGAAACGTGGAAGATGCAGGTAGAGGCTTTGTTAATAAAAGCTGATCTGTGGCAATACGTGACTGGTGCAAAACCAATGCCGGAGGCTACGGTAACTGAAGCTGCCTCAATACAAGCGATGAACACATAGAGGAGAGAGGAGCAAAAAGCGAAGGCAGACCTGATTCTCAGCATAAGTTCATCTGACAAGGAGAGGCCGCGGCCTTCGGGTCATCGATCTCGTTGAGACTTCGCACACTTATAAATTGCGTTCTCCTGTTTACGAATATATACCATTATAGGGGCAGACGCTCAATAGTTTTTAAGATATTGACGATTAAAGTTTCATTGCTCCCCTTAAATATAGTATTCTTTATAAATCACAGCAAGAGACGGCGTGGCGTGACGGTAGCGTGTCAAGTTCTCACGCGGAAAACCACAGTTCAAATCTTGTCATGTGATTCGATTTTTTTTTTAATTTTACTTTATTTTTTATTTATGGAACATTTACCTCGATGTATGTGTATGTTATTAATTTCAATCAATTCGATTTCACGCAGAATAATTCTATAATACTAACAGAAGTAGAGAGAGAGAGAATAGTTATAATAGAATACTTACAGTTATTGTTATGTACTGCAGTGGTATTTGTCGTAGAAGCAAACAAAACATAAAAAAGCGAAGCAACTTGCACATCGTATAAATACACTTTCACAACATGAACATTTCTTTTTCTACAGTTCCATTGGGAAGCACAGCTGATTTTTTATGTTTTGTTTGCTTCTACGACAAATACCACTGCTGTACATAACAATATAACGGTTCTGCTTCCGCTGGATAAGTCGTCGCGGCGTCGTATCCTCTCGTGCTGGAATAGCTCGCCGAGCCAGGTTCGTCTACTGGCGAGGGAAGCGACGGAAGCTGAAAATGACTCGGTGCGCGGGGCGAGAAATAACGACGGCGTGCATATGTATTTTCGGGCCTCACTACTTGTACTTTCGCGGAACCGGTTGTGACTCTAACGTGGATCCCGAATCGCGGCGCGAGAGTGTTCAATCGTGTAACTGGTGCATGCTTTTACCGGCGTCGTGAGATCGGGGCGTCGCGACGCGTGCCCGGCAATGTGGTGCTGGTGACGACTCAGGATACAGGCGAGGATGGTTCAGGAAACCCTACCACGAGTCGGGACGACCTCGTGGAGGTTCTACGGTAAACGAAAGGGATACTGTCCCTTTCATTTAAACGTCTCCGTGGCTGACGGAGTTCTCAAGGTGCTGCCTTGAGATACTGGGTTCGGCGGCTGGCCGAACGGCAGAAAAGATGCTGTCTTTTCTGTTCGGCGAGTATGCTGTACCCGCCGTGGGAACTGCCGATGTCGAGGAGGCCGATGCTGTCGGCAGCTTGACGTCGAGAGCGTGGGAATTTAGGAAGAGTGAATAGCGATACGTACCACTATTCTGGGGAAGGTTCCTAGCTGCTGGCCAGGATGGAAAAGAGGCCCGTGCCTCGTTTGCATCGCCTTTTATAGGCCTAGGACGCTGGTGGGGGAACTGGTACGGGGGAAAGCGGATGTGTGACGTCGTGTTTCCGTGTCCGTCAAGATGGCCGAGTCTCGACGTCCGTTTCCCGCCGAATGTGCTTCGGAGCGCGGGACTGTACTTCGTGACGCGGTATATGTATACGATGTGTTCGGCGGTTCTCGGCGTCGGTCGGCGGTGTTCGGCGCGTGTCTCTTAGTAACAGGCCTGCACCGTACAGGTCTGTTACAACAATAACTGTAAGTATTCTATTATAACTATTCTACATCTCTCTGTTAGTATTATAGAATTATTGTGCGTGAAATCGAACTGATTGAAATTAGTAACATACACATACATCGAGGTAAATGTTCCATAAATAAAAAATAAAGTAAAATTTTAAAAAAAATCGAATCACATGACAGGATTTGAACTCTGGTCTTCCGCGTGAGAACTTGACACGCTACCATCACGCCACGCTGTCTCTTGTTGTGATCTATAAAGAATACTATATGTATTTAAGGGGAGCAATGAAACTTTAATCGTCAATATCTCAAAAACTATTGAGCGTCTGCCCCTATAATGGTATATATTCGTAAACAGGAGAACGAAATCTATAAGTGTGCGAAGTCTCAACGAGATCGGTGACCCGAAGGCCGCGGCCTCTCCTTGTGAGTTGAAGCAAGTAAGAGGATGTATAACATCACGAGAGGTATGGCTAAAGTTAGAAGCGATATTTGCCTCAAAAGGTCCGGCACGAAAAGCCACCCTGCTAAAGCAACTAACATTGCAACGTATGCAAGAAGGGGGTGATTTAAGGGAACATATGAAAAAGTTTTTTGATGCCGTAGACAAGTTGAACGCCATGAATGTGGATATAAATGCTGACCTGCTCTCCATCATGTTACTATATAGCCTACCAGAAAGTTTTGAGAATTTCAGGTGCGCAATTGAATCTAGAGACAATTTACCTGATGCTGTGGGGTTTATTGAAATTAACCTGAAA
This sequence comes from Lasioglossum baleicum, assembly GCF_051020765.1. Classification (NCBI taxonomy): domain Eukaryota; kingdom Metazoa; phylum Arthropoda; class Insecta; order Hymenoptera; family Halictidae; genus Lasioglossum; species Lasioglossum baleicum. Next base: position 784,956 of record NC_134935.1, read on the forward strand.
GATGATATAAATGGTGAAGAAAAGGATGAGTGGAAAGATGCTATAATGTTGGAATTCAAACAATTACTCAAAAACAAAACATGGAGAATTGTTGATCGTCCTGAAAATAAAAATATAGTTGGGTGTAAAATTGTTTTAAACAACAAGACCAATGCTGATGGAAGTCTTGAAAGAAGAAAGGCTCGATTAGTTGCAAAGGGGTATAGTCAACGTTTTGGGGTTGATTATAAGCAAACTTTTGCACCCGTTGCAAGACTTGATTCTGTTAGAATACTTTCAGCCCTAGCTGCTCAATACGGATTAGAAATACATCAATTAGATGTTACTGCAGCGTTTCTCAATGGAGACCTCGAAGAGGAGGTATTTATGGAGATTCCAGATTATTTGAGTAAATTTCTTCAGAGAATCACCCTCCAGGAGGGAGGAAAAGGGCAATTGGGTAAGTTAGCCAACAATATGCTTCAAAAGATAAATGAAGGCAGTAAGGTATGTAAGCTAAATCGAGCGATATATGGTTTAAAACAAGCTGGAAGACAATGGAACATTAAATTAGATCATAAATTAAAAGGGTTTGGATTGGAACCAATTACTAATGATCCATGTGTCTACTTCAAAAGATCATTAGAAACTATTCTAAGTGTATTAGTTTATGTAGTGAGACGTGGCAATTTTGCCGACGTCATCCGATACCGATTATCGGAAGACCGGGTCACCCTCTGGCAGCCTAATACGCGAGAGGCGCCGTGGCGAGCGCTCGCCCTGGGCGCGAACGAGACCCATGGGCGAGCACTTATATTTTTGAGCGTCGCGCCGAATGCGCGACGCGTGTCTGCAGGACCGTAGTCGGGCCCCAAGGGGGGACCCGAAGCACCTCTCCCACCGAGAAACGGAAAAAGGATCGGCGTCGGCGAAAACTCCGACCCCGAGGAGGCGAGGGATCAACGTGGCACAGGATGGACAACCTGGAGGCGCCGACGAGGACATGCGATGCCAAGCCAGGGATCTCAGCTGTCTCGCCGTCGCCTCATCCGGAGAGAAACCTGGCCAGTTGCCGGATTGGCTCGCGTCGATCGGCTCTGAGGGAAACGACGAATCAACGAACATCGCTGCCGGAGAACCAACGGAACGCCGGACGCCAGGGGCCGTCGCGCAGGGCTAGGCCCCGTACGAAAATCTGTCAGCGATAGGTCGAACTGCGTGCGGGGGACGACGCTCCGTTTCCGCGTTCCCGAGTCACACCGTGAGAGATCACTTCTTCATTGGCTTTAGCGAAAACTAGTTGCGAATTTCGAACCGTAATCATTGCATAAGAACTATGGTATTTGCGAAGCGAGCTGCCGGACACAGAGGGACGAGAACGTGAGACCATCAATCGTTGCCCTGGGTAAGCTTCTGTCAGTTCTCCTTTCGATAGAGTGATCTTTTTCGCGTTGGCTCGGTAGTGTGTCGTGTCCGCGATCGCGTCGTCGAATCACCGACGTGGCTTCGTAGCTGCCGGTATTGTCGGTCAACGGGCGTGCGAAGAAAATACATTTAGCGGGTGTTAGTCTCAATAGAGGTCGGTTTTAGGGATCCGCGCTGTCCGGACCTCGACAGGCGCGGTGATGGAGTTAGCGGAGACGAGCCACCATTCTTTTAGCGAAATTCGCACGTCGTTGTCGTATTCACGCTAACCTCGAGTCGTCCCACGGTGCGACGCCGCCACGTGCTCTCGTCGTATTTCCGCGATTCGTTCTGCTGACGAGAAGATTGTTATAACGCGTATTCCATCGGAATCCGGGCGTAGAACGCGAAGATCGCGTGCGCCGACATTAAAATCACGTTGCTGCCGGATTCGTAGCGTAAAGAAAAGGGCCAGAAAAGGTCGAAGCGTGCGTACAACGAGTTGTCGTTGTCGATCACCTGTTACGCGTTGGTTAACCTCGAAACGCTGCCGGTCGCTGCCGGCATCGTTGATGTAACATCGGAACAATAAATTTTGTTAACCAAGATCGTACGAGAGTGTTTATTGCCTGAGAAACCTTCCCGCCGCGGGGAATGCCTCGTGTTCGACCCGCGTAGAATCCTGCGACCAATAGCTTATCATCTTCGTGTAATATCGATTGTCGCAGGCTCGTACGATTGTCTCTCGAAGTGTTCGCACTTGCGAATTTAGCGTGGCACCTTCCATGCCTGGCGCCAGAACTTCACATAAAAGATCTCGAGAGACGACGAGCCTGCGTACAATTTTTGTCCCGGGTGGACCACGTTTCGCGCGGCCGAACGTGGCCCAGCGGTATCGCTTGTAAATACCCGGTGTCGCTACCGTTTCGGGAAGAAACGATAGACGACGTGACAGTAGATGACATATTAATTGCTTCAAATAGTAAAGATTGTACAGAAATGTTTAAGTTGTATTTAATGAATGAATTTGAAGTTAGAGATTTAAGTAAAGCGAAGTATTGCCTTGGAATAGAGATCGCTCAAGAGAATGGACGAATTGCATTGTCACAGAGGAAGTATACAGAAGAAATCTTAAATCGGTTTAGAATGGGCAATGCAAAACCCATCGATACACCAATCGATGTAAATGTCAAGCTGGATAAGAATGGTGACGAAGATAAGGATGACAAGTCCAAGGATGAGCCTTATCGTGAAATGGTTGGAGCATTAATGTATTTAGGGTTAGCAACCAGACCCGATATAATGAGAACGGTAGCGGGTTTGGCCCAGTTCTCAAACTGTCATAAGCGATCTCACTGGATAGCTGCGAAAAGAGTCCTGAGATATTTGAGAGGAAGATGCAATGCAGAATTGACATATGAGAAAAACAATCTACCACTGACGGGCTATACTGATGCAGATTGGGGCTCCTGTATAGTTGATAGGAAATCGTACACAGGGTATGCATTCATCATGAGTGGAGCCGCCATAACGTGGAAGTCTCAGAAGCAGAAAACTGTAGCCTTGTCGTCAAGTGAGGCTGAATATATGGCGATAGCTGAGGCCACAAAAGAAGCCATGTATCTCAGCAGGTATCTGCAAGAATTGGGGTTCGCGTGCAAAATCTCATTGTTTAGCGACAATCAAGGTGCGAGAATGCTTGCTAATAATCCGGTATATCATAGTCGATCTAAGCATCTTAATATATAAAAATGGATGTTTGTGTGTATATATATATATATAATTAATAGACTTCGAAACTGTTTGACCGATTAACATGAAACTTGGCACATATATGTATTTTTTCATGGAGAAGGTTTTTACGCTATTCAATTTGTTGTAACTCGCCGCTGTAGATGGCGCTGCAATACATCAGCTTCTATACCGTTGAACCTATCGCTACGAAAATTGGTATACATAGGTATTTGAGAACGAGGAATCTTCTATGTAAATAATATAATAATATAAGAAAATCGTGTCTGTCTGTATGTATGTATGTATGTATGTATGTTTGTTTGTAACGGCATCACTTGAGAACGGCTCAACGTAGAAAGCTGGGGCTTGAACCATTAGACGCGACGTTTCTTCGGGAAGGTTTAGGAACAAACCGCATTCAAAAAAGTCTATTGGTTCAAAAGTTGTGACGTCGTTAGTGAAAAAAGTCAACTTTCTCGCTCTCTTTTGGGCACGTTTTTTCTTATAACTTTTGATCAAATGGACTTTTTCGAGTGCGGTTTGCTCTAATACCTTCCCGAAGAAACGCCGCGTCTAACGGTTCAAACCGCAGCTTTCTACATAGGTGAGTGCGAGAGAGAGAGAGGGAGAGAGCGAGAGATAGACAGAGATAGGCATAGAGAGCGAGAGGGAGACAGAGACAGACAGATAGATAGAGGGAGAGAGAGGGGGGAGAGAGAGAGACTGAAAGAGAGCGATATAGAGCGCGAGAGAGAGCGAGGAGAGCGAGTGAGAGAGAGCGAGAGAGAGAGAGAGTGAGAGAGCGAGAGAAAGACAGAGATAGACATAGAGAGCGAGAGAGAGTCAGAGACGGACAGATAGAGAGAGATACAGTGAGAGAGCGAGAGAGAAAACGACATAGAGCGAGGAAGAGAGCGAGGAGAGCAAGAGAGCAAGAATGAGCGAGAGAGAGCAAGAACGAGAGCCAGAGAGCGAGCAAGAGAGAGAGCCAGAGAAAGAGGGAATTGAAACAGAGTGGAAGGGAGAGAGACAGAAAGGGAGAGACAGGGAGAGAGAGACAGAGAGAGAGAGCGAGGAGATCAAGAAGAGCGAGTGAGAGAGAGAGAACTACAAAGCAACGCGAAAGCGAAATGGAATTGAACAAAATAGATTATCACAAACACGTTCAATACGTATATGCTTTTAAAAAATACTGTGCCACAGCAACGCGTGGCGGGGGAAAGCTAGTATAGATATGAAGTATCACTTTGTGCGCGAAGCCTTAAGAGACAATAAGCTTAATGTACAGTATATTCCGACTAATGAAATGCTTGCGGATGTATTAACAAAGGGACTGTCAAAGAGTAAACATTATTCATGTGTATTGGGATTGGGTTTGAATTTTCATGCTTAAAAAATGTATTACTTTTTTTTTTTAAAACGCCGACATTAAGGAGGGAGTGTTGGAATTATATTTGTATCCGTTTGTAATGCGCGCGTTATGTGTTTATTTGTTCTATGACTTTCTCTATGTACAGCGACACCTGTCGTCTTATATATAAGGGCGTTCTTTCTTTACTCCTTCTTCTCCTCTGGTCGCTCAAAGTGTTCACGTCATGTATGTCTGAGTAAGATTAAATTATATTTTATTTGTATTATTCACTTCCACTAAATAATCCCTAACACTATTCATTTCAGCCAAAAATGACACGTACATTTTGCGTTCAGCATGTCAAAACAAATAGAATGACGTATGTCACATGTCGAAAGGAAAGGGGGGTTTTCTAAAGTCTTACCCAACTCCCTAAGAACACCACACTCCACAGAAAATTGTACAACAGTTTATCAATCCCTGTGACATCAATTTTTTTTACTTTGCCTTTTATTTTTGTATTTAATAAATAATAATTTTTAATAAATATAATACTACATGATTATATTCAACTATGTAAATAAAAAGCTTACCTTAATGTTATTAGTATGCGTAATAACATAAAGAAAGATAATAAAGATAATAAACAAATAATAACCTATGTAACCTAAATACATAGACCACATCAAAGAGTGCAATACACTCAAACTACAAAAAATAATGGCCAAATCATTTAAATGACATGAACTGCACAAACTTACCTCCATGAGTCGCGCGAATCGTACGATCCACGCGATTGTTTTGCTTCGCTTCCGATCGCACGCGATTGGAATCGCGGCGATTTCAGTCGACCACGAATCGACCCGTGTGTGGCTCTCCATTCATTTGCATTGGAAGTCACGTGGAGGGGGAATCCCATGCGACTGGAATCGCGTCGACCGAATCGACGATCGACCCGTGTGTGGACGGCCTTAGTCACTTATGATAATAAATTCGTGTGTGTGTGTGACTACATTTGGGAAAGTTTCTTACCTCTCGCTATTCCTCGTACCGATCTCTAACATGCAGATATGGATGGAAGGAAAGATGTGGAAATGGGAGAGGAAAACGTATGGGGAGAGAACAACGGGAAGGAGAGGGTAAAAGAAAAGAGGAGAAGACATTAGAAAAGGAAAAGGGAAAAGATGAAAATTGGATTCTGGAATGTAGCGGCTATGGTAGGCAAAGATGAAGAAAAATAGAATGCAATGGTGCTGATGGATACACGGATAGAAGTAGTGCGACGCGGGTCGAGTCCGCGTATAGGGGGGGGGGGGTCGTGAATAGTCCACAAACAATCATTTTCGCACTAAGTGTCACAATTTAGGGGAGTTACAACAGAAAAAATAGACAAATAAAAACTATCCTACTATACAATCATCAATATAATTCTTCGTTACTTTGTATTTATTACTGAAAGGATGAAAAGGCATCCCCTTAACATTTCATTTACAGTTTACTGTTATCGTTCGCTTACTTTTACTTGACAATGTGTATAACAAAGTAATTTAATAAAATATAATTTTGTAGTGTTGGTACATTATTTGCTATATCTGTTCTAACAATATTCGTTACTTATAGACCAGGTGCTTCTTTACCGGTTTCTTGTTTTGCGGATATTATCATAGAATTTATAAAAAATCCTACTCTTTGCGTACAATTCATTGGCATACTTCATTGACTCTGAACGACGATGATGCATCTTGTTATTAAATGAGTCTAAAACTTATGCAGACTTCGCGTAATGCCATGTCTACATTGATCAGGTGTTCGCTAGCTGTTTGTGACATTGTGTCATACTAGGGCTCACGAAAAGCTTGCGAAAAGATAGCGAACAGTTTGCGACCATCCGCGAACCGTTTCCGCTTTTCACGGACAGCAGTATGGACTCGGCATTAGATTTTCCTCGACCACCGTTATAATATTGTAACGTCATACTAACGATCATCACATATTTAATCATAATCAAAATGTTTGAAAACATTCCAAATTTTAGATCAAACAGTACAATATACAGAGGTGTAAAATGATTCAATTCTGTTGTTTTTATATAATTTGCTAGATTGTGACAAAAATATAGTGTCATTTATGATTTTATTGTATAAATGTTTCTTTGCGTACCTAACTGTATTCTTGCAAGTAATTAGCAACTATTACTTTAAATATTTTAGAATATAGTTTCATAATATTTTCTTATTATAGTATGGATTTGTTATTTTAATATATCAGTTACAAGTTCGTAACATTATCCCTACGTTTTAACTTCTGACCAACAGCATATTGCGTTATTATAGTTTGTTAACTGAAAACGGAAAAATGTACAATTTATTCCGAAGTAGAAGCTAAGTATTTTAAGGGTGTGGTAAACATTGTGATTGCGATGCTTTTTGCTGTGCGTCCTACGGGTCTCCGAGCATGTGTCAATCCTCAGTTTTCGTAGACTTTGAAACTAATTTATACCTGTATACCGTTAGTCTCTTATATTAGGAACTACATACAGTGGCTCACGAAAGTATTCGAACGCCCTTTAAAACAGAATAACTTTTTTATAATTGTAACAAACGACCTGATTTTTTATAATCAATTAGAAGCACTAGTTTATGAAATGATATGCAGAAAAGATTTTCCAAAACATTATAATTTACAAAGTTACATGCAAAAATAAAAAAGGCATTTTTTTAACCTTTTTATTAGGGCCTTTAAAGAAAATTTAAAATATAGGTTTTGTAGATCTATGTTAGTTATACACATGCTGAATATTTCATCTAAATCGGTTGACGCAGGAAAAAACGACACGCATCGAAAGATGTACGATTTTGTGGATTTTAAGCAGAAACTGATAAAAAATCGTGTAAAACTACGATTTTCAACATTTTTAATCGCTTGTAGCTCGTGTGTATGTTAATCGATTTTGACGAAATTTTAAGCATGTGTATAACTAACATAGATCTACAAAGCATATATTTTAAATTTTCTTTAAGGGCCCTAATAAAAAAGTTAAAAAAATGACTTTTTTATTTTTGCATGTAACTTTGTAAATCATAATTTTTTGGAAAATTTTTTTTGTATATCATTTTATAAACCAGTGCTTCTAATTGATTATAAAAAATCAGGTCGTTTGTTACAATTATAAAAAAGTTATTCTGTTTTAAAGGGCGTTCGAATACTTTCGTGAGCCACTGTATATCGTATGTGATGTGTGCAAACTGCGTAATTATTACGGCAAAATTATTTAATGAAATTAATCTTGAAATGTATATGCGGACAGCTATTTAGACGTCTTAAATATGAACTATATAATTCTTTAAGGAAACGTAATTCTAAACCATAAAGTCTATGCTAGATATTTGACTTAATGTTAAACATACCAAGTGCGCAACTAAATTTCCGGGTTCCACATATGGGTGTCGCTAACAACGGATGTAGTCGACATACATGTGTGAAGTTATATTGTTTTTATAGAGTAAACATCTGTGAACAATAATCAGCCTGAATATTGAAAAGTATCGCTACGCAAAAATATTTTTTCTATTAACAAAGATGTCGAGTTTTGTGCCAAATAAGCAGCATTTGCGGGAAGTTTTGCTTTTCTATTTTAATCTAAAACGCAATGCAGCTGAAGCACGTCGTTTGCCCGAAGAAGCCTACGGCGAACATGCACCATCGACAAATACCTGTGAAGATTGGTTTAAACGCTTCAGAAGTGGCGATTTCGACATTAAAGACAAGAAGCGCTCCGGAAAACCGTATTCGCCAGACCTGGCACATACCGATTATCACTTGTTCCGGTCGATGGCGCATGGCTTACAAGGAGAATGCAAAGCCTTCGCGTCACAGATTTAGTTGAGACTTTACAGAGTTATAGATCTCGTTCCCCTGATTACGAATATACCCCATTATAGGGGCAACTACTCAGTAATTTTTGAGATATTTGCAAATTAAAGTTTTACGGACGTAATTGTCTGCTACATTGTCTGTTTAGTTCACTCTGTTACCAAGTAATGGTGTGGCGTAGCAGCAGCGAGCTGAACTGGTACGCCGAGCCGCGCCGTGGACCCGGGTTCGAGTCCCGTCGGAGTAACTTTTTTTTATACTTCGTTTTTTTATTATTGTCTTATAATCATTATCTTTTGCGTATGTAGTAATGAATTTTCTATTATATCATTTTTGTTTGTATGTATTATTTTAATTTATAAAATAATAAGTATCATTACAATTAACCCTTTGGAGGATAAAAATATATCTAAAATGTAAAAAAAAAGTATAAAAAGAGTTACTCCGACGGGACGCGAACCCGGGTCTACGGCGCGGCGTACCAGTTCAGCTCGCTGCCGCTACGCCACACCATTACTTGGTAACAGAGTGAACTAAACTGACATGTTACGTCCATAAAACTTTAATTTGCAAATATCTCGAAAATTACTGAGTAGTTGCCCCTATAATGGGGTATATTCGTAATCAGGGGAACGAGATCTATAACTTTGTAAAGTCTCAACTAAACCTGTGACGCGAAGGCTTTGGTTGGATGGAAAATTGGTTGTGTGTGGATGAATATGGTTTTGGTCCAAAGATGCGTCGTTTTATCGTCGCGGTATTCATGTATTGCCAGAGAGATGGCAAAATTGTGTAGCTAGCGAGAGACGATATTTTGAATAAATAATTTTTTGTATTTCTTTTGAAATTTTCTGTTTTTAATTGATTGAAAAGAATCCGGAAACTTCATTGCGCACCTAGTAATAATAAACCCACGCGTACTCCGGAAGCATAAATTATAGCAGTACATAGATATGACGAAGTTGAAAAATACATAAATTAGTAACAAAATAACTAAACCTAAAACTTTAAATGCATTTTCTCGAAATTATTTTTTTGCAATCAGCCGCCGACGTATGTCAACTACTAGTATGGGTTGTATCTCGATTAATCTAAGCGAATTTAGTGAAATTTTGACACATTGTACTAAAATTAATTATTTTCTGTAAAACATAAATTTTTTTCTTCCTTCAAAAGCTCCTCAAAGTTGCTCTTTCCAACCATTTGAAACCTTTTCCTCAAACCAGCGTCATCTTCTAAATAATTAATATAATAAATTTTCCGCGCACTAACTACTTTTATACGCTTAAAGGAAATCCTTTTTTATAAATTTGAGATAACAATGAAGAGGTTTAGATTGGCGACCATTTTATGTTGTAGAGCGTGCGCGCCTGAATTCGCAAGTAGTTTATACAAAGTTGTAACGAAAATTGTTTTTTAATAAAATAAGGTTGTTGTTACATTTCAAACGAAAACTAATTCCACGGAAAAAAGAATATTTGGACAGTCCTTTCCCAGGCATCGCAAAAATTTCACAAATATGAAATACTTTTCGATCATCACAGCGATTATCTCCCCTATTTTTTTATGATCTGAATTTATCATTTACACACGTCTGTGAAATTTAATTATTTTTCCCGTCGCATGACATACAAGGCACGTCATTAGTCATCGTTGATCATAATAATTGACTGTTTTTCCATAGTATTGACTCAGAAAATATTTTTCTAAAGAAGTTTTTACTAAATGACAGTTCCAACACCTCAATACCCCTCTTTTTGTCGTTGATTCGGGAGAATATGTAATTTGTGAATAGAAGGAATATTTTCCTCGGCTACTTGTATATTCTTTCTCGTTGTTTTCGAACACGTTCAAAACTATGTTTTACGATGATCCGTGGGTAATTCTAACGTTTCTCCCTCGGGTATTTTACAATTTAGCGAGATAAACACCCAGTACGTAAATGTTATTTCTACTTATGCATACATCAACAAGAACTTACTGAGGACCAATAAGTCACTTATTGAACAATAGCCAGCCACATATTGAACGGAAGAGCAATTTATCGGTATATAAAGAATGATAAATAATTCATAGTTGCTTGTGTCGTATGTACAATTAAATAATATAAATATGTATTCTATACTTCATTTATAATACAATATTATGCGTTTTGATGATTATTTTCATACGTTTCAAGTTGTGATGGGCAAAACGCGTTGCAAAATGCATTCGAATGGCAAATTTATTATCAATTTTATTCGATTGTTATACCATTAAAAAATACTTTTATTGAATAGATAAATCAGTTGACGAATATCTTGGTATTTTGTATTTAATCATGCTATGGAATATGAAATACAGTAAATGTTCTATAGACGCAACAGCGTCGGGGGATTCAGTTGCATCTAGCGTACCGGGTAGCTATTTTTTTATCTCCACAGGCCGATCCGACCGTACAGAAGGAAAGCGCATGTAAAGTGACACCACACGCGGGCCTTTGAACTATGCCGGCGACTGCGACTCTCCGCGTCTCTTTCTTTCCCATACGCTGTCCTTTCTTGCGTCCGAAACTTTCATCGCCAATTAAACCAACTAAATACAGTTGAAATTATATTGTGTTTGGTATCATTTTGCATTAGAAAAATGTCAGGAATATGTTGCGGAAAGTTCTATAAAAAAATAATGAAAAACAAAGAAGATTAAATATTGGTGTTACATTGTGATGACGCACGGGCGTTTGAACTGTGCCGGCGACTGCGACTCTCCGCATTGCGTTAATAGTGGTTCACACCGATATACCGAACCGAGATCAGATTACTAAGTTGGGGGGGGGGCGGGGTATTCTTGGTCGCATCTATCGTGTACAAATTGTTGCGTCTATGGAATATTTACTGTACTTCTGTAAATCGTATTTAAAAGTTCATCGAATACAGAATAACACCAACATTTTGCCCAAAAGCACAATGGTACAAATATTTCTCATCAACTGCACAACGGACTGTACACGATGCTATTATGCAGTATGCAGGCTATAAAGAATACATCGTGCTAAATTCGAGGAAGTAATATACTTTTTGTTTGGCTGTAATACAGCAAGTACTTGTATCTTTATCAGGTGAAAAATATGAAATACTATTGTATTCAGTATTCAATGAGCATTTAAATACAAATTACACAAGTATTTCACATTGCATAACTATAAATAATATAGTATAAAATGCCAAGATATTCGTCAACTGATTTATCCATTCAATAGAATTATTCCGTATTTTACACGTATTTCAATTACAAATGCAATCGACGCTGCCCATCACTGGTTTCGACGAATAATTTCAGCAGTTTTTCTGGCCTGAGAGACATACGATCTTCGTACACGACACATTATGTCATATGTCATATCCTGCGTGATCGATGCGGATCCTTCGGCATCGATCGACTAACTACAAAACACGATGAAATGATCTTACGTTGCATTCAACAGATTGATGAGAAAGGCACCGATCCCTAACTATGTGTAGCAAGATTTCATCCAACAATGGATCGAACGATGTTATTTTGAGATCGCTAATCAGCTAGAATCACATTCAAAAAGAAACGAACTCCTTCGAATTTTCAATCCTTCACATTCAACTGCTATATCGTTATCCTGCACAACTATACACAACGTAACAAGTCAAAAATGACACTTTGCGGTTCACTGTAGCGAGAGCTCGATATAAAAATCACATGAGAAAATAACAAGTTGATATGTGTACAGAAGAAGAGCAGCTGGTAAACCTTACGTTAAGGGGAGGTACCTCGGACGACCTTGACCTTGACATATGTTGTCACGGACAACATTCTGAGTAACCCTCAAGAATTTTCATTATTCGGCAGCATGTAGCGGAGTTCGAGAAGCATTGGGCAACAGAAATGTCTGTTTCTGAATATTCAGTCACTGTTTTACCGACTCGGTCACTGTATCGGTAAAACAGTGACTGAATATTCAGAAAAAGACATTAGCGCTGCTAGCTAAAAATGCCATGGAACTGATACTTGTGCCGGAACGCTCCGTTTAGGGGTGTATCTCGTAAATTACAAACTGTGTATTTAAGTATAGTTTAATATAATAAAGGTTGCATTTACATTGTATGTGTCCCTGAAAGTGCGCTTGGTGTATGCTTTTTCTATAAGAACCCTAAATCTCTCGATATTTAAGAAAAATCTATGTGTCTTGACAGTGGCAGCACTGTCGCGCCACCCAATGCTTCTCGAACTCCGCTACATGCTGCCGAATAATGAAAATTACGCCTCGAAAACGCAAAAGTGGGCCATTTTAGACACCAAGCGCACTTGGTGGATCTTTTATCTAGCGATTGTGACTACGTAGGGGGGGGGGGGAAATGTGCACTAGCGAGACGTGGTTTGAAATTTACGGGACTCTTGCAACATCGTGTACGTATACAGTGTCTAGCGGTGTGCGAGAGCGCCACCACACTCTCGCTCGACCAAGGTCAACTAAGGACCCACACCCTTAACGTAAGGTTTACCGCGCTGCTCTCTCGATTGTATACCTACAATGCTTGGTGTCCGGACTTCGAATCAATCTGAATTGGTAGCTGAAAATTCGTAGTTCTCTCAGGATTAAATGCGTATCCTAGCATCTTCTGATTGCGCTTTATGCCATGCGATCCTCTCGAGTGGTGATCCGTAGAAAGTTCGGGTTTTTGCGTTACAATAAATGAATTTAGTAATTGATGAACTGTCAACTTCAATATTGCTGTATTCGCCCGAAGGTATAGAACCGACATATGTGGCTGTGAATGTCGTCGCGTTTAGAATTCACTGGTTCACAATTTTTGAACGAAGCGGTATAGATCTCATTGGAATGTTGCGCTCGATTTGATGCAGAGTGGAGGGCCGTTGTATCGGGTTACGTAATGTTTAACAGCAGTCATGTATAAAATGAGCAAGTCAGCATAGCAGCGTGTCGCGCGACCGGCGCAATTTCCAGGGGAAAACTGACGCGGCGACCGAACAACTTCATTCAACGACCTCAATCGCTTTTCTCCTCCTGCATGCACATGAACAGCTTCACACACACCATGTTCAGGTTATCTGCAACAGAAAAAAACTAATAATTATCCCAGATCTGGTTGCGCGCAGTCTCAAATTTTCTAATAGAATAGAGTAACGCAAATCGAATTAAAATAAGAATTCAGTTTATATTTCTTGCATTGCCAGAGAAGCGGGAATTTTAACACATTGAGCGCGACGCCGATTTTGCTGTCCTTTCCGTTCAGCCGACAGCGAGCGAGCTGCCAATATCCTTTTGTAAACATTTTCCAAGATATTTTCTCTCAAACATTTACCAAGGTATTTCCTCTACGTTAGCGTTATTACGTGTAGGGTTTTTGTCACACCACGTGGTGGTGGAACGAGTTACGTTCGTTCGTTTGTTTGTTTTACTATGCAGCCAACACCGTCACTATTTGAACAAAGGGGATGGAATAGAACAGGCTGGTATACGGAATGTAACTACAAACTGATATATTTCAAATGTTCAATATGGCTGATTGAGACACGAACAGTGCGTGCGTTCTCTGTAACCGTTCACAGACAAGAGAGTGAGAGCAGTGATGCGATATGGTGCAAGATGTCCGGCGCATGCGCGGCGATTTCAGCCTCAGTAAAGTAAGATTCTCGATAAAATGGGGTACCTTGAGCACCCCGCCGAATTTTAAAAAATTGGTTATATTTGATTCTGAAACATGGATGTATAACATGTGTATTTGTGTATATTTTGTAATTCGTAGGACACGTCCTGGAGTTATTAACGACATTTTCCTTTGCACCAATGTCAACCGGGGCTTTGTTTAGGAGTTATTAACGAAAAACACAGACCAATCAGAGCGCGACCTAGATGCGCGATGGCACGTTCAGCCCAGCGCACAGTGCAGCCGCCTGTGGACAAAAGTCGAAAATGCAACTATTTTCCATACCTTATTTGGCTTTACTAATCCCTTCAGATATGTCTCTAGTGTATGAAACAAATCCCGGGAATCTCAAATTTCCACAACAAACGGCAGGAATCACGTTTGCATAAGTGGCAGAGAGCTCGTTAGAGAGCTCATCGAAGAATTCACGCGAGACCTGGCCCAATCAATTGCTGATTTCCTATAATCAATAACTTTGTTTTATGTTCGTTCTTTCAATTTTGAATATGGAAGGTATCGAAGCAGGTGAGGAATATCCATTTGTCCTGTTTCATTAACCGTTAAAATAGTTTCTCCATATACGTCGAAAACAATTATTTATTTTATGTATTAATTTCGTTACAGAGAAAAACGAATTTATGTTCATAAAATAAATGCGGTGCATTGCAATGTTTTTTTTATTTTTCAAGAGTAATTATTATTTATGTTTATTTATTACAGACATAATTAGTGACTTTATATATATATATTTTATGTATATTTTTTTTCTATATGTATATATTTTATTATAGTTTTTATTATAGTGTAATATAATGTATATATATATACAGTATATATATATAGATATACAATAAATATTTATATATATATATATATATATATATATATATATATATATATATACATACAGGGTGTCCCAAGACCCCTTCGACTCCGGGAAATGGGAGGTTCCTTAGGTCATTTGAAGCAACATTTTCCTTTGCACCAATGTCAGCCGGGGCTTTGTTTAGGAGTTATTAACGAAAAACACGGACCAATCAGAGCGCGACCTAGACGCGCGATGGCACGTTCAGCCCGGCGCGCCGGGAGACGAGCGTGGTGTAACGCCGCGATGCCGTAACTAACAAGAGTTTCTCGAGATTATGTGAATCCTCCCCGATTTGGATGAGCTTTGGATATGTTGTCAAGACCATCATTCTGAACAACATTTCCCTTTACAGTTTTTTTCGGCCGGCTTTAGTTTACGAGATACATAATTGTAAAAACTTGTAATTGTAAATCGATCGATAGTACTATCTTCTACCCGATTTGGATGAGCTTTGGATATGTTGTCAAGACCATGATTCTGAACAACATTTCCCTTTACAGTTTTTGTCGGCCGGCTTTAGTTTACGCGATAAGTAACTTGTAATTGTAAATCGATCGATAGTACTATCTTCTACCCGATTTCGATGAGCTTTGGATATGTTGTCAAGACCATGATTCTGAACAACATTACCCTTTACAGTTTTTGTCGGTCGAAAAAACTTTACTTGTCAATTCATATGGGTGGATCTCTTTACCCGACTTACGGCAACTTTACCCGAACGAGGGAAAAAGCAGAAACTGATTGTATTAAAACCTCACTTATTCAGCTGTAAATCCATTTGCTGCTTCGAAATGTGTGTCACTGGGTCACTCGGTGACGAACTGCACAGATGTCTTCAGGTATACGACAGTACCGAAAGCTAAGGAACGTACGGCCAGGTCGACGAACTGCACAGCCGGTGGTAAAAGGCCAAAGGGATGCGCGGTCAAGTCGACAATCCAGAATTTCACTTTCACTTTCGAATCGATAAATAATTCGTATGTTTATTTCACGCAGATGCCTTGAAATTTTTCCACACTCACAATCACTGTTCACATTTGTCAACACATAGTTATGCACTAATAATAATTGCTTAAACTAATTAAATGGTTATTTAAACTAATCACTAGACTGTGGGTCTTTATGTAAAATGAAGGTTGGCTGCCGCTATTACAAGGGACAGGAGCCAGACAGATATTTGATTCTTACTGTGATCATTTTAAGAAGTTGAAAAGAATACATTGGTGTTTTGAAATTATTTTAATCTCTCTAGTGTCTTAAAATGCACCTACTCATGTTTCCTACAAATGCATGAAATCCGCAGTCTAGTGATTGCATTACCTGATTGTTGTGATTTGTGCAGCAGGACAAGGGATATGGCAATTATTATTAGTGCATAATTATGTGTTGACAAATGTGAACAGATAAGTGAGTTTTTAATACAATCAGTTTATGTGCTTCTTCTCTCGTTCGGGTATAGTTGCCGTAAGTCGGGTAAAGAGATCCACCCATATGAATTGACAAGTACAGTTCTTCCGACCGACAAAAACTGTAAAGGGTAATGTTGTTCAGAATCATGGTCTTGACAACATATCCAAAGCTCATCCAAATCGGGGAGGATTCACATAATCTCGAGAAACTCTTATTCGTTACGGCATCGCGGCGTTACACCACGCTCGTCTCCCGGCGCGCCGGGCTGTACGTGCCATCGCGCGTCTAGGTCGCGCTCTGGTTGGTCCGTGTTTTTCGTTAATAACTCCTAAACGAAGCCCCGGCTAACATTGGTGCAAAGGAAAATGTTGCTTCAAATGACCTAAGGAACCTCCTATTTCCCGGACTTGAAGGGGTTTTGGGACACCCTGTAGATACGATACTGTTTTGCCCGCGCATGCGCGAGAAACCTTGCACCATATCGCATCACTCAGTGAGAGTTCATCTCGTGCGATAATTTTCTCCTGAGGTCAGTGCGGCCAACCTCGACGGAGCGATCACGCTGGGCCGGCATGGTCAGAAATAGCACGCGAGGAGGCATTCTCGGTGCTATTTTCAAGGAGGTATTCATTCGGAGGTATTCTCAAGGAATACCCGTGGAATACCCCCACTCCTCCCGGCCGCGCGTCCCAATCCCCTCGGCGGCCATAGTTGCTCCGAGCACTATGGCCGCCACGGGGAGCGAGACGCACGGCCGGGAGAAGTGGGAGTGTTCCATGAGAATGCCTGCTGGCGTGCTAGTTCTGGTCATGCCTGCGCCAGGCAGTCGCCTAGGGTATATACGCTTGTGGCGCCAATATCCCTACATACGGCGCACAGTGGGACCTTTCGTCCAAATCGGAGACAAAATCAAAGAACTTTCGATAGAAATGAGGTAGAGCGACGAAATTTTTTTTAAATTAAAGCTGAAACTTTGCAGAATATGGGGAAAATAGGGAGATTATGGTAAGAACGTTTTTTAAAGTTGAGCAAATTCGTTAAACTTACACAATTTCAAGAAAATTGTGGTTTTTCCAATACCACGCGCGGAAAAAATTATTGTTGAACATGGTGTACTTCATTTCCCGTAGATTTTTTCGCGCTGATTTCAAATCTGGTCTCAAAATTTTTCTACGACCTCAGGATATTGCAAAATAGATTTCTTGAAATTCTACATGTTTAACGAATTTTCTCAAGGTTAAAAAACGTTCGTACCATAATCTCTCTATTTTTCCCATATTCTGCAAAGTTTCGGCTTTAATTTTTAAAAAATTTCGTCGCTCTACCTCATTTCTATCGAAAGTTCTTTGATTTTGTCTCCGATTTGGACGAAAGGCCCCACTGTGCGGCGCGCCTGTGCTGCTACCTAGCGGCTCAGCTCGGTAAGCGGCGCGCGATGGTCACTACAAACCAATATGGTGGCGCGCTTACCAGTCAAAAACATTGCAAAGTGCTCAACTTTAAGCAATCATAACTTTGAAGCCATTGACCTACAAAATCGAAACTTCGATTCCTAGGTTCTCCTCATTCAAATCTACTGTATTACATACCAAATAGATAATAATTTATAGAAGAAAGACAAATTTTTGATCCCGAAAATGTAGCAAACATCAAAAACGATCGAACGACGAGCAAGAAGCGAACGTCAAACAGCAGTCTTGTCAAGCCCGTCGCCGCGAAACGTTAAAATAAAGTTAATTCGTTACCGTTTAACTGTTGGCCATCTCTTACATAAAGTAAAGAAAAGCCCAAGAAAATTTTGGTTCGTTTTCAAAAGTATTTATTACCCATAAGACCACAAGTGTTGCGAGGAGAAGGAGATATTAATGTCGACGTGGCTATAGTGATAGTGATGTCAAACGTCGACGTCGCCGAGTATTACGGTTGCCATCGTTGGAAGATGATAATTCATTAGACCAGATAATGGAATCTGATAGTGACAATTGTGGCATAAGTGCTAACGAAACCAGAGACCAAAATGAATGGTTTGAACCAAATGGCATCCAGGCGAATATTGTGCCTTTCACGAGTACCTACGCTGCCAAAAAAACTAATGAGAAAGTGGGGAATTGCAGGAAAGCCTTTTTATCACTAAAGAAATGTTTGAACATATCAGTGAACAAACAAATCTCTATGCTTTAGAGATAGCATGGGAGAGTCCAATTCGCCGAATCCTTTCAGCTCGGAGGTGGAGAGACCGTCCAAAAGACTTGGCGTTGAATGCCCACTTGCAACGTGGAAACCCGCCCGCCATGAGAACAGTGTCGCCAGTTGAGCTCCAAACGGAGCTCACACATTCCCCTCTTTTTCCCCTTCCACTATCCCATTCCAGCACCATGTGCACACTCCACCAACGTCCCCCACTAGCAAGGGGAGTCCAGGGTAGTCGGAATCCGGATTTTCCTGCAACTTGCAGTATTTAAAGATGACGTATACAAATGTAATTTAGCAAAGCAGTAGCGCGCAATACTCAAGATTTCCCGAGAAAATGGCATTTGAAAATTCGGTTTACGCGTTCATAAGGAGTTCGCGTTAACCTATAAACATAAAGCGCAGTGGCCAAGGGCGCTGCGAGAAAAACTGGTAATCAGTAGGTCGCTGGTTCGAGTCTTGCTGTCAATATTTTTTTTAAAAATCTTTTTTTCAGTTTTAATCCTGTAACGGTTCTGCTTCCGACGGTGATGTTGTCGCGGCGTCGTATCCTCTCGTGCTGAAATAGCTCGTCGCGCCGGATTCGTTTATCGGCGAGAGAATCGACGGAAGCTGAAAATAGACGAGGTGCGCGGGACGTGAAATAACGACAGTGTGGATACGTATTTTCGGGCTCACTACTCGTACATTCGCGGACTCGTGTGTCTCGTAAACCGTATTACCGATCCGTGCTTCTAAGAGTGATCCTGGCGTGATCGTTCATCGCGACGCGACGCGTACGCGTGGACTTCGTGTTCGTACCGACGACTGGGTTCGGGTAGGAACGGTCAGGAATCCCGGCCACGAGTCGGGAAATTCCCCGTGGCTGTTCTATGGTAAATGAAGAGGATGCTGCCCCTTCATTTAGTCGTCTCCGGTAGCTGTCGGAGTTCTCAGGATGCTGCCCGAACGGCAGAGAAGGATGCTGCCCTCTCTGTTTGGCGTGTTCGCTATCACGCCGGTGGAAACTGCCGATGTCGAGGAGGCCGATGCTGCGGACAACTCGACGTCGAGAGCGTGGGAACTAGGAAATAGTACCAGTAATACGTACCGATACTCGGGATGTGCCCAGGATGCTGCCCAGGCTGGAAAAGAGGCCCGTGCCTCGCTTGCATCGCCTTTTATAGGCGGAGGTTGGAGGTGAGGGGAATGATGCGGGGAGAACGGATGTGTGACGTCGAGTTTCCGTATCCGTTAAGATGGCGGAACCTCGACGTCCGTTTCCCGCCGAATGTGGCTCGGAGCGCGGGATCGTACGTAGTGACGCGTCGTACGCGGACGACGCGTTCGGTAATCTTCGGCGTCGGTCGGCTGTGTTCGGCGCGTGTCTCGTAGTGACAGGCCTGCACCGTACAGGTCTGTTACAATCCTAAAATTTATGAAGTCTGCCATTAAACAATTATTTTTTAAATAGAAAATGCATGTTTTTTATTTGTGGGTGTTGAAAAAAATCCAACATAAAAATAATACAGTGTTATATTTACAAATTATTGCTCATTCTTTATTAATAAAAAAAAATTACGTGTTAGTGTGACACGACCCAGAATGATACTCATCGTAAAAGCATGGAAAACAATAATTTAATTATTATTATTATTATTTTTATTATTTAATTTTTATAATTTAATTATTATTATTTTTTTTATTATTTAATTTTGATTATTGTTTTGCATGCTTTTACGATGAGTATCATTCTGGGTCGTGTCATACTAACACGTAATTTTTTTTTATTAATAAAGAATGAGCAATAATAAAGTAAATATGACACTGTATTATTTTTATGTTCGATTTTTTTCAACACCCACAAATAAAAAACATGCATTTTCTAATTAAAAAATAATTGTTTAATGGCAGGTTTCATAAATTTTAGGATTAAAACTGAAAAAAAGATTTTAAAAAAAATATCGACAGCAAGACTCGAACCAACGACCTACTGATTACCAGTCTTTCTCGCAGCGCCCTCGGCCACTGCGCTTCATGTTCATAGGTTAACGCGAACTCCTTATGAACGCGTAAGTAAACCGAATTTTCAAATGCCATTTTCTCGGGAAATCTTGAGTATTGCGCGCTACTGCTTTGCTGAATTACAATTGGATATGTCATCTTTAAATACTGCAAGTTTCAGGAAAATCCGGATTCCGAGTCCCCTTGAGATACCGCCTCAGGATGCGTGTCCGCTCCGGGAAGATTGTCAGCCACGTAGCTGACCATCCTGAGGATGCGAGAGTCAAGTGGGTAGCGATGCTCCTTCACCTTGGCGAGTTGGTGCAGACATCTGGTTGCGAGGTATGGTGCACAAGCTAGACCGCAAGTGACGGTGCTCAGTAATCCCAGAATTTTCTTTTCTGCTCAGGTCTCCATCCGATCAGCTGCCATTTTTGGTCGTCAGGATGGCCGAGTATCGGCTGGTGCATCCTGTCAGCAGCACTGTGGTGCTGCGATCAGTGTTCTAGATTCAGCTTGCGCCCAAAGCCGGAGATTGGTGTAGAGATTGTCCAGATTCTCCCAAGCCACTTGGAAGTCGGTTGAGTTCGTCTCAACGTACTTGAAGAGGGTGGCGGCGTTGCCTTGCAAACAATTTTTCAAATAATGAAGACGTTCCAGTGAGGACAGAGATGGGTCGCTTGTGACAAGCGACGTAAACAAGTCGCGGAAGGCTGGCCAGTCCTTATAGTGACCCTCGAACGTTGGAAGAGACGATGTTGAGAACGCAGCGCGTGACCTTGCGGAGCTAGACTACTTGAAGTCGCCGACTTGGTAACGGTCGCCACAGCTTTTTGTTCGGCGATCATGTCGAGTACAGATTCGACCTGCTCGAGGTGATTCAAGCGGGTCTTGCTGAATTCATCGACCTTGAAATAAGGGCTGTCCTTTAATTGGGCGTCTGTTTTAGAGGCGGTCCTAATTTCCGAATCGCCCTTGCAGTAACACTGTCCAACAGCCAAAAAGTATTTCGATTCCCACTATGCGGTTCTTATAGAGTTTTCCGCACTGATTCCGAATCTGTTTTCCATTTTTTCCCTATACGTCCAATTTTTGAAAAAATGAAGTTTAAAAAAAAACATATTTTTCAACTTTAAACAAATATTGTGATGTTATTATAAAAGATATCGAATTGTTCTTTACAGCAAAAGATTCTGTGGACTTTCCCGAATACAGTGATATCCAATATTAATACATTATGATTGTTTAAACATGTTTAAACAATGATTAAAGACGGAGAGACACCACTTTTGCACCAATTTTTGCGGATATTTTCGAATTTATCTCAAAAAATTAGGGTCCAGCGGAAAATCGAACTATACCACGCGAAAGAGCAGACTTTTATCTTGAAAAACCCCCGTTTGAAGTTTGCGACATCGACGTTTTTTTCGAACCAGAAAGCAAAATATCTTAGTCCGACATGAGTTTCCGCCAGTGGCGCTCGGGACGGGATACGGCGCAGCGACGGGATACGGAGCGGCGAACGACCGTTCTGGTGGTGAGCGCCACTGGTGACAACTCATGTCGGGCGAAGATATTTTGCTTTGTGGTTCGAAAAAAAACGTCGACCATGCAAACTTCAAACGGGGGTTTTTCAAGATAAAAGTCTGCTCTTTCGCGTGGTATAGCTCGATTTTCCGCTGGACCCTAATTTTTTGAGATAAATTCGAAAATATCCGCAAAAATTAGTGCAAAAGTGGTGTCTCTCCGTCTTTAATCATTGTTTAAACATGTTTAAACAATCATAATGTATTAATATTGGATATCACTGTATTCGGGAAAGTCCACAGAATCTTTTGCTGTAAAGAACAATTCAATATCTTTTATAATAACATCACAATATTTGTTTAAAGTTGAAAAATATGTCTTTTTTACCACGTTTTTATTAGCTCGCTTTCTTGTTTGTTTGTCTGTTTGTCTGTTTGTTCGGTGGCAAATTTTGCAATTGATTTTAAACTAACTTCCTGATGAGCTAGAGACTTGAAATCGGTTACATGGCTCAGAACTAGATGACAATGCATTATTCAAAAAAAAATTTTTGAGAAGTCTATCCGTTTCGGAGAAATAACAATTAAATATTTGCCTGTTCACCTCCCCGCGAAACCCTACGTCCACGTGTTCAGCGCTCCCTACTCCACTAGGCGTTCCCACTCTGACTCATCCCCACTCCACTGAACGTCGAACCTTTATCTTTGACATTTTACCATGGCGTTTGTTTTCGATAGGACGGGGTTGCAATACCGTCTGAAATTTACTACGTGTCTCTGTTATAATCTCATAAAAATGTTTAAAATCGATTCAAAAGTTTCACACACACAAGACTAAAAAGCAGAAAATAATTATTAAAATAAAAATAAATTTTTTAAAAATACCACGTTTTTAAAATGGACTAAAAAGTATAAAATAATTTTTCCTAGCCCCGTACAAATTCCTAACCACGTACAGATAATCCTGAAAATTTGTGATTGTGAATTTTTAACATCTACGCAAATACTTGTAAGATTTAAAACGAAAAACGTGGGGCGCATGCAATAGATAATTGATGCATGAATAGTTCACCTAAATTACTAAAAATTTTATTGCTTCGCAAATGATATGAACTGTTGTGTAAGATTTCTCAACTGCTTCTACTCTCTACACTCCTTACTATTATCTTGCGCCCCACGTTTTTCGTTTTAAATCTTACAAGTATTTTCAGGATTATCTGTACGTGGTTAGGAATCTGTACGGGGCTAGGAAAAATTATTTTATACTTTTTAGTCCATTTTAAAAACGTGGTATTTTTAAAAAATTTATTTTTATTTTAATAATGATTTTAAACTCCATTTTCTCAAAAACTGGACGTATAGGAAAAAATGGAAAACAGATTCGGAATCAGAGCGGAAAACTCTATAAGAATCGCATAGTGGGAATCGAAATACTTTTAAAAAGTTGAAATTTGTTGGACA
Organism: Lasioglossum baleicum; assembly: GCF_051020765.1. Lineage (NCBI taxonomy): Eukaryota > Metazoa > Arthropoda > Insecta > Hymenoptera > Halictidae > Lasioglossum > Lasioglossum baleicum. Next base: position 808,413 of record NC_134935.1, read on the forward strand.
GTGTAATCAGCCCATAGTTGATCGATATAGGAGTGAGCGGTACGAAGAATTCCCAGAGTGAGGTTGGCCTTTCCTTTCGTCATTAGGCGGCCCACGACGCGGGAGATTCGTTGAGCAAACATCCGTTGTTCGTCAACAAGGTCAGCCATTGTTCGTAGCACGAGGTAGAAGCACGAGACAGTTCGATGAACTTCACGGTTAATTTTCAGATGGACTGCAGCGCGAGATCCGGCTCGAAGGACCAAATGTTTCGGATTAGAAGGGGTAGAACTAGTCACTTAACTTAGAAATAACTTTATTTCCCCATCTTGAGTTCGTTTTAATTGTCAACGAACTTTGTACAAAAAGAAGTGATGTATCAAGCCAAAACACAAGCTTGTATTTGGCGAGATTTGTAGAATAAAGAGCGTGAGATGAGAACAAGATGATAGTTTCACTTTGTTAGGTAGCGATATTCACGTTTAGCTTCCCGACTTTTCTTGCTAGCGAAAACCGGTCAAGAGACGCGCGACGTTTCACGTGAGCAAGAGCGAGAACGATTGATTAACATTGAAATCAGAGTCGAACAGCTGGCAGTTTACCGTCCCGTCGAATGAGTGATTAGGAGATCGATAGAGCGATCAACCAATAGGAATCCCCTTTTGATGGGGTCGATAATCGATCCTAATCGAAGTACGACGGTGCTGACCACAGCCTACTCTAGTACTAGCCGTGCTGAACAACGTGGCAACACCGCTTTGTTTACAGATCGGGAGTCCGATTTCCAATACTGGGAGTCTTGTGCTTGGGATTATAATTAACGCTTTTTTCATAGAAAATTATGTTAAAATACATAGTTCGTTGTTGATTATGTTTAAACAATGTGTAAATATTCTAACTATGGTAAGTAGAAGTGATATTAAAGCATATTAGTATTTATAAATGCGGTATACATTTTGTGGACTCTCGGAATAGTTTGGTGTTGTGATACATAATATGTGAAATATTTCCAGTGGTTTTAAGAAAATAGAAGCATGAAGCAATGGGAAATCATCTTTGAACTAAAATGCAACATTTGAAAATGAATGAAGGAATATATAAGTCAATAGAAGCCTGAAATAGACGAAATTATTGTGACGAAGTCGAAGAGGTTAAGTGACTGCGTGTATACTGGTGTATACGTCAAAAAGGTTGGGTAAACCGTTACTGAAGAGAAAAGTTGTGCAGGTAATATATTATATTTATTATAATATCGTCTTATAAAGGATAATTTTATAATTGTTGTAAATTTCCTCACCACCCTAGGGGTATTACTGTGTGTATACACTAACATTAATAAAAATTCTTATTAATAATAAAAAAATATAAAAAGAAAATAAATAAACTAAGACAAATAAAAAACTCTGTTGATGCATTAACTAACACATATTAGAAAGAATAAGTTAAATATATCAAAATTAATGCTTTAAAAAAAGTTGAATTAAAAAAAAAATAATTGAAAATTTATGTTCTGTTGTGTGTGAAAGTTTTTATTTTACGATGTTTAGAAATGGTATGTGCATTCATTTCTAATTGACTATTATTTATAGTTTTAACGTAATCATTTAGTAAAATATTCGAAAAAATTCATAATAATCTAAACAAAATACTGTGATAATCTTTACCACAAATGCATCTATCTAAAAATGCTAAATGGTATATATCTGATTGTATACTAATATATGTTAATTTAAATAAAATATGTTTATGATTTTCAGATATTAGAAAATCTGATTCCAAATTAGGAACATTTATTATGGCCTCCATTATTGCACACATGTGAGTAAAAACATTTATTACATCTTCTGTAGGAGTTGAAAGACCACCCCTTTGTAAATGATCAAAATATACATTATTTACAGTTGTTCTCCACAATTAATAATTTGCATATATCACAATTTAATTTTTTTGCAACAGAATGGGACCCATAACCGGATATATAAATCTTAATGGAATCATCAACAATACAAGTGGATAAATAATCAGTGTCAAAAATTTCTGAAAAACCGCTGACATCAACAGGAGCATCACGAAGATCGTTACCATCGTCGTCGTCGTTGCAAATTTGGAATTTATTTTTTATATCAGCAAAAGAAAACGAACTTGCCGATTTTGAAAACATACGTTTTAATCTAATCTTTTTTTCGGCATGAATTGCTTCATCATATGATACGTATAATTATTTTGGTACTCCAATGGTTCGAAATTACAAGCTTTTCTTTATAATTGTTTATCAAATTTAAGAAACCACTAATTAGATCAGAATCAATAAACTCTCTAACTAAATTTTCATGGTTTTCAATTATTCTTTCCCTGTGCTCTATAGGATCTTTTCTTTGTGGTAGCACACGTTTTGATGGCGAATTGGAAAAAATGGAAGGTATTGCATTTTCCATAAGTCTTGGACATCTGAATAAAACATTCTCCAGTACACCGTTAGGAGATGGAATATTCTGATACCTTTGGATATCAGTTTCTGCAAAATGCAGACTACAAACTGCAGAATATTTTGTCGGTGTCCAATTTTTATGGGGAATAGCAGCCATCCATTTTTTCCGCAATTGCTCATCTTTGGGGAATTTAAATATAGAAATATAATTATTTTCTTTAAGAGTAGTATCATAATTTCCCTTACAATTGGGGACACAACAACGCCGTGGCATTATTAACTAACAAATAAGGTATAAAACTTTTGAAAAGAACTATGTAAAACAAATTTTCGGAGAACTCTGTATGTATATGATTTTGTACAAATTTAGATGCTATACTATTAAAATGTTATTGAAATGCATTGAAAGAACAATAGATTGTATTAAGTAAATGTGCTAAAAAGTTAATAAAGAATACTTAGCACCATTATTGCACGATGTGTACTACACACTGATGAGAACATTTGAAAACTACGCGGAAAACTGAGAGGCCGGTAGGGGAGATTGAGAGTCTGATTCAGTGGGTTGGGTTAGGTATATTGGTATATATATATCAATCGGACTCCCGCGTTGTTGCCATTTTTACCTTCAGCACGGCTAGTACTAGAGTAGGCTGTGTGCTGACCTATGCTACTGCGAGCTGTTTATCGAGTCTCGATCTCGCTGTTACGTGCGGGTCCGCCAATAGCGGGGCGGCGCAGTAGATCGACGCGTTCACACTGCTGACACGTTCAGCCAATCCCACAAACAATGGAATAAAAATATTTAAATTGTGGTACAGAAAGTTAGCTTTCGAGCTTTTTCTAAATACCGCCGTTGTGAATGAATTGTTCATGTTTCAAGATGTGACAGGGAAGAAAAATATCAGTCACGACATTTCGCACACAATTGGCAGATGTACTCACACGGCATTTAGATGAGGAAATTCCAATCGAGGTTGAGAGAAGAATTGTTCAGCAATTGCAAAAAAGAAGAAGCAGACGTCCATAAAGTCCGGAGATATTGTTCGGAATGTTATAATACAAATGCAAAACTATTCGGACGCAAGACAGCCAAAAATTCGACCAAAAAAGTCGTCACTTTTTGCAATACCTGTAAAGCCAAACCACATGTTTTAACTTTCATTGAAGTTAAAACATTTATTTTTTAACCTTGATAATGTGTCGGTCTCAGGTACCGACGATGCCCAAACGGAAAGTACAATGTCGCTCCCCAGGGACCGACGCCGCGCTCAACGTGTTAATTGTTTATGTTGCATCATCCCTCTCCTGGAGCTAATTCAATAATTTTCCAACTGTTTTAGCGTTACCGTGCCGACACTTGTTATTGCAGTACGCACGCTATGGCTGTACTGTACCTTCGGTAACCAGAAATTTTTGACATTTTCTTATGTAATCCTGTAGATTTTGACGAGGAGATTAGTGGTTCAAAAGTGATGAATCTCTAAATTTGAACAATTTTCAGCGTTTTTACAGGTAAGGGAACCGCTATATTGGTATGTACTCAGACATTGTGCAATGAGCGGAGCCGCGAGAAGGTTGGTCAGGGTTAGATTCGTGTGGAGGGGTGAAGGTCCGTTACACCGGCTCGACAACACTGTGTAGGTTTTGTCCCTACTGGTCACTGATAGGGAAGGCGACCTACAACGCGTTATTGGTCCGAAAGATTGCGATTGAATCAGTAACACTGCTGCTATGTATAATTAGTAACAATAACTTTATTCACTGTTACAAAGGCATGTAATTGCCTACAAAGTACCAAGAAGTCGATACGAGTACACTTAGCAACGGCTTAGGAAAAACAACGTGGTGTCTGTACAAAGAATCAGAGAAGAAGTGAGAATGGCGCCTAGGCGGGAAAGCGCTCTAGGCGGCAACGAAGAATCTCAAGAGGGGCGACTCGCATGCGGCTATTGCCAGGCGACACGAGCGCCGTGGCAATGTGCGGAAGCGCATATTGCCCCTACAACTGTGTGCATACCCTGCCATCTAGCCGTTCCGCTTGTTAGACAACGCGCGACGCAGGGTACATACCAACATGGTGACGCCCTTACCTGTCAAAACGCTGAAAATGGCCCAAGTTCCAGACACTAATAACTTTTGAACCATTGATCTCCTAGTATTGAAACTTGAATTTTTGGCATTTTCTCGCACAAAATCTACAGCAGCGGTGGGAATTTTTGTCTCAACTGAGACAAGACCGTCCCTACCATAGCACTCAGTGTCCGCCACCAGCATCCGTGGTTACCATGGAGGAAGCCGCGGTTCAACCGCCGCAAGCAGTGTGCAGGCCTCGTGCATCATGGCCGCGAGGAGCGCTACGTGCACAGACCTTTCGGCCTTCGCTTAAAACGTAATTTTTAATTGAATCAGTTTCTGTGTGTGTGTGTGCGTGCTTCTTCTCTCGTTCGGGTAAAGTTGCCGATAATGAGGGCCCTCACCGATTTCGACGACCTTGAAATATGTTATAAATTCGATGTTTAAATATCTTTTTCCTTTGAAATAAAGCTCATCGAAATCGGATAGGAAATAGTACATCGAGAAATTTACCGACGCTCAGCTGCCGGCACGCTGAGCTGTACGCGTCTAGGTCGCGCTCTGATTGGTCCGTGTTTTTCGTTAATAGCTACTTCACGAAGCCTCGGACGACATTTTCGTAAAGGAAAATGTTGCTTGAAATGATCTCGAGAACCTATCATTTCATTAAACTAAGGTAATTTTGAGACACCCTGTAGAAATGTCAGGGATACTCGGCGCGGGGAGGGAGATAGAGACGAGGTTCGAAGGGGTGGTTGGCTGGTTTTCTGGGGTTAATTCCTTCCTCTGGACTTCTGGTGCAGATTCCTGGTTCCTTTTCTTGTGGCGGCGTCCTCTTCGTTTTGTTCTCTTTGAGACGGTGGGCAAAGTAGGGTGAGCGCGTTTAGTTGGCGGGACGGTCATGCCAGAATTTAACTAAGAAGGAAGTGACTCGAGATGGGGGCGGTGGTCAGTATCTTCTTTGTGCAGGAAACTCTGAGGTGACAGCACTATGGAAATATGTTCCACTGGGGAAGAAGTTTTTTTCCGAATTTGTCTAGCGCGCGCCGCGGTATTTCAGGGCAGTCGTGCATATTTTTACTTTCGGGAAAATTACCCATCTTGCGGGGGTTGATTATCGAGTAAGAAACCATCTAGGTACCTGACAGTGAGAGCGCCCGGGTAATGGAACGGAGGGCGGACGGTGGTACCGTTACGCAGTGCTGGTAGTGGGGCGGCTGCGTTAAGCGTCAAAGGGTGATTTCCGTGTATCGCTTGAAATACTAAACACGTTAAGTGTAACTTCTCCGCGAGATCAGTCTTCTGAATTGAGAGAGAGAGAGAGAAATAGCACAGAGAGAACCGGAATTGGCGAGACGAGAGAACTCGCGTTTATGCAAAAAGCGGACAGGGACACGTGCACTCGACGGTAGAAAGCACACGCGGACGAGTTGGTATGAAAACTGTCGCCGAGCTGCTCGCGTACTTCGATGGGAAATAGGAGGACTATCCAACGTGGGCGAAGCAAATAAAAGTGTTACGGAGAACTTATAAATTGAACGATGACGAGACGAAAGTACTGATAGGAATGCGTCTACGGGGAAAAGCGAGAGATTTACTACACTCGCGATCCGAATTCATTGAAGTGCTCGCCGCCGATCTACTTACGAAGTTTGAACACATGTTCTACCATAGACCAAGCAAGATCTTCCTGCGCGACCGATTGCAGGAGCGAGTGTGGAAAAAGAACGAGTCGTTTGAGAACTATTTCCATGATAAGATCTGTGACGTGGCATTTTTGCCGACGTCCCTCCGAACCGATTATCGGAAGACCGGATCGCCCTCTGGCAGCACCGAAGCGAACAGGGTGGTCGCGTGCGCTCTCCCTGGGCACATGCGAGTACTCATGGGCAGCGCATTAATACTTTTGAGCGTCGAGCGAGGAGGTGCTTCAACTGTTATAATGAGGGTCATCTCAGTGCAGACTTTCCGTCGAAGTCTCGCAGTCCCAAGTGTTTGCGGTGCGGCCAACATGGACACCTTGTGCCGACCTGCCTGAAGCGTGAAAGCGGCGCCGAAAAAACGGTGAAATTAGTAACGCGATTTCCCTCGACTCAATCCTGTAAAGCGGGTAAGAGTGAACAATGTCGAACTAGTGCCCATAATATACAATGCGACTGATCTAACGCTGATGAGCGCGTCTTGTCTCGTAAGAATAGGAGCACCGTGCTTGCAGCTAGCGAAACGACTTTTGCTGGCGTCGGGTCAAACGGTCATAAGACATTAGGCATATTTGTGACCAGTGTTGTTATCGATGAACACGTGTATGAAATTGAATTCCACGTAAGTTTCCAACGTTTTACTGAAGCACGATTTACTCCTAGCCGCTGACATTTTAAATACAGTTAGGTTAGTCAGAAACGGCCGAAAGAAGACCCTGTCGCCGGTAAACGCATCAATGATAGTATGCCGGAAGTTTTTCGGATCGTATGCAAGTGTGACGACGTAGATGTAGCGCATATAAACGATATTGCGATTCGAGAACGTGTCAAGAATGTTGTTACCGAGTACGCGACAAGAAAAATTCAGGAGGTGAACGTAGAAATGAGCATTGTTCTTTTCAGGAACGAGGAACCCGTGTATCAGAGACCGCTACGTTTAGCGCCGGCAGAGAAAAGTGCGGTGGACGCTCAAATGAACGATTGGTTACGGGATGGCATTATTCAGCCGTCGCTCTCTGAATACGCGAGTCCCATCGTACTCGAAAAGAAAAAAGACAGTTCTATGCGTCTGTGCGTAGACTATAGGAAGTTAAATCAGAAGATAGTAAGAGACCGTTACCCTTTCCCCCTCGTGGAAGATCAGCTGGACGCGTTACAACAGTGCGCTAAACTGTTCAGTACCCTTGATTAAAGAAATGGTTTTTTCATGTGCCGAAACATAAGGATAGTCAAAGATTCACTTCGTTTGCGGTGCCCAATGGACCGTATGAATTTCTACGCGTTCCTTTCGGTTTATTTAATTCTCCAGCTGTCTTCGTGAGGTTCGTTAATACGGTTTTCAGAGATTTTTTGCACCAACAAGTTATTCTGGCGTATATGGATGATCTCATCGTACCATCGAGTGACTTAAAAAGCGGAATACAAAAACTGGAGCAAGTCTTAGCGGTAGCCAGAGATCGCGGTCTGGAAATAAATTGGAAAAAATGTTCGTGGCTACGCGATAAAGTCGTATCTCCTGGCACGTTGCGGAGAACGGCTCTGTTCGGCATTCTGAGGGTAAAACAGCAGCCGTGGCAAGGTTTCCGGTACCGAAGAAAGCAAGCCAAGCAAGTTCAAAGCTCTCTGAGTCTGACTGGATACTTCCGAAAATTTATAGATGATTATTCAACAATCGCGAGGCCACTGACGGACCTGTTACGGACAGGCGTTACGTTCGAGCTCGATGGTACGGCGATGCATGCATTCGATCTCTTGAAGACGAAATTAATGGAGAAACCGGTATTAAACCTCTACAAGGTAGATGCGGAGACCGAATTGTACACAGACATATTGTCATTCGGTTATGGAACGGTTTTGATGCAACGCAGCGACGACGATAGCGGTAAAACGACACCAGCCGAAGCTAGATGCGCCAGTTACGACCTGGAAGTCCTGACGATCGTACGATCGCTGCGAAAACTCCGAATCCACTTATTAGCAATTAAGTTTAAAATAATTACAGATTGTAAAGCGTTCGCCCTCACGATGAATAAACGGGATTTGTGTGTACGCGTGGATAGGTGGGTCCTCTTATTGGAGGAGTTCGACTACACTATCGAACACCGACCAGATAATAGGATGGCCCACGTGGACTCTTTGAGTAGAAACCCGTTACCGATATGCTATTTGTTGTCCACGGATCGGAATAATATGACGGCGAGAATTCGCAAGGTGACGCAAGAACGCGTCGGATTGCCGAGTTGACGCAGTAGGGTAAAATGGACATGTTTACCGACCGTCGCGGTCGCGTTTCTTTTTCTTGTCCAGTCGCTATCCTCTTCTATGTCCTAAAGTTACTTACTCCATACCGTCAATTAAACCACTAAGTACAGTTGAAATTATATCGTGTTTAGTGTCATTTCAATTAGAAAAATGCCACAAATAAGTTCGTGAAAATCCCATAAAAATAATTAAAAATAAAGAAGTTTTGTAATTGGATTAGCAGTGGTTCACACCGATATACCCGACCCGAGGTCAGATTACGCGGCATGTATACACTGCTCGGCGACAGAGGCGGCTTGAGCTTTTCTAGGCCGCTACGTTGTTGCACCGCACTGGAATGGGTAGGCAAGGGAGAGTGACCATGGACACCCTCGGGGATAGAAACCGCGACTTTACTGCATACTTTTTCCGGATAGTATACTCTTTACTTCTCATAATTTCTCATAAAACTGTTCCTGTGTCCGAATCGCGAATTGGTGCAGTGTCTTTTGGTGTGTGATCGTGATTTTAAAATGCGTCGAAAAAATAAAGTCTCGCAACAACAACGCCCGTCTCCTGACTAATTGGCGTATAGGGGAAGTACGTAGATACCTTAACCAAACTTTTTACCCCACTTCAATAGAAGATGACAAAAGGCTGGCGATCCCGTCGTTCTCGTGCTACAGCGTGCATTTCGAATTTCGACACTCTAAATGCCCTTCCTAAATTCTTTAGAAAAATCTTGAGGAAAATCAGTGTCGTTCGAGCCGCGGTAGAGAGAACATCTCCAAAGACTTGTAAATTCAAAGCTAACGGTTGCTATGTATTAGCTGTTTTTTTGACTGTGATATTTAAACTAATCACTAGACTGCGAATCTTTATGCAAAATGAATGTTGGCTGCCGCTATTACAAGGGACAGGGGAGCCAGACAGATATTTGATTCTTACTGTGATCATTTTAAGAATTTGAAAATAATACATTGGTGTTTTTAAATTATTTTAATCTCTCTACTGTATTAAAATGCACCTACTCATGTTTGCTACAAATGCATGAAATCCGCAGTCTAGTGATTGCATTACCTGATTGTTGTGATTTGTGCAGCAGTACAAGGGATATGGCAATTATTATTAGTGCATAACTATGTGTTGACAAATGTGAACAGTGATTGTGAGTGTGGAAAAATTTCAAGGCATCTGTGTAAAATAAACATACGAATTATTTATCGATTCGAAAGTGAAAGTTAAATTCTGGATCGTCGACTTGACCGCGCATCCCTTAGGCCTTCTACCACCGGCTGTGCAGCTCGTCGACCTGGCCGTACGTCCCTTGGCTTTCGGTACTGCCGTGTACCTGAAGACATCTGTGCAGTTCGTCACCGAGTGACCCAGTGACACACATTTCGAAGCAGCAAATGGATTTACGGCTGAATACGTGAGTTTTTAATTCAATCAGTTTCTGCTTCTTCTCTTTTTTTACGATTATCTCGTAAACTAAAGCCGATTGCCAAAAAGTCTACAGCGAAATGTTGTTCAGAATCATGGTCTTGACAACGTATCCAAAGCGCATCGAAATCGGAGAGGAGATAGTTCAGATAGTACATCGATCGATTTACAATTACAAGTTACTTATCTCGTAAATTAAAGCCGATCGCCAAAAAGTCTAAAGAGAAATGTTGTTCAGAATCATGGTCTTGACAACATATCCAAAGCTCATCAAAATCGGAGAGGGTTCACATTATCGAGAAACTCTTGTTCGTTGCGATGTCGCGGCGTACCACCGACACTCGCTTGCCGGCGAGGCGTGGCGAGCCGGGCCAGGGCGCGCTCTGATTGGTCCGTGTTTTTCGTTAATAACCCCTAAACAAAGCCGCAGTTGACATTGGTGCAAAGGAAAATGTCTCTTAGAATGGTCTCAGGAACCACCCCCTTTCGGGATTTTCACGAAGTTTGGGACACCCTGTATAGTATTAGTTTTAAGGATAAAAAATCAAGGGTGTGTGTTGGGAATAATTTTTGTTCAAGTTGGTATGAATGATAACCTATGTGAAAAGAATGGTTGGTTTGAATGAGTGTGAACAGAAATATTGTAGAGAAGCGAACGTGAAGAGTGATAGAAGCAAAGACTCGTTGTATAAAAGTAAAATAAAATGTCATTAAAAACATAAAAATCTTAACATATCCAAAGGCCCTTACAGAAATCGGCCGTCAGGATCCGGTTGCCCGTATCCAGACGGCCTTTCCACCTGCAGGAATCACTTAGGGCCGGACTCTCGTTTTTTGTCACTTCCACTTAAATCGGGCCAGAACTCGGTCTTCGTTAGAAGGTTCACCTATGATACGAAAGGTTATCTAGGACGCTTCCTGCTAGAGACGGTCTTGAAGAGATTCGTATGAGAAAGTCGAACGGAATCCGTTCTCTATTCGTAACACATGGAACATCCAATTGTACATACTAATTGTAAGTAAATGCAATCAGCCCATGACATTTATTCGGAAAAGTTTAAGATTTCAGGTATTTATTCTGAAACGAAATATTTTCATTAACTACATTAAAATTGGGGAGGTCTACTTTAGGTTGTACATTTTCCATATTTCAGTGTCGAAGAACAAAGTATGTAAAAAATGAAAATAAGAAATTAGTAAAACAGGAAAGTGGTACAATAATTATAATTAGTGCATACCGAAACACATGGTTTCAGAATGCACATTTAAATATTCAAGACATATACCGATTTGTAGCATATCATATAATGCTTCGATCCCCACGTCAAGCTTTTATTATTAATGAATTGAATATAACAAACCACACAGCCGTTGATTGGGAGAGTTTTTGTAGAGAATTATGCGTTTTGTGGATGGAAAAACAATCAGTTACGTTAAGAGGTTACAACGAGATAGAAGAGATAGATGAGGAGAAAATAGGGAAATGAAAATATAATAAAGGCCGCCTTATTACCGGTCAGTGGATTTTCGGAGGGTTTGAGCGGTCAACAAAATGAATTTTTATACAACCGGTAAAAGATCGCATTTCCGAGACATTATTAAATATTATAAAACGGTGAGTTAAACCGGGAACGACCATAATGTCAGACTGCTGGGAGGCTTACGATTCTTTAAGTTTAAATACGGAAGGTTACACACATTTACAAGTGAACCACAAAGTGAACTTCGTAGATCTGATAACCGAAGCACATACTCAACATATTGAGCGTACTTGGCAGGAAACAAGGGCCAATATCCCTCGCTATGGTACATGCAGTCCCATTACATTGGATATTTAGCAGAGTTTATGTTTCGCCGTACATACAATTTCGATCATCGTATATCAATATTCTTTGATATAATGGCCAGCATATATTCCCAGCCAATAAGCCACCCAGTGTTTCTGAGAAGAAGGTTCTCGCATTAAACGATGTAAAATCAACTGAGACCAATTTGTTTTCCCGACCACACATACGAAAATCCAGGAGTAGTCTTTCAAAATTGAAAGCTCACCTTATACATGTATCACCAGTGTGAGACCCTGTTTTCTACAACAAAATACAATTGGCTTTTCCGCTTAACTAACAATAAGGAATTTTCGGTAAGTTTTGAAGCTTTAAGTAATTATTCTTCATTATATTATCGCATTTGATAGTAAAACAAATTGGTATTGGTCTCACAATGATTTTATATTGTTTAATGTCAGAAGTGAGAACCTTCCTCTCAGAAACACTGGGTGGGTGTGTGTGGTATTGTTACGACAAGGTACTCATTCTTCATTATCATATGTTTTAAAAAGTTCACGCGGTACAGTAAATTCTCTATAAACGCGAACGCATTGGGGGGATTTTGTCTCGTTTTTCGATCGTGGTCCTACTTTTTTCGAGCTTCAAAGGCCGAGCCGAACGTAGAGAAGGACAGCGCGTGTAAAGCGAGACCACGCGCGGGCCTTTGAACTGTGCCGGCGACTTCGACTCTCCGCGTCTCTTTCTTTTCTATACGCGCTATCCTTCCTTGCGCCCGAAACGTCCATCGTCATTTAAACCTCTACAGTTTAAATACCATCGAAGGAAAACTATCGAATTGGAGCGTTTGCATCCGTCAGGAAAAGACACACTATTTGTAGTTTTTGAACTGTTTTAAGTAATGTACTTAAGATTTATTTAATTTTGTTTCCTATCAAAAAATTGTAATGAAGCGAGCGACGCGCGTGACTTGACACGGTGTTCGGTTTTGCGACATGCTCTTTATATTTGCGAAACCGAACGTTAAATAATAAACATATAAAACAGTTCAGCATATTTTATAAAGTAATTTTTCTCGTTTTTTAATCTTTGCCTAGCGTCGAGATCGCAATTTCTCTTTCTTTTTCATTCGCTATACATACTCTTATGTTCTAAAGTCACTTCATATGTACATACCGTCAATTAAACCACTAAATTCTGTTCAAATTATATCGTGTTTGGTATCATTTTAATCAGAAAAATGCCAGAAATAAGGTAGTGAAAGTCCCATAACAGAATCATGGAAAATGAAGAAGTTTGACTGTGGTGTAACGTTATGATGACTCACGGACGCGTTTGAACTGTGCCGACGACTGCGACTCTCCGCGTCGCGTTAGTAGTGGTTCACACCGATGTTACGAGCCAGGGCCGCGAGCAGCACGAGTGGCCGGTGAAGGGTTATTACCCTAGGAATATGATATAAATTTGTTAGTTAAGGAACGCGGACGAACCCAATGCGAAATTGGGGAGCCGCTAGGATTATTGACAGCGAGGACGAACCTGACGCGAAGTCAGGGAGCCTCTAGGAATGGAGTCAAACGCAGACGAACCCAATGCAAAACCGGGGAGCTGCTGGGAGGTTGTATAATAGCACAGACGAACCTGATGCGAAATCAGGGAGCTGTTAGGATGCGGACGAACCTAATGCGAAACTGGGGAGCCGCTATGTTGGATAAATCTCTGTTCGGACAATTGGAATGTCGCGAATGAACCTGATGGTTAATCAGGGAATTGCTAGGATAATTAGTAAGCCTCGTAACTAGTATAATTTAATTGATACAATCCGAGCGGTAAGATTGTATCATGTGGGGACGTTCAATTACTTGGTTAGGATTTGGACGATAATTATGGGTTTAATGAATTTGAGTTAATTATCAAAGAAGACAAATATATTCTTACTATAGAATTTCGTTCTACAAGTGTATTTGTGTCGCGAATGGACTGAATGTGGAATATAAAGAATTGAAAGGTGATATTACCTAAGCTAAGACGCACGGCGTTGACGCACTGGCAATGCGGGGGACTCGGAGCAACCTTGTCACTGCCTAACAGATTTTAGACCGAACTCGCGGAATCTGTACGGTTAAACTTTGATTCAAAAGGAACGAACGTCCGATCTCACTGGTAGTTGACTTCCGAGATGCAGCACGACGCGACACTATTCGTGATTACGGCAGTACTAGCCCCCGAGAGTAGAAATGTAAGGGCTTATATAGCCCTCCAATGACGGGTGGTACTTGTCAGTACCCTTCAAGTGAACATTCGTATTTTGTCAACGACCAGTTGGTCGTGCGTACGTTTGGGCCCTAAACTAACCTAAACAGTTATGTAGATTTATCTAGGGTAGCTCTGTTCATTTATCTAGGACGGTTCCTGCCAGAGATGATATTGAACACCTGTTCGTCATCCGTAACACCGATATACCGAGCCGAGTCAGTGTATTAGTTTGGAGGGGATATTTTTGTCGCGTTTATCGTTGAAAGATTTTCGCGTTTATAGAGAATTTACTGTATATAGATCGTTCGACGATCGTAGTGATATATCTATAGAAACAGTTGATGAGCGGTCGCATTATGCTCACGCATACGCACAGCACGCACGTGCACGTATACACAAAATTCAATGTGTAGTAGCTGCAGTTTTTCACGAATATCTCGAAAACTATTCATTTGCGCAAAAAATGGCAACTACATTTTGTGTTCAGCATATCAAAACGAATGGAATGACGTATGTCACGTGTCGAAAGGAGGGGGGGGGGGTGATTTTCCGAAGTTTTACAAATTTTATCAAAATCGGTGAGGTGGGATAATTATGCACAATTACCAAAAAAATCGTTTGTTGTAGGAAAAAAGATAATCCGATATAAAATACGCAGCTTGTCCAGATTTACAGGTTTCGTCTAACATTTTTTTCGATGCGCTAAATAATTTAGAAGCTTCAAAAGTCGAAAATAAGAGCCGTCTTACTGTGTACACAAGGTGGTTCACTACATGTTACTACATACAGGGTGTCTCAAAATTAGGTCCGGAGCCGAAAATGGGAGGTTCCTGAGATCATTTCAAGCGACATTTTCCTTTGAAAAAATGTCGTCCGCGGCTTCGTTAACGAGTTATTAACGAAAAACACGGACCAATCAGAGCGCGAGCTAGACAAGTGCAGCCCGGCGCGCCGGCAGCCGAGTGTCGGTGGCACGCCGCGATGTCGTAACGAACAAAAGTTTCTCGATGATGTGAATCCTCGCCAATTTCGATAAGCTTTGGATATGTTGTCAATACCATGATTCTGAACAACATTTCCCTTTACAGTTTCTGTCGATCGGCTTTAGTTTACGACATTATTGTAAAAATTTGTAATTGTAAATCGATCGATGTACTATTTCCTATCCGATTTCGATAATCTTTGGATATGTTGTCAATACCATAATTCTGAACAACATTTCCCTTTACAGTTTCTGTCGATCGGCTTTAGTTTACGATATTATTGTAA
Organism: Lasioglossum baleicum; assembly: GCF_051020765.1. Taxonomy (NCBI): domain Eukaryota; kingdom Metazoa; phylum Arthropoda; class Insecta; order Hymenoptera; family Halictidae; genus Lasioglossum; species Lasioglossum baleicum. The sequence continues at coordinate 823,589 of NC_134935.1, forward strand.
AAATTTGTAATTGTAAATCGATCGATGTACTATTTCCTATCCGATTTCGATAATTTTTGGATATGTTGTCAATACCATGATTCTGAACAACATTTCCCTTTACAGTTTCTGCCGATCGGCTTTAGTTTACGATATTATTGTAAAAATTTGTAATTGTAAATCAATCGATGTACTATTTCCTGTCCGATTTCGATAAGCTTTGGATATGTTGTCAAGACCATGATTCTGAACAACATTTCCCTTGACGGTTTTTGTCGATCGGCTTTAGTTTACGATATTATTGTAAAAATTTGTAATTGTAAATCGATCGATGTACATACTATCTCCTCGCCGATATCGATGAGCTTCATTTCGAAGGAAAAAGATATTTAAAACATCGAATTTATAACGTATTTCAAAGTCATCGAAATCGGTGAGGACCCACATCATCGGCAACTTTACCCGAACGATAGAAGAAGCACAACTTATTGAATCAAAAACTCACTTATTCAGCCGTAAATCCATTTGACTACCACATACAAACACCACACTTTTACATAATTGTTGAACTGGTAGCACACTTTTATAACTCGTATCGATATCGAACGAAATTACTTACTCCGACGCGGAAAGAGTTCGATGCTCTTCGCGATGCCGCGCGAAACTGTGCTCTCCCAGCGTACAATGTATTCGATGAAGGCGTCGTTTAAAACAAATGTAATCGTTCCCAAGGAGATATTGATTTTTCGAGAATCATATGATTCTCGAAAACACCGATTCGAAGATTATGTAAAAGTGTGGTGGTTGTATGTGGTAGTCAAATGGATTTATGGCTGAATAAGTGAGTTTTTAATTCAATAAGTTTGTGCTTCTTCTATCGTTCGGGTAAAGTTGCCGATGATGTGGGTCCTCACCGATTTCGATGACTTTGAAATATGTTATAAATTCGATGTTTTAAATATCTTTTTCCTTTGAAATGAAGCTCATCGACATCGGCGAGGAAATACTATGTACATCGATCGATTTACAATTACAAATTTTTACAATAATATCGTAAACTAAAGCCGATCGACAGAAACTGTAAAGGGAAATGTTGTTCAGAATCATGGTATTGACAACATATCCAAAGCTTATCGAAATCGGATAGGAAATAGTACATCGATCGATTTACAATTACAAATTTTTACAATAATATCGTAAACTAAAGCCGATCGACAGAAACTGTAAAGGGAAATGTTGTTCAGAATCATGGTATTGACAACATATCCAAAGATTATCGAAATCGGATAGGAAATAGTACATCGATCGATTTACAATTACAAATTTTTACAATAATATCGTAAACTAAAGCCGATCGACAGAAACTGTAAAGGGAAATGTTGTTCAGAATCATGGTATTGACAACATATCCAAAGCTTATCGAAATCGGATAGGAAATAGTACATCGATCGATTTACAATTACAAATTTTTACAATAATATCGTAAACTAAAGCCGATCGACAGAAACTGTAAAGGGAAATGTTGTTCAGAATCATGGTATTGACAACATATCCAAAGATTATCGAAATCGGATAGGAAATAGTACATCGATCGATTTACAATTACAAATCTTTACAATAATGTCGTAAACTAAAGCCGATCGACAGAAACTGTGAAGGGAAATGTTGTTCAGAATCATGGTATTGACAACATATCCAAAGCTTATCGAAATTGGTGAGGATTCACATCATCGAGAACTTTTGTTCGTTACGACATCGCGGCGTGCCACCGACACTCGGCTGCCTGCGCGCTGGGCTGCACGCGTCTAGCTCGCGCTCTGATTGGTCCGTGTTTTTCGTTAATAACTCGTTAACGAAGCCGCGGACGACATTTTTTCAAAGGAAAATGTCGCTTGAAATGATCTCAGGAACCTCCCATTTTCGGCTCCGGACCTAATTTTGAGACACCCTGTATATTACAAAATGGAAATGGAAAATGGTTCACGTAGGGTTAAATGGTATCAAGAGGGGCACAATCTGACGTCAATAGATTTTTTGTAGGTGGACGCGTAGAGGACTGGAGAGAATCGGCAGTGTGGGGTTACCAGATTGGGAACCACCGACTAGACAGATGCATACGAATTAGCATCCGTACCGATATAGTTCCGTGGCTTGACTCACGACCACGATGAGAGCCCGCTACTTCTCTCATATATTATCAACAATTAAATGAATACATCATTGCACGATGTACAAACGATTATTTTCACAAGACTGACATTTACAACAATTTAAAGAACATACGAAGAAATATCAAGCACACGCGATACGCGTTGGGAAACATCACAATGTCACAATGGTAATGGTCACAACGGCCTGGAGCAACACACTGCACGTCTAATCGGCACGAATGTCCGGCGAAGAAGAAGCGGAAACGTAAGAGTCGTACCACCGACGAGGTACTATTAAAGACTGCCAGCCAGTGATGCCAGAGCTGTGGTACTGTGGTACTAAACCATACCCCCACCATAGCCTACTATTGCCCCTACGTTGTTTTCCAACGCGCCCGCACGCTACACTCACCAGCGTATCACTCTACTGTATCCGTAGAGGTACGCTGGCGAGTGTAGCGCGCGGGCGCGTTGGAACACGACGGAGGGGCAATAGTAGGCTATGGTGGGGGTATGGTTTAGTACCACAGTACCACAGCTCTGGCATCACTGCTGCCAGCCCTATGGCAGGGACAGTGATGCCAGAATCATGGGTCGTGGGTTTTTTCCCCTCCGCTCGCTCAGCCGACTCGACCCCCCACTCTGACGCACCGTCGTCGCCAGGTTGCTTCTACTGCGCACGCGCTACACGAACGTATCTCTACTCTGTCCGTGTGAGTGCCTGTTCGATTGCACGCGCGCTACACACACCAGCGTACCTCTACTATGTCCGTGTGCGCTGCTTGTGCGCTTGCGCCAGCCACAATCTATTTTTAGCACTCTCCATCCACATCCGCGCCTGCTTGACGGGAACGAAACTGATTCTGAAATTCGGCCGTCGAGCCGTCGAGCGTATCAATCGCAATCTAGAGCTAGCCTTCGAGACCCCGCGTGCAGCGAGTTTTATTTTTATTTTTCATTACTTTTTTAATTACATTTTTTAACCTTCCAAAAAATTTAAATATATATTATATGTATATTCGTAAGTTTGAACCCTTTATCTCAACCAGGAGGGTAGTGAAAGGGTAAAAACTAATTATTGGTTTTTCCCACGTTTTCCCTATTTAATGGAATACTTAATAATTCTAGGAAAATTCTACAAAATTGTAGATATTATTCCTTATGATTGTGAATTTTTTCAGATTTTTTGCAAATAGTAAGTATGAAAAATCGTATAACCGGATAAAATGGTCAAAAGTGCTCGTCCAAATTAATTTTTAATCACACCATGTTCAATAAAAAATTACGAAAAAATTCATGAACATTCTGCCTAATAGCATACACGCGATTGAGACAATTTCCGACTTTTTGGTTGTAAATAGCCAATTTTATATCGACGTTTTCAGTTGATCACGTTTATATTATGATGTTAGTGTTTTTCAGATTTTTCGGATTATGCAAACATATGCAAAAAATTGAAAATCTCCAAACATTCGAAGAAAATGCATACTTCCAATCCGACAGTAGTCGGATATTATTAAAATAATTGTCCATAAATTTTTTCAGAATTGGTTATAAATTGTATCGATGTAAAAAAAGTCAAAATCAATTTTGTCGATGTTTCTATACTTTTTTGTAGATGTATTATGCAATATTGTGTAGGGATTTGTGTGTGGTCAATTCTACAGGTTAGGATAGTAACTGTACGTGATATAGGTGGATCTCTCTCTCTCTCTCTCTCTCTCTGTCTCTCTCTCGTCGTACTCCGTACGCACAACAGATGGCATTAGCAAGTTGTTACGAAATCGGAAGATTTTCCTGACGGAACGCTCTTATGTTCTGCGGGTGGCTTTCGGGACCGTTAGAGTCCGGTCCACACGCGATTTGGCTCTTTGGCCGTTTTCAAACGGCGAAGTGACGTCGCACGCTTGCAACGTCACAATATATATATATAAAGATTGCGAGTTGAAAAATTGTTAAGGAAGCGAGCGTGAAACAGTGAGAGCGAATGAGGAACAAATTGCATACTTTAACAATTCTAATATCTGTATAATAATATATATAAATAACAATATTTATATAATAATATTTTTATTTTAATTGTTAAAGCATACAATCTGTTGCTCATTCTCTCTCACTGTGTTTCTCGCTCACTCGCACTCTTTCTCTTTCTATACAATCTCGACTGGCAGTACTCGCTCTGATCCGCGGCCGTGACCTACCCCGCATATATACACATTAGGGGTGTGCGAGAACCCGAAATATCGGTTCGAGTCGGGAACACGAAATTTTTTCGGGATCGGGACGGGTACCCGAAAATTTCGAAATTCTCGAATTTATCGGGATTCCCGAATTTATCCGGATTCCCGAAAATTTCGAGAACCTAGTAATCATTTATATTCATTTTAATGAATACACACACATTCATAGTTTAGGATTTTATATTCTAGATGTTTTCGAAATTGAAAGAATGTTGTCCATCACGAATTCTTTTCAAGAGTGTCTTATGTCATATTCTCGAAATTTTCGGGAACCCGACCCGACCCGACTCGACCTCTTCTCGACTCGTCCCGACCGTCGGGTTCCCGATATTTCGGGTTCTCGCACACCCCTAATAAACATACGTACGAATCAGCTGCTCAGGGCTCAGATATGCAGTTCGCGGTCGTCGCACCTTCGTCTCTTTCTCTCTCTCACACATTCACGCTCTCACTCTTTCGCACACACTCGCTAGGGCATTCACCTGTTAGCTGTTTATTGTTTCGGCGATCCGCGAGTAACACCCTATCGTTTAACGGTTTTGCATCCCTACAATTGAATATTGTTATATTCAGAAAAATATTGTTCAATCTTAATAATGCAATATGAAATATTTTATTCAGTTATATTTCAATATATAAGCATAACTCCCAACGTTCAAGTCTAATTGCAATATTATAGGACACAATATAAATATTAAGGTATACTTATTTTTTTTATCGATAAATATAATTCCTAATAAAAGAAATGTTGGAAACGCGATAAAGAAAACTGGAAATACGTTTGTGGCTGTTTGTTAAGGGGGAACTATACCCTCGATTTGTAACTAGAAAATAACTATTTATCAATGTTATAAACCTCTGTGCAAAAAAAAAGTTTGGTAACATTGTTAAACACGCAACTGCCTAATGAACACGAGATGGAGTTGCTTGTTATTTCCATATTCTATTCAGCTTGTCGCGAATGCCGTTACACAGGGCAGCTCGCACTAATATTAGTGCCACCGATGAGAATATGTACCTCATCTGTGTCAGTTTTGCTATGATTCCACGTTGACAGCAGTGCAGCAGTGAAATGTTGCACAATATCGCAGCAATGATTGACAGTCCTCCTGACTAGGCGCCATCTCGTCTAAACGAACTGAACTAAAATTGGCTCTAGACTGGCTCTGCATCAGAAAGGACCTCTGTCTTCATGGGGAAATCTATGCTAATGTGAATGAAATCACGCGCCTGGATTTTTTGACCTTATACGAGCATATTTTGAGCTGCACAAAGGTTCATTTGATAGAGGAAGGTTCATTACAGGGCGCTCTTCTCGTCATATCAGTCAAAAATGTCTCTTTGAGACAGAAAAATACATTGAAATCTGCAGTTATTTTTCTAGATTTTTTCTCTACTTTGGGCACTCATATTATTAGATATAAACATAATCTCGTTAAATCATGAGAAGAGCGCCCTGTATTTAACCTTCCTCTACAGAATGAGTCCTCACCCAGCTCAAAATATGCTCAAATAACGACAAAAAATCCAGGCGCGCAAACCCATGTTTCGACCAAAAATCTAGTAAGATTCTAGTTATTTTCTAGTTACAATCCGAGGGTATAGTTCCCCCTTAATTGCAAAATGTACCTACCAAGGTGTAATAAATGAGGAATAGATGACCTCACAAGTTCGCGTAAACGCGTGCAAAGGTAATTGTTTAAATCTTTGTGAACGCGACGAACTTGTGTATAAATCAGGGATTGAAACAGTTGTGAAAGTGAAAATAACTTTTTCAAGCTGTTATAAATCGGGTGTGATTGAAACAGTTAATTAGAAGAACCAAAATGATGTTATAACTGTTACGACAATATCGGTTCTGGATTATATCGGTTACGGTTCTGTCATTCTGTATTCCGTATTGTGTTCGGCCTTATATATTTATTATTTAAGTAGTTATTTATTGTTATTTATAATGTAAATAATTTCTAAATAAATACATTTTTATAATTTGTTTTTAAATTCATTATTTTAGTTTGGCCAGAGGAAGTTGCTTCGGACGATTCGAAATGCATGTAGGCCCTATCGCCAATAAGTGAATCTATGGCCTACAACCACAAAATAAATTTTATAAATCTATACATAATAGATAGTATTGTATTTACATTTTTACGTATTATACACATAAGCATATACTTACAGAATAAAAGGCCCAACTGCTATACGCGTTGCCGCTTTTATTATTTTGGTCTTTTATATTTTTATATGTACGACGTAGACCGGAAAATTTTGTCGAACATTGCAGCCCATTTACAGCATAATTACATTGCTGCAGTTGGGCTGCAATCTCCTTCCAAATTACATTGTGCCTCTTCAAGCCGTTTTTAAATTTGGCTTCCTTTTCCCTATATAAATCTATTAGGAGAAGTACTGCCCCATTAGGCCACGTGAATGACTTGTTGGGGTGTTCAATTTCCTCACGTAATTCAGGAATAGCAGTAATAGTATCCATTTTCGTGACAAAATCGCTTGACAGAAACTGCTTTCAAATTTAGCGCTACTAACTTTGCATCAAACGCTTCACCTCAGAGCTGTGGTAGCTGATGCGATGTTAAGGGGGTAGTCCACCCTGGATTTGTAACTAGAAAATACCTAGAATATTACTAGAAAAATGGCTCGAAACATGGGTTTGCTGGTTTTCAGTTAGTGTCCTTATTTGAGCAAATTTTGGGCTGGGTGAGGGCTCATTCGAAAGAGGAAGGTTCACCGCAGGGGGCTCTGGTCATGAGGTTAACGAGAATATGTTTATATCTAATAATATTAGTGTCCAAAGTAGAGTAAACATCTAGGAAAAAAAACCAGCAGATTTCAATGCATTTTTCTGTCTCCAAAAGTCTTTTTGGCTGATGGGATGACCAGAGCCCCCTGCGGTGAACCTTCCTCTTTCGAATGAGCCCTCACCCAGCCCAAAATTTGCTCAAATGAGGACACTAACTGAAAACCAGCAAACCCATGTTTCGAGCCATTTTTCTAGTAAGATTCTAGTTATTTGCTAGATATTTGCTATTTACTAGGATCTTACTAGATTTTAGGTCGAAAACATGGGTTTCCTGGTTTTCAGTTAGTGTCCTCATTTGAGCAAATTTTGGGCTGGGTGAGGGCTCATTCGAAAGAGGAAGGTTCACCGCAGGGGGCTCTGGTCATCCCATCAGCCAAAAAGACTTTTGGAGACAGAAAAATGCATTGAAATCTGCTGGTTTTTTTTCCTAGATGTTTACTCTACTTTGGACACTAATATTATTAGATATAAACATATTCTCGTTAACCTCATGACCAGAGCCCCCTGCGGTGAACCTTCCTCTTTCGAATGAGCCCTCACCCAGCCCAAAATTTGCTCAAATAAGGACACTAACTGAAAACCAGCAAACCCATGTTTCGAGCCATTTTTCTAGTAATATTCTAGGTATTTTCTAGTTACAAATCCAGGGTGGACTACCCCCTTAAGGAGGTAGTATACCCTCGATTTGTAACTAGAAAATACCTAGAATATTACTAGAAAAATGGCTCGAAACATGGGTTTGCTGGTTTTCAGTTAGTGTCCTTATTTGAGCAAATTTTGGGCTGGGTGAGGGCTCATTCGAAAGAGGAAGGTTCACCGCAGGGGGCTCTGGTCATGAGGTTAACGAGAATATGTTTATATCTAATAATATTAGTGTCCAAAGTAGAGTAAACATCTAGGAAAAAAAACCAGCAGATTTCAATGCATTTTTCTGTCTCCAAAAGACTTTTTGACTGATGGGATGACCAGAGCCCCATGCGGTGAACCTTCCTCTTTCGAATGAGCCCTCACCCAGCCCAAAATTTGCTCAAATAAGGACACTAACTGAAAACCAGCAAACCCATGTTTCGAGCCATTTTTCTAGTAAGATTCTAGGTATTTGCTAGATATTTGCTATTTACTAGGATCTTACTAGATTTTGGGTCGAAAACATGGGTTTCCTGGTTTTCACTTAGTGTCCTTATTTGAGCAAATTTTGGGCTGGGTGAGGGCTCATTCGAAAGAGGAAGGTTCACCGCATGGGGCTCTGGTCATCCCATCAGTCAAAAAGTCTTTTGGAGACAGAAAAATGCATTGAAATCTGCTGGTTTTTTTTCCTAGATGTTTACTCTACTTTGGACACTAATATTATTAGATATAAACATATTCTCGTTAACCTCATGACCAGAGCCCCCTGCGGTGAACCTTCCTCTTTCGAATGAGCCCTCACCCAGCCCAAAATTTGCTCAAATAAGGACACTAACTGAAAACCAGCAAACCCATGTTTCGAGCCATTTTTCTAGTAATATTCTAGGTATTTTCTAGTTACAAATCGAGGGTATACTACCCCCTTAATGCGCGAGAAGTGGTGGGGATCTAGGGAATTCTGAGCGTTTTGATGCGCGCATTGAATGCAACGGAACGCTTCTCCATGCGATTCATGCGCTTGAAGCGTGAAACGGAACGCACCCAGGCATTCGTCCAGGCAGGCTCATCTTATCTTTTTTTCCCAATTATCCTTTAGGTCAGCGCTCGGAAATTTTTACTCGCGACAGCCGAGAATCGGAGACTATGCGTCCCGCGCGTCTCGCTCTCCGGACCGGCCCTAGTGCTCGGAGCTGCTCAGGCGCGTACCATTTCATAGGCGCTATTCGTGGTGCATCATGATGACACTCGTGTCAATAGGTTTCCTCATTACACATTGTCAATGCGTTTTTTTTGTTAGTGCTATCTCCTGTAGGCCTACTCCACTATGTCGCACGATAATTTCGGACAACAGCTGTAGAAAATTAATTAGAAAAATAAATTCATAAGATAAATTAAAAAATTAAAAATTTAGTAGGCCTACCACTAACATAATAGGATACCACTAACAAAAAAAAACGCATTGGAAATAGTACCTCAATGGTAATGCGGAAACCTATTGACACGAGTGTCATCATGATGCACCACGAATAGCGCCTATGAAATGGTACGCGCCTGAGCAGCTCCGAGCACTAGGGCCGATCCGGGGAGCGAGACGCGCGGGACGCATAGTCTCCGATTCTCGGCCGTCGCGAGTAAAAATTTCCGAGCGCTGCTTTAGGTTGTCGGTCGTTGGTTCGCGTTCTCAAAAATTCCGCTGCTGCTGGCACACGCACGATTTGAGACAGTCTTCTGCTTTTCTATAATTAAAAAACAATATTAACAATGTTCTTCGTTCAATGTTCTTTGTTCCTATATTTGAAGAAGAATTAAACATAATAAAAATTGTAATTCTGATTGCATTTTTGACGATACAATATAGGTATTAACGTTACTTACCTTTTTTATCGGCGTAATATATAAATGAAAATAAACTATATATAAATAAAATATATATTAAAATATTATAATTATACTATTATACATTACATTACACAATTATACATTACTATAAATTAGATAACTATAATATAACTATATAAATAAAATAAACTTATAGTAAATATGAAAACTGGCTGTTTTAATGAGAAAATGTACCCAACAAGGCAGACGAAACTATAAACGATTTTACAAGTCCGTACACGCGTACAAAGTTAACTGCCGAAAACATTGTGAACGTGACGAACTTGCATTCAAATTCTCTCCCGACATCAGTTCTAAATGTCTATCGTCAATAGACATGGTGCGACTAGACTCCTGTCTAGCTTTGAGAGATGTGCGCACCACACATATGGAATTTAACAGATCGGTGCCTATTTTATTCCGTTTTTTCGACTTGATGTCGGGAAGCAGAGAAAATACTCTTTAGGCCTCGGCGTTCGAGTGGGGTAGACATCGAACAATATTTCAAATAGAAGACAGAATTGGGAATCGAAGAACTTTGTGGGGGTTTTCTAATTTGACGATGTCTACCCACATATCGTCGAAAGACAACTTCGCCCATTGGTCCCTCTGCGACCGCGAAGTGCCATAATACAAAAAGTCCCACTCTTTTTGTAATTCGGAGCAATTGAAATTTCCCAATTTATTGGCAACAGCTTCGAGATCTTGAAAAGTAAGATCTCTGTTGCCATTAGAAAGGGAATTACACGGTCTGAATACCGTTAATTGCTTTAAAAAAACATCGTCGTGAGGAAGACGATTTTTGATTTCATTGCTTAGGGTGACCAAAAACCCTAAACAATTTTCCCGGAAGGAGTCTACCTCAACTTCCGACATCATCCCCTGAGCTATTGCTTCTTCCAAGTATTCTTCGCATTTCGAAACAAGATACACTTGGTTTAGTGGAACTTAGTTCGTTTTAAGGGAAAAATTAACCTCCCTTATTAAATTGAAGTGTTGCAGAAGAGCAGGTTTTAAAAACCTTCTTAGGAACATTCGAAGCAGCCTTTTCGAATAAGGCTGCAACTCCTGTACCAATGTTCTTCTACGTTGGAAGAAGGCACTATATTCATTGAGAATGTGAAGGGCATCTTCCAAAAAATGGAAATACCCTTTCATCTCAGGTTTACCAAGAAGACGAAACAATGTCTTGGCTGTTTCTGAGTTCTCCGAAAAGGAATGCTCATTAAAGAAATTAAATGCATCGTCCCAAACATCTAAAAGTCGTGTCACACTTCGGTGCCTGCAAAGCCACCGTGTTTCTGACAACTTTAAGAGCTTCAAAGGAGTGTTGTGAAAACTCTCCTGAAATTGCCGAAAAATAGCAGCCCGTTTGAGACTGCTATTTACAAAAGAAGCGATGCCTCGAAGTAAATCGTCGCATTCTTTTGGTAACCTAGCACAAGCAGCACTGGCCGCCAATGCTAGGGAATGGCATACGCACGGCAATGTAACGACTCGGGGATTCTTTTCAAGCAACTTTGACTTGAAGGAAGAAAATTCCCCAGTCATAACGGCAGCATTATCGCAACTAAGAGCCGCGATATTATTCATCGGAATCTGCATCCTCAGCATTTCATTTTCGAAAGCTGCGAAAAGCTTCCCCGCTGAACAGTCGCTGGCATTTAAATGGATTAGTTGAAATAATTCTGTCGTTACAGTCAAACGACGTGGCTCAACATAGCGAATCGCTAATGTCAACCACTTGTCGTTTGTCGAGTCAGAGGTCTCATCCTCGTGGATCGAAAATTTACAATGTCGTGCGTCGTCGACAATGCGTTGGGTTTCACGAACGCACAGCACATTCGTTATTATCTTACTGCACTTTGTGCGGCCCACTTTCATGCCCTGCAAGACTTCAGGCTCCTTGCCTATATCCTGCATAAGGGCGAGGAGATGAGAGGCGATGGAGAGAGGAACATTATTCTCGGCGAAGAAAGCCGCGTACCTAATTTCGGCGATTTTGATTTTATCGCCGAGCGAAGAACTACCTCCCTCATCAAACGCTTCGGACTGATCGCATTCTTCGGCAGGCTCCTCAAGATCGACGATATTGTCTTGAGTGACATTATCATGAAGCAATTGCTTCATATTTTGCACATGAGCCTGCCTGGACGAATGCCTGCGTATTTCTGTAAGCCCGCAATCGAAGATCTTGTTGCAGGCTTTACAGAAGCATTTCGAATAGTCCGAAGCAAGTTCCTCTAACCAAACCTTCAGAGATTCGTCAGCGTCATACCAATGACGCTGAAACCTCTTTTTGTGCCTTTTAATGGGTACACTTGTCATTATTTACCTAAGTACCTACAGCCAGACCCTTTAAAAACCCTAATATATATACAACTAATGGAATAAAGTATCTAATACACAACACTACACTTATTAAACACAAACACTTATACTATATTACACAAACACTTATCATAAAACAGTACACAAAATATCATAAATGTTCGTAGCACGTGCGACCGTTCTGACCGTTGATGTGTCGCGCGGGATATTAGTCACGCCGTCACGCGCATCATCAATACGCAACCGATGTACTTGTTTCTTGACGTAGAAAGTATGTTATACGCAGGTGCATAGAAAAAGGCGCGATGAATACGATAATTGGCGCATCGGTAATTATTTACAAAAGCACCACCCTCTCCGATTTTGATGAAATTTATATATGTTATGCAGCAACACATTCTAAACAACTTTTTTCTTTTCCAATATAGGGGGGTCGCTTTTAGTTTTCGAGATATTTGCAAAAAACTATCGCGAATACTGTATTCAATTTTTCGTATTCCTGAACGCTCCGCTGCAACGTAGACTGTTTCAGTGCGGCGTTTGTTTACATTTTGACGCTGACATTTTCACGTGCTGATTACAAATATGATAGTGAAAATTGGTGCAAATGTTAATTTCTTAACGGAAACCTTCTTTTTAAAAACACTGGGTGCGTGTTAAGCACTGGGTGTGTGTGTGTGGTGTCAGAGAGAAAACAGGGGGGGGGGTGGAAAGGGCCAGCCTGACACCACACACACCCACCCAGTGCTTAACACGCACCCAGTGTTTTTAAAAAGAAGGTTTCCGTTAAGAAATTAACATTTGCACCAATTTTCACTATCATATTCGTAATCAGCACGTGAAAATACGTAAGAATCTAGAGTATAATTTAGAAACAGTGGGTGCGTGTTAATCACTGGGTGGGTGTGTGTGGTGTCAGGCTGGCCCTTTCCGTCCCCCTGTTTTCTCTCTTATCTCTACAGCGTCAAAATGTAAACAAACGCCGCACCTAAACAGGTCTACGTTGCAGCGGAGTGTCCAGGAATGCGAAAAATTCAATACAGTATTCGCGATAGTTTTTTGCAAATATCTCGAAAACTAAAAGCGACCCCCCTATATTGGAAAAGGAAAAAGTTGTTCAAAATGTCCATATCTATATCATATATAAATTTTATCAAAATCGGAGAGGGTGGTGCTTTTGTAAATAATTACCGTTATTTATAACGTAAACAATTTTTAAATAAATAAATTTTTATAAGGTATAAAAATTTGTTTCTATATTCATATTATCTTAATTATTATTTCAATAATAATTTATTGTCAAAATAATTGTTTAAATAAACATTATTATGGAAATAATAATTCAAATAATAAATATGGAAATAAATTATAAAAATCTATTTATTTAAACAATTTTTCTAACAATAAATTTTTACTGAAATAATAATTGGAATAATGAATTTAAAAACAAATTATAAAAATGTATTTATTTAGAAATTATTTAAATTATAAATAACAATAAATAACTACTTAAATAATAAATATATAAGGCCGAACACAATACGGAATACAGAATGACAGAACCGTAACCGATATAATCCAGAACCGATATTGTCGTAACAGTTATAACATCATTTCGGTTCTTCTAATTAACTGTTTCAATCACACCCGATTTATAACAGTTTGAAAAAGTTATTTTCACTTTCACAACTGTTTCAATCCCTGATTTATACACAAGTTCGTCGCGTTCACAAAGTTTTAAACAATTACCTTTGCACGCGTTTACGCGAACTTGTGAGGTCATCTATTCCTCATTTATTACACCTTGGTAGGTACATTTTGCAATTAACAAACAGCCACAAACGTATTTCCAGTTTTCTTTATCGCGTTTCCAACATTTCTTTTATTAGGAATTATATTTATCGATAAAAAAAATAAGTATACCTTAATATTTATATTGTGTCCTATAATATTGCAATTAGACTTGAACGTTGGGAGTTATGCTTATATATTGAAATATAACTGAATAAAATATTTCATATTGCATTATTAAGATTGAACAATATTTTTCTGAATATAACAATATTCAATTGTAGGGATGCAAAACCGTTAAACGATAGGGTGTTACTCGCGGATCGCCGAAACAATAAACAGCTAACAGGTGAATGCCCTAGCGAGTCTGTGCGAAAGAGTGAGAGCGTGAATGTGTGAGAGAGAGAAAGAGACGAAGGTGCGACGACCGCGAACTGCATATCTGAGCCCTGAGCAGCTGATTCGTACGTATGTTTATTAGGGGTGTGCGAGAACCCGAAATATCGGGAACCCGACGGTCGGGACGAGTCGAGAAGAGGTCGAATCGGGTCGGGTCGGGTTCCCGAAAATTTCGAGATTCCCGAAGGAATCGCGTTCCCGAAAATTTCGAGAATATGACATAAGACACTCTTGAAAAGAATTCGTGATGGACAACATTCTTTCAATTTCGAAAACATCTAGAATATAAAATCCTAAACTATGAATGTGTGTTTTTTAACACTAAAATTAACACTAAAATTTTTTAACACATTAAAATGAATATAAATGATTACTGGGTTCTCGAAATTTTCGGGAATCCGGATAAATTCGGGAATCCCGATAAATTCGAGAATCTCGAAATTTTCGGGTACCCATCCCGATCCCGAAAAAATTTTGTGTTCCCTACTCGAACCGATATTTCGGGTTCTCGCACACCCCTAATGTTTATATATGCGAGTACTGCGAGTACTGCGAGTCGAGATTGTATAGAAAGAGAAAGAGTGCGAGTGAGCGAGAAACACAGTGAGAGAGAATGAGCAACAGATTGTATGCTTTAACAATTAAAATAAAAATATTATTATATAAATATTGTTATTTATATATATTATTATACAGATATTAGAATTGTTAAAGTATGCAATTTGTTCCTCATTCGCTCTCACTGTTTCACGCTCGCTTCCTTAACAATATTTCAACTCGCAATCTTTATATATATGTCGCGGCAGAAACATTTTGGCGCGACCCGTGCGCCCCGGCGTTAATACGTTTCATCGTCGCGTGTCGGCTGTCGAGTATTCTGACCGTTTGACTCTGCGGAGACACTGATCTCGATCGTTCGAGCGCTAAACAAAATCTGCCGGCCGGTCTCGGGCCATCGAGGGCCTTGCCTCGCATTCTCCCCACTCCGCAGAGTCACTCCGTCCACGTGCACGCATTCTAAAAGGGAGCCGATTTTGTTTGTCGCAGCCGCTCAAACGTTTCGGCTGCGCGTAAGAGAAACCGATCCCGACTCTTGCGGCTGATCAAACGTCTCGGCCGCGCTACAATGTAAATGCACGCGCGAGCACTCAGCAGCCGACTCCTGCAACTTCCAACGGCCAATCCTTAACCAATGCTTATTCTAAAAACGCGCTTAAATCTACGACGCGGCCGGACTGACATGTCACGCGTCCTCGCGTGTATCTGCAACAGAACAATTCCTTCATATTACATTCATAGTTCGGCCTTCCTGACGTACAAGAGGTAACGAAAGTATTACCTTTTCATTGCAGGAAATCAAACATGGTAACAGTTCACACAGAACGCCGTCTATGCACACAGCATAGACGTAACAGGTCACACAGACCGCCGACTATATTGATAGTCGTAACAGTTCACACAGAACGCCGTCTACGCACACAGCATAGACGTAACAATCGCACAAAACACACCATTGCTAATCTGATTCATTAAACTCATTCGAAACTTGGCACTCGGGCATTTTTCGAACTCTATCATGCGCATACTTATATGTGCGATTACCCGTTAAAGATTTTAAGAGGTATCTGTCTCCATCAAGAACTTCAATGATTTTAAATGGGCCTCTAAATTTAGGGTCAAGTTTGGTCTGATTTCGTTCCTCATTTCGAATTAACACGAAGTCTCCTGTTTTAAATTTAACTAATTTGGACTTTGTGCTGTCAAATCTGGTTTTGTCGCATTCGGCATTTTTTGTAATATTGCGCGCCGCACACTCTCTGTACATAATGTCAAAATCAAAGGCTTGTAAATAAGCCCACCATCTATGAACACGTGGAGTGAGGTCGACTTTATTTCTTGAGGCTTTGAGGGAGTTACAATCGGTAATCACGGTAAATTGACGCCCTTCTAAGTAATGGCGAAAATGCTTGATAGCATTTACCACTGCTAGGGTTTCTAACTCATAAGAGTGATACCGGGATTCAGGTCCTGTGGTACGCTTGCTGAAATATTCAACGACATGAAGTTTATCGTCCACCTTCAGAAAGAAAATTGCGCCATATCCGTCGGCACTTGCGTCAGTGTGAATTTCAATTGGATAATTGGGGTTGAAAATGATTAGAACTGGTTCGTTCGTGAGAATAAAGATAATTTTCTTACGGATTACTTCATGCTCAGGAGTCCAGCTAAGTTTACTTTTACCATTGTTGATTAAAAGAAAAAGCGGTCGCATGATCTGTGAGAAATTCGGGATAAATTTTCGAAAATAAGACGCGAGTCCTATAAACTGTCTCAACTGGTAGATGGTTTCCGGGGGCGGCAATTTGGTCAAGGCCTCG
Source organism: Lasioglossum baleicum (assembly GCF_051020765.1). Taxonomy (NCBI): domain Eukaryota; kingdom Metazoa; phylum Arthropoda; class Insecta; order Hymenoptera; family Halictidae; genus Lasioglossum; species Lasioglossum baleicum. Next base: position 840,180 of record NC_134935.1, read on the forward strand.
ACTTTCCGCGGGTTGGGCATGACCTTCCCGGAGGAAACTTTATATCCGAGAAATTCAACACAACTTTTTAGGAATGAACATTTGGAGAATTTCAACGAAAATCCGGCTTTTGTCAAAAGGTCTAATACCGTGCGCAATCGCTCTAACCCTTCATTTACATCCCGCGAGGGAATTAAAATGTCATCCATGTACACGATGACATAAGAATAGACAAGGTCGCCTAAGGCCCTAGTGACAGCACGTTGGAAAACACTCGGAGCATTCCGTAAGCCGAAAGGCATTTTCAGGTATTCATACTGACCGTCGGGTGTCACAAAAGCAGTAAGTTCGATACTATCAGGGTGTACGGGAATTAAATTAAATCCACTAGCACAATCGAGACACGTCAAATAATTAGTATCAGCCAGGCGAGCGATTTGATCCTGAATCAAGGGTAAAGGAAATCGGTCAGGAACTGTGTTATGATTTAGTTCGCGGTAATCGACGCACATACGATCCGACCCATCACGTTTCTTTACAAGCAGTATGGGACTTGCAAAAGGCGAACAGCTGGGTCGTATGATACGAGCCTCTAACATTTCTTTTATTTTATCGCGCACTAATTGTCTCTCGTCAGGGGAGAGCCGGTATGGTCTACGTTGGACAGTCTTAGTAGGATCAACAAGCCGTATTTTAAGCTCACCGGTAGTCACACGTGTACGTGGCAAACCATCGATAAAAGTATCAGAGAATTCGTTTAACAAATTCGATAATTGGGCCTTGTGTTCAGGAGGTACATCAGTATCAATCTTATCAACGTCAAAGGGTTTAGAAACCTTACAACAATCTACCGCTTTAATTTTGGTTAACGAGAAACTATTCGCGGTCATTGTAATTGAAAACCCCTGTTTTAAAATATCGCGCCCGGGCATGACGTCATACTTCAAGCAGTTGTCAGGTACTGCATGAAATAGGACCTCAAAAGTATACCCGTTAACCGAGACCTCGCTTTGAATCTGGCAGGTACTAAATCCGTTTGAGTTACCTATTCCTACGATCGAAATCACTGTGTTATGACGCGTACCAGAAAATCTACTCGCGGTTCCTTCCTTGATGAGAGAGCATTCGGCACCGGAATCATAGCAAAATGAATACGACTCACCAGATTGTGTCAGCTGACTGATCACGGGTCGGATTTCGCATACATCGACTCGACGTTCGGCGTGCACGGCGTTGCTGCTGCCGCTCGTTGCCCGGAATGACGTCACACCGCTGCCGTTGTTGGTCGCTCCTGACCTGGTACAACGAGTCGAGACGTGTCCCTTTTCGCCGCAGCGATAACAAGTCACACTGTTCTTCACTTCTGGCCTCCCCGAACTGGTATTAACAGGCACTTGTCCTCGCACCATCCTCTTGCGACATTCGGCGGCTTTGTGTCCCAGCTTACCACAGGAATGACACTGAACAGGGTTTGAAGGCGCTGGTTTATAACGCTTATTCTCTGCAGACAGTTCTGGCTCAGTAGAGTTGTATTTGCGTTTTGCGCTGGAAAATGCCTTCAGTTCCTGCTGCAGTCTGCTTCTGGTGGTGATGTCATTCGTAAATGCCAGGTGGTGTAGACGCCGATTAAACTGTGCGGTATGCGCAAGCACAACTGATACGGCGACCTCCTCAATGGTTTTCTTCGACCATCTTGACGTGAGGGTGGTCATAAGGCGGCTAGCGTAGGCAGCAAGACACTCGTCGTCCTTTGGCCGACCGTTCAAAAGGTTGATCACTGTCGCGGCACATGTTTCGATGCAACCGTAGCGGGCGAGAAAGATTTCCTTAAATTGCGCCCATGTCATTCCAGCAAATGACACCTGCGGCAGCCACGTGGATGCCGATCCCTTCAACGCCTTGCTCAATACGATAACGAGTGCTCCTCCATCCAAGGGTTTTTCCGTCATGCAAACGTCAATCTTCGAACACCAGGCACGTGGATCGGCGTCAGGTAATTCCGGGTTGAATTGTGGTAGCGATACCACAGGCGCACAAGGAAGTTTGATGGACTCGATAAGTCGTACCACGTTCTGGTTTTGCAGCTCCAATAGTGACCGCAAAATATCCGGATTTAATAATTGTGAGGTTTGATCAGATCCCACTTCTGATGTCGCGGCAGAAACATTTTGGCGCGACCCGTGCGCCCCGGCGTTAATACGTTTCATCGTCGCGTGTCGGCTGTCGAGTATTCTGACCGTTTGACTCTGCGGAGACACTGATCTCGATCGTTCGAGCGCTAAACAAAATCTGCCGGCCGGTCTCGGGCCATCGAGGGCCTTGCCTCGCATTCTCCCCACTCCGCAGAGTCACTCCGTCCACGTGCACGCATTCTAAAAGGGAGCCGATTTTGTTTGTCGCAGCCGCTCAAACGTTTCGGCTGCGCGTAAGAGAAACCGATCCCGACTCTTGCGGCCGATCAAACGTCTCGGCCGCGCTACAATGTAAATGCACGCGCGAGCACTCAGCAGCCGACTCCTGCAACTTCCAACGGCCAATCCTTAACCAATGCTTATTCTAAAAACGCGCTTAAATCTACGACATATATATATATTGTGACGTTGCAAGCGTGCGACGTCACTTCGCCGTTTGAAAACGGCCAAAGAGCCAAATCGCGTGTGGACCGGACTCTAACGGTCCCGAATGCCACCCGCAGAACATAAGAGCGTTCCGTCAGGAAAATCTTCCGATTTCGTAACAACTTGCTAATGCCATCTGTTGTGCCTACGGAGTACGACGAGAGAGAGAGAGATCCACCTTTTTTTTTTATTGTTTTACGTATAGGGAGTTTAATCTTTATGACGTGCCCCGGGATCATCACAACCCCGGGGTATGAGGGGACTCCCTCAGGGATGCCCCTGAAATTAATCAGGTGGCATGTGCAATGCTCAAAGATGCGCCTGTGTGTGGTGGTGCAATACACAGGTCGCACGAGGGCTACCCCACTAAAACTCTCCTTACACGCCGATCCTTGACCCTGGCGGGAATGGCTAAACCGGGACTGTCCGGGGACTTTACTTCGGTTAGTCATTGTCTTCCCTGCTGCTGTCGTTGAAGCTGGAAACTTGTTCTGCATCTTTCCCTCCGGGTAGGTTTCTTTGGATGTTGTCGTTTCCTGTTTGTGTTTTTCCTCTTTTCTTTTCCTTCTCCTTTTTGTCTCTTCTTTTCCGTCGCTTTGTTTTTTGTATCTCTTCTCTGTTTCCTCTTTTCTATATTCCGTATTGTTTGTTTGGTGTGTCCATTTGGATCGTGTTTGTTAGGGTGGTCCCATTTGGCGTGGGGTGGCTCTAGGTCGTGTAGTTTCTATGAGGTTAGGTTGTGTGTCTTCTATGTTTTGCTTGGTTCATGCTTCATGGTTCTTTCCTTGTTGGTTTGTGAACTTGACTATACTATTTCGTCCGCCATCTTGATGGCGTCGCTTAGCCTTACTGAATTCTTATTTGGTTGATATTGTTATTGTTCGGAGTTTATAAGGGTTATTACGTAGTTAGTGTAAATTTATTTGGACGTGGTGTAGTGTTTTTCTTCGTGTGAAGTTTTTGTTTAAACGAGTGAAATATTTGTTAGTTGAGGTTGAGTTGTATAATATTTTGTCTGTGTAGTTAGCGTCCCACGTAGCTTGAAGTTGTTCTAGGGTTTTCTTCCTTTCTTTAACTCTTTGATCCTTTCTCTCTATTTTTAGTAGGTCATATCGGTCTTGTTTTGTTGATGTCTTTGTTATTTGTTGTTAGTGTTTTGGGTTTTGTCGAGGGGATCTGTCTGTATGTTCTCTTGTGAATTTTCATTGTAGTTTATAATCTTCTTGGTTCTGTTGCTTTTCCGAGTTGTAGTTGTTGTGTGGGCTGTTTTGTGTGAAATGTCGGATAGATATGTGAGTTCCCAGTTTGCAAGTGTGTGTCTTTCCTTTATGGTATCGATTATGTTTGGTATACCGGTGATGGCGTTTAGGTAAATCAGTGGTGTTGTCCTGTATGCACGTACTACTCTGGCTAGAGCTAACTTTTGAGTTTGCTGAAGAAGTCTGCGGTTACTGGCTAATTTAATCGCCTGGTGCCATGTTGATGCCGCATATAAGATCATTGACTCATATACGTAGTAGTATAGGAATCTTGCTCGTGAGCCTGGGCCGCCAATATTTGGTGTTAACCGTGCAAGGTAATTAGCCGCTTTTATTGCTTTCGTGGTTGCTGTTTTTATATGTGTAGTATAATTTTTCTTCTCTAGGTGTACTCCCAAGTATCTGAGACTATTGACTGCGGTGAGTTTCACATTTCCCTGAAGTTCAATTTGGAGTGGAGAGGGTATTCTTTTCCTATTTAATGAGACTACTTCTGTTTTTTCCTTGGCTAATTCTAGACCTTTAGTGCTCATCCATTTTTCAATTATTGAGTTGGTACTGCTTATATCTGTTGTTAGCTTATCCAGGTTTTTCCCAGTGGCAACGAGTGCCACGTCATCTGCATAGGTGATAATATTTATTGATTTTAGTATTTTGAGGTGGAATATTTCATCGTATACTATGTTCCATAACGCGGGTGCAAGTATGGACCCTTGGGGGACTCCACGCTGTATACCCCTATTTATTTCATATGATTTGTTTTGTGGTTCATAGACTAGTGATCTTTTTGTAAGGTAGCTGCATAATATTTTTTCCATGTGCGGTGGGAATTTCCTGTCCTTAATGGCTTTCCTGATGGCTGACCAGGACATTGAATTAAAAGCGTTCTTTACATCCAGGGTGACCAGGAGTACATAGTGCTGTTTTCTGGTGGCTTCCCTCCTGATGTTTGTGACTGCTGTGACTGCTTGGACTGTGCCGCAGTTCTTTCGGAAACCAAATTGATTTGTGTGTAGTGGGTTTGTTTCTAGGTGCTCATCGATTCTGTTTTTGATAACACGTTCTAAGATCTTTGACCAGTTGCTTAGTAATGCGAGTGGCCTGTAGCTATTTGGGATTCCATCTGGTTTGTTTGGTTTTTTTATGAGGTACAGTTTCTGTTTTTTCCATTGCGTTGGGAAATATCCCGTTCTCAAGCAAGTGTTAATAATGTTGGTGATAAGTGCTGTGTGTGATTGTACTATCGCTTTACAGATAGGGGTATTTATTCCATCCAGTCCTGGAGCCTTTCTGTTATTCATATCGTTTACTATCTTGGCTATTTCTTTCTCGGTGGTTGGTTTAAATTTGAACAACTCCTGCGTGAGTGTGTTTATGATGTCTCCATTAGGGAGGGTGGTGAAATTTCTCCCTTGGTTTAGCTCCTGTTTTATTAGCTCTGGGTCCATGATGCCTTGGTGTTTTGTTTGTAGTTTTTCTTCAGTTATATCTTTAGGGAACAATACATCTATAGTTTTCATAGCTGTGTCCTTAGTAATGTTTGGTGGTCTTTTCTTTTCCTTTATGAAATTTCTTATTGTTTGGTATGGTTTCCCCCAAGGGTCGTTTCTCAGTTCGTTTATAAAATTATCCCATGCTTTAGCCTTTGATTTCTGGATGATGTACTTGAGATTCCTTCTGGTCATGCGGAGGTTTTCCCATGCCTGGATAGCTTCGGGGTGGTTTTTTGTACCTCTTTTGGATAGTATTTTAGAGTATCTTCTTCTTGCATTGTTGGTCGTTTTCCTTTGAATTTTAATGTCTTCGTTCCACCAGTAATTCTCTTGTTTATTTAGGAAATTCGTAGGTTGTCCCAGTGTTTTATCGCATACCTGGTTTATTGTGGTTTGCAAACATATAATCTGTTCCTCAATTTTATCGACCGTGTTTTTTATGTTAAATCTATTGTATGTATGTTCTGTGTTTGTATTATTAATTCCTATTTGTCCCATATTTATCTTGTGGTTTATTTCTTTAGTGAGTTCTTGTATAAATCTGTCCTTGTTTTTCTCCCTTAGTTTCCATAAGGGTTTTCCTTTTTTGATGTGGTTTTCTCGTGTGTGATTCGGGTCTAGATTCATTTTGTATTCTAGAGATAAGTGATCTGACTCTGAGTTTTCTTTAAGAACCGTGGCTGTACTGATCTTGTTGTTGATATCTGTAGGTGCAAATGCTATGTCTATCTTTGATTTTTACCGTTTCTGTGAAATGTGAATGAGCCTGAGGTGAGTATGACTCTATAGTTGTTTTCATGGATTAACGACGATAGATATCTCCCTCGTTTGTCCAATTTCTTGTCTCCCCATTCTGGGGAGTGCGCGTTGAAATCTCCGGTGACAAGGAAATTACTCGCGTTTAGTTCTGTCTGTAGGTGTTCAAACAGTTCGTCAACTATCTCTTTAAATATTGGAAATTTACAGTTCGGTGAGATATACACGGAGTGGTAGTAGGTACCCTTTACATTGACTGCTACCCAGTGATCGTTAATAACGTTTAGGTCTTGGTAGTGCCACATAAGAGCTTTGTATCCAATCTGAATGGCCGCAGTATTGTTCTTGCTGTAAATCCAATATTTTTTCCCTTTCACAGGTTCAATGATTGCGATGATGTCATATTCGTTGTGGAGCTGTTTGATTTCTAAATTTGTTGCCGCTCGGTAGGTGTGATTTATGTTTATTTGTAATATTTTAATACTCTTCTTCATTTTCTCATTTTGTGGTTCTTTACTTTCCTTGTTTATTCTTTTTTTCTTCGGTTCATTTCCTTTTTGTTGTTGTATTCTTTCTGTTTTAGGATCGGGACTTCGCGAAGTTCCAGTTGGGAGGTTCCAGTTAATTTTATTATTATTCTCTGATGGTGAGTGTACTATTTCAGTGTCTTCACGTGTTCCTTGTAGGAGTGGCAGTTCAGGGAACCTGTCACGTGCGCGCATTTTGTCGTGGGTAGTCCGTTCTCTCGGCATAGCCTGCAGTTTGGGGAGTTCGAACATTTGTCCATTGTGTGTCCGATCTCGCTGCATTTTCGGCATAGTATAAATTCTGGGGGTTTGTCGCAGTTGATTGTGTCCGAGAAAATGGCATCTGGAACAACGATTAACATTAGGCAGGATATTCATTTTTACTATAGAGAAGCCGAGTCTCAGTCTCTCTTTTGCTGCTAGGTTTATCTTCTTGTCCAGCGTAGGGAAACGGATTATGAATTTCTGTAGGCAGTTCCAGTTGGTATATTTTTTGAGGATTTTTATGTCTTGATGTTTACCTTTGAGTTCAATGTGTTTTTGGACTTCGATTTGAAGTTCCTCCTCTGAGATTGTAGGGTCGACGTTTTCTATTTCCATGGTAGTATGCGGTACCTTTTTAATTACAGTAATTTTTCGATCGTAGTCTCCACACCCGGGAGTAGGACGGACTTGGATAGAGTACGGAAGCTATATTTTTATGACTGCGTCTACCTCGCCGAGACTTCAAACGACGAGCCGAACATAGAGAAGGACAGAATGAAATAGGATCGCGTGTCACCGTCGCCGGCACAGTTTAAAGGCCCGTGCGTCATCACAATGAAACACCAAGACCTCAGCTTTCTTATTTTCTATGATATCATTATGGAACTTTCACCAACTTATTCGTGGCATTTCTCTGATTAAAATGATACCAAACACGATATAATTTGGCCAATATTTAGTGGTTTAATCGACGATGAAAGTTTCGAACGCAACGAAGAACAGCGTATTGGAAAGAAAGAGACGCGAACAGTAGCCGCCGCCGGCACAGTTCAAAGGCCCGCGTGTTCTCGCAATGAATTGGCGATGACAGAATTGTTTAATTTCCATGATTGTTTTATGGGACTTTCACTACCTTATTTCTGGCATTTTTCTGATTAAAATGTGCTATGTATAGCATATGTTTAAATAAAGATCTCAACATCTCGAAAATATGTTCTGAAAAAATTAGACTTGAATTTTCGTTCGCGAGCGTCATAAATCCCAAATTTCTCCAAGTGCTCCAAAATATAAGTTCTGAAGGTCGGAAGGTCTGTAAACCATCACGGTACACGCGTTGGGTCTGATGGAGCTCTTACTGTATGGCAGTTTTTTCGGGTAAGACTTTTTCCACGATATGTACATAAGTGGCACCCCCGTTCTTGGAAAAAAAGTTTACGAATTGTAAGAAACGGCAGAAATGAAGACAAAGGGAGAAACTTTCCTTCGCAACCCTGGCATCTTAAGTGCCCCTGATGGTCGAGCGACAGGAATCGACGACACTAACCAGATGCGGTGTCCTCGAGTCCAATCGTTGATAGCCCCGCGGATGGCTTGCAAATGTAGGGGTTGCAACAAGGGACTTGAGGCAAGGCCACTTTCCCGGAAAAAACCGGAAGATACCAACGATTCTGCAGGGGTGGGGATCGATCAGGAGGATCTATCTTGCGAGGACAAGAGTCATCTGTCGCTTTAGAAAATTCCTTATTTCCTTGCCATATTTCTTTCTTATTGTTCTCCGTTCTGCGCGGGTCTGGTCAGTCCTGAGAAACATCTGGCGACCAGATCCACGCAGGCCTAATCCTCTCCTGTGCCTCTTCCAGGTTCAAGGTCTACGGTCAGGACCTGGCGAACCTTCCCTTTTTTATGACATCCTTTCCTCGTTGCCTTTTTCCACTCTTTCCGTTTTTTATAGCATACTTCCGTATTCCGTTTTCCTCCTCTCTTTCATTTTTACCTATTCCTGGGGAGTTTTCTAAATGTTGACAGGGTCAGTCAGTCACAAGTCGTGGTAGGATAGACATCCGGGTTACTCCACAGTTGACACAAGACGTTTTAGCTCATCGTGTTCGTGCGTGCTATTTTTTAGTTTTCTATTGATTATTATGTATGTAGTGATTAGTTTCTTTTTGTATTAGTTTTTACGTTGTATATACTAGTTTTTAAAGTTTTTCATTAGTTGTTAGCGCTAATTTAAGTGAAAAATGTCAAAGGGCAGAAACTTTTTGACTATGCAACAACGTGTGGATGTCATAAAGGACTTGGAGACATTCTCTATTCCATGTGTCGCTAAAAAGTATGAAGTACATCCGAAGACAATTAAACGGATCCAAGAACGCGCTGCGGAAATCTGCAACTTCGCAGAAAAAGGGAAACTGGAGAAACGTCAGAAAATGATAAGGCAACCGAAGTATGAAGAGTTGGAAGAACGGTTGTATGTGTGGTTTACAGAAAGGAGAGCCGTAGGAGATACTGTATCGGATGCGCTACTTATACGAAAAGCATGTGAATTGAACCAACAGCTTCATGCGTGTTCCAATTTTAAATTCAGCCATGGATGGCTCTCAAAATTTAAAAGACGTCGCCATATTCGACTGCTGAGAATATATGGTGAAAAAGCCAGTGCCGATGAACATGGAGCTAATTTATTCGTTAGCAATTTTAAAAAATACATTGAAGAAGAAGACATTGATGAAGAAAATATTTATAATATGGACGAAACCGGGTTATTGTGGAAAGTTTTGCCATCAAGAACCTTGGTGTGTGGCACTGAGCGGAGTGTGAGTGGATGCAAAATGCGGAAAGACAGACTGACGGTAGGATTGTGCGCAAATGTTACTGGGACACATAAAATTACGCCTCTTGTAATACATAAATTTAAGAAACCAAGAGCTTTGAAAGATTTTATGAACCAACTTCCAGTTGTTTTTAAAGCACAAACCAATGCTTGGATAAATCAAGATATATTTGTAGATTGGTTCGAAAATCATTTTAAAAAAGAAGTACGTCAGCATCAGTTGGAAAATGGGCTGCGCGGGAAAGTGATTCTACTAGTTGATAATTGTTCATGTCACAAATTTCCGAGTGACTATGAACACGATGAGAATTTTGAAGTAAAATTTTTACCACCTAACACCACATCCTTGATCCAACCAATGGATCAAGGAGTAATTGAAAAGTTAAAAAGACGATTCCGATACCAACTGTCACAGTATCTCATTGAACACGGATATGGCATAGAGGAATTTTTCAAAAAGTATACAATTAAAGATTGTCTACACGCGATCAGTTCATCTTGGAACGATCTGTCATGCAGTGACATAAGAAATGCGTGGAACAAGATTATTCCGACAACAATTGAAGAAGCAGAGGACGATACAATAATATCCGACATGCACCAAGCTTGATCACAGATTTCGGAGCACAACGTAACGATCGAAGACATTGAAAATTATTTCACTGCATGCACTGAGGAGGAACGGAGATTGTCAGGAACATTAGACGAAAGGGCCGCAGAGGAAGAAGATCAAGAAAGTGCCGCACAGGAAGAAGAAGAAGAAAGGACCGCAGAGGAAGTAAATCAAGAAAGGACTACAGAGGAAGCAGAAGAAGAAAGGGCCGCAGAGGAAGTAAATCAAGAAAGGACTACAGAGGAAGCAGAAGAAGAAAGGGCCGCAGATGAAGGAGGAGATCGAGTAAATGCGGTCAAACTACCGCCACAATTAGCAAAGCTCTGTGAGGATTTTTTTGAACAGTCCGAATTTCTCAAAGAATATCTCGATCCTCCGGCACAACATAACTTGGAATCACTAAAATTATCAATCTACGGTAAGACAATTAAAACAAAAAACTTAATTACAATAAATAATAAATACATCATACTATTCTTAGCATAACACAACATTTTTTTTAGGCTATACAACGTCAAAGGCAAGAAAAGTCCCGTAACAAATTTTTAAACAATAAAGTTTTTATTTTTTTTCACTCGCTGTCTTCTTCCATTCCCTACAGTTACTCCATACCGTCAATGAAACCACTAAATATGGCCAAATTATATCGTGTTTGGTATCATTTTAATCAGAAAAATGTCAGAAATAAGGTAGTGAAAGTCCCATAAAACAATCATGGAAATTAAACAATTCTGTCATCGTCAATTCATTGCGAGAACACGCGGGCCTTTGAACTGTGCCGGCGGCGGCTACTGTTCGCGTCTCTTTCTTTCCAATACGCTGTTCTTCGTTGCGTTCGAAACTTTCATCGTCGATTAAACCACTAAATAACGTTGAAATTATATCGTGTTTGGTATCATTTTAATCAGAGAAACGCCAGGAATAAGCTAGTAAAAGTCCCATAAACCGATCATTAAAATTAAGAAGTTTGAGAACTCGATTCACTCGAGTCAATGTGTGGTGTTCACCCCGATATATCCGAGCCGAGATCAATCATCGCCGCTCTACGGCGCGGAGCAGCGTTGGCCGGCAGTGGAGTGAGTAGGCACTGGACTACGATCGGAGACACCCCCCAAGACTCCGATCGAAGAATTACTGTATTTGGTATGTGTTTTCTGTGTCTCTTTCTATCTGTTCCGTGATTTTGTTTATGTCTACATTTTTTGCGATTTCCAGTAGCATGTTGCCCTCTCTAGTCTTTCTAACGTTTGTGATTTCCTTCGGATTTAGTGTGTTCTTCTTTTTTAAGTTCGTTATGATTTCAGTGAATAGATCCGTTTTCCCTTCTATGTGCTTTGTGTTAGTAATTATATCCTTTGTGTTGATGATGATGGCGTTGTTTTTCTTTCCGGCTGGTATTTCTAGTTTTTTATTTACTGTGTAATTTTTCTTCGAGTCTGTTTTGGGGTTTGATTTGTCCGTTGCGGCAGATTTCCTTACTATGTCTGACCATAGGGTTTTATCCGGGAGGGGGGTAGATATTGGTGCATCCGTTTCGGATTCATTGTCTGTGTTGGTTGTTCCTTCGTATGTGTCTGTATTTGTGTCAGAGGCAAGCGTTTGCTGTTTCTGTATCTTCCTGATTTTTCTCTTTCGGAGCGTTGTTTGGTAGTCCTTTCCATTCGGTGTTGTAGTTTCATTGTCCGTTTCATATTCGTTTTTTGTTGATTCGCTAAATTTCACGATTTTTTTTCTTTTGTGCTCTTCCGGAGATGTTCTTTTCCTTTTCGGTTTTTCAGTGTTCAGAGTCCTGATCTCAGCCGACATATCTAGCAGTCTCTTGACTTGGTTTTTTTTATTTTCGATAATTTTGGCAACCTCATTTTCTTGGTTTCTGAGTTTTCGCGTGAGATCCTCCATTGTCTGGACTAGCTTGTTCGTCTCCTCGATAGTTATTGTTGTAAGTTCCTTAATGCTTTTCTTCATGTTTTTTGTCTTGAGTACATCCTTTACTAACGCTTTTAGATTTCTGTTAATATCGTAGATGCCATCATATAGGGTGGTTGTGGCCATGTTAACGTCGTAGTTGGCTATGTGGTACATGTTATCTTCTAGTGAGGTGTTCGTAAGAAGTGTGAATCGCGGATGTATCTTAGGTCCTAGATTGCCAATTCCCATTTTGTATTTGTTGATGATTTCTTCCGTGTTCGGGGAGTGATCTCTTCCTTGTTCTGTCAGTAATTCGTTGGTGCCAATTTGTATATGTGAGTATGTTGGTGTCTGTGGGCTCGCAGTTCCCTTTTTAGCAGTTTCGGTGTTGTTGTCTTTGTTTTTGGTTTCTGCAGCTCTTAGTTCCTGTCTTAGGTTTTGTACGTGGACCGTGTTTAGTATGAATTTATCTTTGGTGATTTTCGGTCTTCCTTTTTGTTCAGTCTTGTTGTTTTTTCTTGTATCTATCGGTGAAGGTGTAGGGTTTAGTAGTTGTTTCTCTACGGTTATGAAGTCTTCTTCAATTTCCATATCTGACATTGGCGTAGTCGGTAAGTTATTTTCTGTTGTTGTTGGTTTGTGGATTTTAGGAAGGATCTTCATTCCTGGAAACTTGTCTTTCGCTTGGAGAAGAGTTGAATTTACAAACTCTCCAATGTTTTTTGAGGGCATTATCCCTGTTATGATCCACTCTTCTAGGCTCTCGTTGAAGGATGCTCTTAGTATATCTTTAATTTTGATAATACTATCTTTGTCTGTCGGGTCTTTCGATCCTCCTGGGTCTTCCATTTTTGTAAGCTTTACCTATGTGTTTCTTATATTTGAGTGCTAAAATAAGTTATAAGCTAAATGATCTTACATTATCTTATGTATATATAGGTTTGTTTATTAAATTATTTTATACTATAATGACTGTTTGTGTAATATTTATTTTGACAGATTTCCTAACCTATTCTATCCTAGTGTCTTTGAAAAGGGTGTTTACAGACTGACCTATGTGAATGGGTCTTTATGTACGACAGATTTGAAAATTCCGGGTTTACTTTTCGGGCTTAGAACGGGATTTTAGTGTCTCAAGTGTTAAGATAGACTATAAAACTATACAAATGTGTTTCATGTGTCCTTTTTCTATTGCATCCACACTGTGCGCGGGTTTTCAATATCTCCTAAACTGATCACTTTTCACTACTGAATTTTTCACACTATGTTCCTGCACTTTAATTAGATTTGAGGTGTGTTTTGCGCAATTTTTGCACAAATAAAACCACCTTTGTACCGTTAAAACGCTGGAGCCGTTGTGAACTGCGTCCGTCTGAGTCGATCGTCAGAGGACTTCCCGAGAGAGATCCACCTATATCACGTACAGTTACTATCCTAACCTGTAGAATTGACCACACACAAATCCCTACACAATATTGCATAATACATCTACAAAAAAGTATAGGAACATCGACAAAATTGATTTTGATTTTTTTAACATCGATACAATTTATAAACAATTCTGAAAAAAATTTAAGGACAATTATTTCAATAATATCCGACTACTGTCGGATTGGAAGTACAGTAAATTCTCTACAAACGCGAACGCATCGGGGGATTTCTTCGCATTTTTCGATCGTGGTCCTACTTTTTTCGAGCTTCAAAGGCCGAGCCGAACGTAGAGAAGGACAGCGCGTGTAAAGCGAGACCACGCGCAGGCCTTTGAACTGTGCCGGCGACTGCGACTCTCCGCGTCTCTTTCTTTTCTATGCGCGCTATCCTTCCTTGCGCCTGAAACGTCCATCGTCATTTAAACCTCTACAGTTTAAATACCATCGAAGGAAAACTATCGAATTGGAGCGTATGCATCCGTTAGAAAAAGACACACTTTTTGTAGTTTTTGAACTGGTTTAAGTAATGTACTTAAAATTTATTTAAGATTTATTTAATTTTGTTTCTTATCAAAAAAATGTAATGGAGCGAGCGACGCGCGTGACTTGACACGGTGTTCGGTTTTGCGACATGATCGGTCATAGTTCATCGCGTCTTTATATTTGCGAAACCGAACGTTAAATAATAAAAATATAAAACAGTTCAGCATATTTTATAAAGTAATTTTTCTCGTTTTTTAATCTTTGCCTAGCGTCGAGATCGCAATTTCTCTTTCTTTTTCACTCGCTATACATACTCTTATGTTCTAAAGTCACTTCATATGTACATACCGTCAATTAAACCACTAAATTCTGTTCAAATTATATCGTGTTTGGTATTATTTTAATCAGAAAAATGCCAGAAATAAGGCAGTGGAAGTCCCATAACAGAATCATGGAAAATGAAGAAGTTTGACTGTTGGCGTAACGTTATGATGACTCACGGGCGTTTGAACTGTGCCGGCGCGCTGCGACTCTGCGTCTCTTTCTTTCACATACGCTGTCCTCCCTTGCGCCCGAAAATTTCATCGTCAATTAAACCACTAAATTCTGCTTAATTTATACCGTGTTTGGTATCATTTTAATCAGAAAAATGCCAGAAATAAGGTAGTGAAAATCCCATAACAGAATCATGGAAAATGAAGAAGATTGACTGTGGTGTAACGTTATGATGACTCACGGGCGCGTTTGAACTGTGCCGACGACTGCGACTCTCCGCGTCGCGTTAGTAGTGGTCAGTAGTGGTTCACACCTATATACCGAGCCGAGTCAGTGTATTAGTTTGGAGGGGATATTTTTTTCGCGTTTATCGTTGAAAGATTTTCGCGTTTATAGAGAATTTACTGTATGCATTTTCTTCGAATGTTTGGAGATTTTCAATTTTTTTGCATATGTTTGCATAATCCGAAAAATCTGAAAAACACTAACATCATAATATAAACGTGATCAACTGAAAACGTCGATATAAAATTGGCTATTTACAACCAAAAAGTTGGAAATTGTCTCAATCGCGTGTATGCTATTAGGCAGAATGTTCATGAATTTTTTCGTAATTTTTTATTGAACATGGTGTGATTAAAAATTAATTTGGATGAGCACTTTTGACCATCTTATCCGGTTATACGATTTTTCATACTTACTATTTGCAAAAAATCTGAAAAAATTCACAATCATAGGGAATAATATCTACAATTTTGTAGAATTTTTCTAGAATTTTTAAGTATACCATTAAGTAGGGAAAACGTGGGAAAAACCAATAATTAGTTTTTAACCTTTCACTACCCTCCTGGTTGAGATAAAGGGTTCAAACTTACGAATATACATATAATATATATTTAAATTTTTTGGAAGGTTAAAAAATGTAATTAAAAAAGTAATGAAAAATAAAAATAAAACTCGCTGCACGCGGGGACTCGAAGGCTAGCTCCAGATTGCGATTGATACGCTCGACGGCTCGACGGCCGAATTTCAGATTCAGTTTCGTTTCCGTCAAGCAGGCGTGGATGTGGATGGAGAGTGCTAAAAATAGATTGTGGCTGGCGCAAGCGCACAAGCAGCGCACACGGACAGAGTAGAGGTACGCTGGTGTGTGTAGCGCGCGTGCAATCGAACAGGCACTCACACGGACAGAGTAGAGATACGTTCGTGTAGCGCGTGCGCAGTAGAAGCAACCTGGCGACGACGGTGCGTTAGAGTGGGGGGTCGAGTCGGCTCAGCGAGCGGAGGGGAAAAAACCCACGACCCATGATTCTGGCATCACTGCATGGAAGAGAGGTTGGTGGGAGAAGCAGGCGTTTGAGGGGCCCCACCCGTGCCCATCCCTATCTAGCTGTTCACGGGCTAAAAAATCGAAGTCCTCATATCGATTTTTAACGAATGCACAATGTTTCTTAAATGTCCATTACATTCAAAAACGATAATATTAATTAAAGCTATTAAAAACTCTCGTTACAATAAGCGTTCAAAGATCAAACTTTTTCAGATACGATTTATCACCGACAAAAATTCCTTTTCTTCATAATGATGTCCTGGAAAACCTACTGAAGATTAAGTGACCATTTTTTTTTTATACGAAGAATGTATATCTATGTTGAGAACTCACCAGGAACTAAACGTCATTGTTCATAATTTATTATGAAAAAAAATATTTAATCAACTAAGGAAAATCGTAGAAGTTTTTCACCTTTGACAAGGGATAAAGTTGTCATTCCCGGGGATTCCCATGGTCTGACAAAGTGGAACATTTTCGGCAAGATCTCCTCTAAAAGATCGTGCAAAATTTATACCCGGGACGACCCGGGGAACCGTAGTTATGATAGTTTAAAGCGTCGCGTGACACGCGCACAGTGGTGAGTTCGATCGAAATCGTGGCCAAAATAGGAAGAAGTACTACAATTTAGTTCAAAATTGATACTATGGGGTTTTTCGGGTCGCTGATTATGAATTTGATGTCAAAAGTACAAAAACAAAATGGCGGATTCAATATGGCGGACGCCATATGCTTTACTTTCTGTTGAATTTTTATTTTCTGTTCACTTTTTTACTTTTATTCTTTCAAACACACTCTTGTTTGAAAGCCTGGACACCCAGTTTTCAAATATTATTCATTATTCACACGAGTTTTCAGACATTTCCAGTGGTGTGACAAAAAAATGTTTCATATAAAAAGTAATCAGTGCACAGTCTTCTACAAATCTCAATACAAAAATATTTGTAGGATTAAGTGGATTCGAGGTAGAAATCAACTTTGCGTGTCCTATGCTTGACAGGAGTGAACTCTTTATTTGTTCTCAGTAGCTACAAGTTGTCTCGCTGTGCGCTCGGGCTAGACTGACTTTTTGCCGTCCGTCTTCAATGCTCGGTAGCTGCGATTTTCTCCAAATCGTCCTGATTGGCCGGGCCTGTATTCGCCTTTTTCGGCCAATCGGCTATTTTCTCGGGGACTCCTTATTCCTTGCGCCCTTGGCGCGCTTTGCCTGAACGCGGGGGCGTTCCCAGAAGTTTGGTAATGTAACGGAATTTCCTACGGGCCCGCGGTTCATGACGTGTCCGGCTATCGCCTACCTGCCTAGCTTCGAGGTCCCTTCGGAATCTCGAGATTTACGGCACCCGCACTAACTGTTGGGGCCGAAGGTAACAGGGTCTAACTACCAAAACGTGATACAACAAAGACTCTAAAACGCTCGCTAAGACGAGTAACGGCTTTCTCAAAAACAGCTGTGTGCCAACGGGTTCCATAAATTCGCTCGACCATTTGCACGCCAAATGTTACTAAATGTACGTGCTGATGGCCGCTACATATTCAATAATTTTTTTTTTAATAAAAAATTGTGGTCATAACTTGTGACGTTGCAAGTCTGCGACTTCTCCGTTTGAGAAACGGTCAAACAACCGTATTGGGAATGGACCCGCAGATTTGAGCACTCCTTGAGGAAGATATTTAGATTAAAAGATCGCTCCTAATGCCATCGGTTGTACGCGCCGAGAGTGGCCACTTACAGGAATGTACCGAAGGAGCGACGATTACCGTAAAGGCGCCCCGCACCGAAGGATCAACCGGACGACAAACTATTGGCCGCAACCAAAATCATTCCAGATCTAGAGAAGTGGCAAAAGGGCACCGCCGCACACGAGCAAAGAAACTCGGAGGCGACGGTGTGGGACGAAGGGGTGACAATTGCAGAACATCGGGCATTTTGGTGGTCCCGCCGTTGTCTCATCCCGCCTACATTTGACCCCGGCAAGGGTGGTACGGAGGATTAATCCTCCCCGGTCGTCATAGGCGATCGTTACTTGGTGTTAGAAAGGTCGGAGGCCCGAAGACCTGTTGCCAGGGTTCGGTCCTGCAACTAGACATAGTTGCGTTGCGGGTGCGCCCATAGTAAATTTCGGTAGGACGAAAAGAGTGGGGAGACCGAGAATTGATACGTTCCGTCGATGCGGATCCGCGGATCACTGTCGCGCTGATTCTCGAGTTAGAGAGTTGCCGCCATTTCCGAGTCTCGTTACCAATAGTAATCTCGAGTTCCGTCGAACCGAACTGTATGCGTCGCGGGTGGTTTTTCCGCGTTAGAGTCCGTGTGACTAAGGGACGAGAGCGAAGGCGGAAGTTCCGGCCTTATAAAAAGAAATTCGGCGAACCTCTCTCCGTCACGGTAAGTCGATTAAGTGATCCCCGGTTCGTTAATTCGTGTTGGCTCGATAATGAGTGCGAGGACGAGACAAGAGCGTATCGTCCTCGATCATTTGGTGTTTGCCGAGGCATTCAAGCCTCGTGTTTTGTGCTCGCGTTCTTTCCGAGAACGCTTTGAGTCCGGTAGAGTAGTCTCCCCTTCAAATAGTCGGAAGTCTTCCTCGAGGAGCCGCGTCGGAAAAGCATGACTCGAACTCAGCGAATTCGGTAACGCGGCGTAAATCGCGCTCGTCAATCTCGCGACGGTCCGTAGCAATCGCGCCGTTCACCAGCGCTTCGTGAATTCTCGTCTCCCGAGAGACTTGCATGTACCGTCGTACCGTACTTCCGTAATTCGCGAAATCTCGACTAACGCGCTCCGCGATCGAACAACCATCGCCAAAGTGTACAAGGAGCGCGGGCTCCCGGGTCGCAGCCACGTGGCCGCCCACCTGTAATTTTACGTTAGACAACGAATAAATCTAGTCGAGCCCTAACTGTCGAGTTTATTTCCGACCTGCGAGATCCGTCCTGCCGTGAGGGTCGTCCCCGTTATCCTCTGTGTTCGAACTCCTGGCTCTCCGTGTCGTCTAATTCTGTCTGTGATAACGAGAAGATTGGTGTTGGTGTTACTTTGTGTGGTACTTCTGAGTACCTGGCGCCCGAACAATCATTTCGTGTCATTTTCGAGTCTTCTCGTCAATCGCCTTTGTCCCGAGAGGACCGTGTCCGCACGGCCGCGCACGGCCCGTCCTCAGCGGCTGTAAATTCTCGGGTGTTGACCGTTTTCGCCGGCCAGAAAACCGTGCGGAAAAGGGACAACGTCACAAACTATACATTTTTTACTGAATAATGTTATAGCTGACGCTAAGACGAATCCAACGACATATTTAATGTAGTGTAACGTCCGAGGTCGGGCGTTGGAAGGATATGGGAACGATTCGATTTCGCGCTTTTGGCTTGTAACAGACCTACAGAACGTATGCCTGTTACGAACAAACCCCTAGCAAACCTCCACCGGTTAGACACGACGACGCGATCTAGTAACGTACCACCGGCCTCCTGTCACAACAACAACACCTCCTGTACCGCACGTACCCCGCACCCAGGCCCGTATTCCAACGGGAATCCAAATCAAATTTCCAAAATACTGTTCGAAAGACGGTATACGTCACCAGCAAAATACCGCACTGCACCACCATCCCTTACCACCAAACCATCCCTATAAAAGCCGGCACGAACAGACTAGAATCACCTGAGTCTGCCAGCAGTTATCCAGGAACAACCACGTGCGATATTCCAGTGCTGTGAGTATTCTACCTGTAACCGTTGTCCACGTCTCCGCCGTTATCGGCATCCTGGTTCCGCTGGTACGAGCCGTGCTCTACCTCGAACACTCGGTGTGTCACCGGTCTCTTTCGCTAGGCGCGTCGCCTCCGAGAGTCGACGATTAAGAAGTGGTGTGTCACCCTTCGACCTCGTCGAAACCCTGTCGTCCTGCCAGTCCGCTGGTGCGAGCCGTGCTCCACCTCGAACACCCGGTGCGCCACCGGTCTCTTTCGCTAGGCGCGTCGCCTCCGAGAGTCGACGATTAAGAAGTGGTGTGTCACCCTTCGACCTCGCCGAAACCCTGTCGTACTGCCAGTCCGCCGGTGCGAGCCGTGCTCCACCTCGAACACCCGGTGCGTCACCGGTCACTTTCGCTAGGCGCGTCGCCTCCGAGAGCCGACGAACAAGAAGCGGTGCGTCACCCTTTGACTTCGTCGGAGAACCTCCTGTCCAGTTATCCCGTCGCTCCGCTGGTGCGAGTTGTACTCCACCTCGAACATACCCGGTGCGTCACCGGTATATTTCGTGATACGCGTCGTCCACGAAATCGGCCGAACTAGAAGTGGTGCGTCACCCTTCGACGTCGCCTAAGAACCGCCTAGAAAGTCACCCTCGTGAGGCGAGTCGCCCACGAGGCCAGTCGAGCCCGACAAGGTGCGTCACCTTGACCGAACTCCCTGAACGACTGTCCGGAGGAACTTCGATGACCCGTGCGTCACGGACATCGAAGGACCACTACAACCCGGCCTAGGTAGGGAGATCACGACGACAGTCGCGATCTAACCCTACTCCTGTCCATCCTGCCTGCACTCTACGCCTCTTACAGGTAGTACTCTCACGGTCACGCGTCTTAAACTCACGGACACCGTAGCACTATCACCGTGCACTATATCCTGAGGAACCGTATCCTGAGGCACCGTAGCTTACGCGTCCGAAAGGCAGCGAGTATAATTTATTTACCCGCAACCGGCTCGTCTCAGTTATTTCACCCGCACCGACTCCGTTCCTCGCGTCGTCACTCCACTTGTCGTTTAGAACCCTGGGTCGGCGAGCTGTTCAACACCAAGGAGCCCGAACGCGAGGAAGCCGAACGACGACGAAACACACCTGTTTCATGGCGCCCGAACAGGGACTGAAGGAAAGGCATCCGCGTCGCGATTAGAGACAATTAGCTTTTCAAAATAAACAATCACCGGTTCAACACGGTAACGCGCGCGTAACCAGAGGACCAGTACGCCGCGTAACATTCCTGAGCCGCGTTGAACCGTGACCGCGCCGGCACACACACGCGTTTCGTACCCCTGACGCCATCTCTGGATGCGCACCGGTATTACCTGCCCCGAGAGTCGAAATTTCGAACACGCCGCGTCGACGAAATTTACCAGTAACCTGGTCAACGGACGAACAACGCCAATAGTGGACCAAGTAGATTCACCTGCAGATCACCGACCTCGTCGACATGACCGAACCGAAGACCCCGCAATTCTTAAACACTATGCAACCAGGCACGTCCCGACAAGCCGACCCAATGGCCGGCGTCGGTAGAATGGCCGCAGCAGAGCAAGAAGACACCGGAAAAAGAATGGACCGGATGCGCAAATGGGGATGCACGACGGACGGCAAGGACCCTTTTCGGTTCATCGAACGGATAGGAGAACTAGCCCATTCATATCGCATCTCCGACGCAGAATTGTTAGAGGGGATGCCGGAACTTTTGCGAGGAGACGCCCAAGACTGGTACCGGAGCAACCGATACCAGATCAGCACATGGGAGGAATTCACCGCAGACTTCCTGATGGTCTACGCCGGACACAAGACCCAGGTGCAACGAGCACGCGAAGCACGAGCACGCGTACAGAAACCCGGAGAACCGTTCCATGAGTACATGAACGCGCTCACCACCCTCATGAGAAGAGCGCTCATCCCGACGGACGAATACCTGGAAACCATTTATGAGAACATGTTGCCAGATTACACGGCCATCATCGATCCAGAAGCGATTTCCAGCATCCGAGACCTGCTCCGTCACGTGCAACGCATCGAGAGAGCCATGGAGCGGAAAAACCAAATGCAACGGACTGCCAGCCGGCCTCTCGCCGCCGCCATCAACGAGAACCAGGACCACACGCCAAACCAGACACGCGCCGAACCAATCGAGGTACGACTCGCCCAACTGAGCAACACACCCCGTGGGGAAGGGGACGCCAGTGCGACTCAAGGTGACAACACCAACAGCTACAGTCGAATGACACACTGCTGGCGGTGTAAACAACGGGGCCACACCCGCTTCGAGTGTAGAAACGCCTATCGGAAATTCTGCTCGCGATGTGGTCGAGACGGCATACGCACGGAGGAGTGTCATCCGTCGGGAAACGACAACCGGGGCCCGCCGTAGACGGGCGCGCGCCGGCCCCAGGGATAAAGTACCCACCCCGCCCCTCCCTACCAACCCGGATATTGGGAAAGGAAAGCACCGCCTTGCATGATACCGGTGCCCAATTGTCATGTATCAACGCCGGAGCGTACAAATGGGCCCCCGGAGTGCGGCGGTACGACGTCGACACCCAGTATCGGCCAGGAAAGCCGAACCATGTAGCAGACGCATTATCCCGCATCAAACCGGTACCAGGCGTCAGTCTCCTCCGCACCAAACCGCGTAACGACTCCTGGTACGAGAAGAAGATGGATGCCGTGCAGCACGATCCCGCCTCAGTCCCTGATTTCCGGATTTACGAGGGAAAACTGCAACGACGAATACCGCAGCAGCTCGATTACAACGAGCCAGATTCCGGAAACGCATGGAAAATATGCATACCGGCGATCGACCGAGAGGCAGTGCTACGGCAATTTCACGACGACCCCACCGCGGGACATCTAGGAATCGCCAAAACGAGCGTCCGCATTGCCCAGAGGTACCACTGGCCGGGGATGTTCCGAGACATCGCACGGCACGTTCGCAGGTGCGTCAGCTGCCAACAGTACAAGTCACTGCCCGTACCGCCACCAGGACGCCTACGCGCTATGCCCACGGGTACAATGGGGCCGTCTTCGCGACCACGACGCGGACACACCCGATTACGGGGTCTCAAACCGGGGTACAACCCCGAAAAAGACGTGCGCCCGGAAAGCATCGAACCAGACGCCCCCGCGGAGCGAACCAGGATGCCCGCAACCGCCCCTGACCAGACGGCTACCCCGGCCCCACGCGGCCGAGGCCGACTCCGGAAAATAATCAGTAGCCTTTATGCAATTTCCAGATTCATGCCAATGGACGATTTCTACGACGAGTTACGAGACCTTTTCGGCGACCTGTCGGACGATGACGAGAGGCCCCGAACACCCTCCACCCCCGCTCACTTAGCTCAGGGAGAGGAGCAGGTGGGGGACCCACCTCGGCAAGAGGGGACGACCCCGCACCAGATCGCACCAGCCAGAACCACCAAGTTCCGGATCCCGAAACTCTCCAGGGCTCGAGGAGGGACAACCAAGGGGGAGAAACCGCCACCGCCAACCGTCATGGCCGCAACGGCCAAACCAGGAGGCCTCTCAGGGACGGAAATCACTACGCGAAAAGCCACCCGCCCGCGACCAGTCGCCACCTCACGACGAACACCAGGTGGCCCCGATAGGGAGAGGGACGACACCTCCACCCCACCGCAGAAGAAGAAGAAAACGGTGATCCGGGCAGTAGTATGGCGACCAGGACCAATGGACGAAGGTAACCGGGCACGATCCGGATCGACCTCCAGCTCCCGGTCCAGCACATCCACGATCCCGCCCACAACCATCGAGGAGCACCGGAGGATGGCGGGACATGGGCCATCCATCGGGCTCCCCGCTGGGCTCCCCGAACCACCTAATTGGTGGAAGAAGGGTGACACGGAGGCCCTGCGACCACCGGTCAAACGAACGGCACGGATGCAAGGGAAACGACCGATACCACGGGAACCGGACCAACACGGGGAGGCACATCCGCCAAAGCCCGTACCAGGCAGCACCACGAAACCAGATACCACCTCGCACCAGAAGACCCCGGCAGCAACACCCCCGCCCAGAGAAAAATGGGTCCGGCTACCACGAGAGGCGCCACCGCCCGAGAGGCCACAACCAGAACCCACACCCGCACGGGCGACGGACTTCACGCGCACGCCAACCACGGGAGAAGGACCGGCAACACGGACCACCCGGTATATGGCCACAGAAAGAGATCCGGGAACGGCAAAGCGGGAACCGACTCACCCGCCACGGCAACAGGACAAACGATCCTCACTCGCCACACAGAAACCGACGGCACGAGAACCCCACAAAGAACGGGCACAAGACCGGGAACGTGCAGCCAGCAATAACAAGGGGGTCCAAGGCCTGGAACCAGGGAACGGGGGTTTCCCCGCACCACCAGACCACGTTGACGTGCGGCCACCGATACGGTACCAAGGAAAGGACGCACCGTGCCCGTCCACATGGTACGTACTACCAAACGGGAGACGCGTCGAGGTCCCCCTGCGGCTAGTCACCGCCAAACGGTTTGTGACATCGATGGGGAACGAAAGATGGGTCCTCCACTTCGATCGAGCCGGACGACTAAGGCGCTGTCGACAACGCCAGGACACCGACAACAGCACGCCGCCACAATAAGGGAGAGCGGACATCCGTATACATAAAGTTTTTATTGTACCCTGTGCCAGGCTATTACGTTTCTGTTAGTTTTCTTTACAGATGGTGTATTCAACCTTTTTGCATTTTTTTTTAATAAAACCAGTCTCACCGCCTTTCGCTCGCTTTCCCGAAGAAGGAGGGGGGTGTAACAGACCTACAGAACGTAGGCCTGTTACGAACAAACCCCTAGCAAACCTCCACCGGTTAGACACGACGACGCGATCTAGTAACGTACCACCGGCCTCCTGTCACAACAACAACACCTCCTGTACCGCACGTACCCCGCACCCAGGCCCGTATTCCAACGGGAATCCAAATCAAATTTCCAAAATACTGTTCGAAAGACGGTATACGTCACCAGCAAAATACCGCACTGCACCACCATCCCTTACCACCAAACCATCCCTATAAAAGCCGGCACGAACAGACTAGAATCACCTGAGTCTGCCAGCAGTTATCCAGGAACAACCACGTGCGATATTCCAGTGCTGTGAGTATTCTACCTGTAACCGTTGTCCACGTCTCCGCCGTTATCGGCATCCTGGTTCCGCTGGTACGAGCCGTGCTCTACCTCGAACACTCGGTGTGTCACCGGTCTCTTTCGCTAGGCGCGTCGCCTCCGAGAGTCGACGATTAAGAAGTGGTGTGTCACCCTTCGACCTCGTCGAAACCCTGTCGTCCTGCCAGTCCGCTGGTGCGAGCCGTGCTCCACCTCGAACACCCGGTGCGCCACCGGTCTCTTTCGCTAGGCGCGTCGCCTCCGAGAGTCGACGATTAAGAAGTGGTGTGTCACCCTTCGACCTCGCCGAAACCCTGTCGTACTGCCAGTCCGCCGGTGCGAGCCGTGCTCCACCTCGAACACCCGGTGCGTCACCGGTCACTTTCGCTAGGCGCGTCGCCTCCGAGAGCCGACGAACAAGAAGCGGTGCGTCACCCTTTGACTTCGTCGGAGAACCTCCTGTCCAGTTATCCCGTCGCTCCGCTGGTGCGAGTTGTACTCCACCTCGAACATACCCGGTGCGTCACCGGTATATTTCGTGATACGCGTCGTCCACGAAATCGGCCGAACTAGAAGTGGTGCGTCACCCTTCGACGTCGCCTAAGAACCGCCTAGAAAGTCACCCTCGTGAGGCGAGTCGCCCACGAGGCCAGTCGAGCCCGACAAGGTGCGTCACCTTGACCGAACTCCCTGAACGACTGTCCGGAGGAACTTCGATGACCCGTGCGTCACGGACATCGAAGGACCACTACAACCCGGCCTAGGTAGGGAGATCACGACGACAGTCGCGATCTAACCCTACTCCTGTCCATCCTGCCTGCACTCTACGCCTCTTACAGGTAGTACTCTCACGGTCACGCGTCTTAAACTCACGGACACCGTAGCACTATCACCGTGCACTATATCCTGAGGAACCGTATCCTGAGGCACCGTAGCTTACGCGTCCGAAAGGCAGCGAGTATAATTTATTTACCCGCAACCGGCTCGTCTCAGTTATTTCACCCGCACCGACTCCGTTCCTCGCGTCGTCACTCCACTTGTCGTTTAGAACCCTGGGTCGGCGAGCTGTTCAACACCAAGGAGCCCGAACGCGAGGAAGCCGAACGACGACGAAACACACCTGTTTCAGGCTTTTAGCTCGCGACTCGCGTTGACGTGGGAGTATACCACGCATATCCCGGTCCGAGTGAAACTTTATTGAATTCTATGGTTCGGTCTCAAGAGAGGTTTTGAATCGGGATTTAGGAGGGTGCCCGAACGGCTGGACCAAGTCCGCCTAATTCGGGTTGGATCGTTGGCGCGAACGGCTGGACCAAGTCCGCCTAATTCGGGTTGGATCGTTGGCGCGAACGGCTGGACCAAGTCCGCCTAATTCGAGGGAGAAAAGGATAGCGGGTTCTTATGGGTACGCGATTTTCACTTTCACTCGCACTTTGTCCTCGTCGCACGCACACACGTCACTTTGATGAGTAGATCGTTGTAAGAGCCGCACGTGAATCGTAGAGGAGAATTTTGATGAAAGGTGGCGTTCTCTCAGATCACGGGTGTTAACTATAAATACTTTATAGCGTCCCGATTTGTTCATCAATGAGAACTGTTTTATGGGATTCGGATCGTTGTAAACGTAGATCAGAAATGCTACGCGGATATTAAATAGATATTCGGTACTATATCGATGAGATCGTTCTTGACTGGATAATTTCGACTAGTGACTCTTGATTAAATGATCTCGACCGACTGACTACTACTGAAGATTTTGAAATGCTCGAAATACTGCCGAAATGATTTAATGAATTCGTAATACTGCTCTCACTCTGTGCGTGTATGTGCGTCTGTGTGTGTGTAAGTATCTGTGAGTGTCGCTCTGCTCTCCGATCCTGGCTTTTATAGGCCTGTTGCCAGGTGGATTTGAGGTGGGGAGACAATAGAAAGAATTTCATGGTTGAGAGAGCAGGCAGTGGATCAGTGGGGGAAACAATAAGATCTTATGCCTGAGTGAGCAGGCCTTGAAATTGTTATTCCCAAAATCATTGAGGCTTGACGAGATCACATTCCAAAGTGGTGACGTCAGATGAAAGTCTCCTCAGACTTTAATATTAATTAATTATACGTTTGTTTGTGACACAAATATAAGGAGGGAGTCCGGTGATGGACGTTAGGACGTTAGAGTAGTCTTTATGTATTGAAATAATGGTGAAATAGGCGTGAACACCCAGTTCTCAAATATTATTCATTATTCACACGAGTTTTCAGACATTTCCGGTGGTGTGACAAAAAAATGTTTCCTACAAAAAGTAATCAGTACACATTCTTTTACAAATATCAATACAAAAAATTCCCAAAAAAATTGTGGTCACCTTCATTATTTATTTATAACTATATATTTTTTATTCAATAATGTTATAGCTGACGGCAAGACGAATCCAACGACCTATTTAATGTGGTCTTTATGTATTGAAATAATGGTGAAATAGGATTGAACAGCTAGAACGTCGATTTGACCCACTGTGCGCCGCGCCGCGCCATATCTCGTGGAACGCCTGTTCTAGTTGTAAGCAAAAAAAAAGTTGAAATTTGTTGGACAGTGTTATTTACGGTCTTCTTTGGGACAGAGCGAATTAAATGCTTTGAGTATTTGATGCATAGAGAGTGACGTATTTAATAGCTTAAATACGTGTGATATTATTAATCAATCTGCAAAAGAAAAAGCTAGGAAAATAAATATATAAGTTACTTTTGTTTTTTGTTTACTATAAAGTTTGTTTCTGTTCATATAAGTTTTTTTAAAAAATTTGTATGAATTTTATGTTTTTGTTTAGTGTAATGGTAATAAATTGACTTTTTCTAGTTCTGACACTTTTGTATAACTTTGCTGGTCACCCAGCTCCCGCTAGCAATCCCGTGTATTCTCTTATGAAGAGGGGCGCATTATTTTTAGTAGCCCACGGGTGCCGAATATCTTAGGACGGCCCTAAGGTGAACTGCCTTGTATGTTGAGTTCTGTAGCGAAGATTTCAAACGAACAAATTTCAAAGATCCTGTATTATAAAGTTTGACAATGCTGAATCCTGAAATAAGTAAATTGAACTCTTCTTATACTATAATACCACTTGCCATAAATTTTCCTAATGTGATTAAAGAAAATAGTTTTACTTGAGACAGTATTACTTGAAGCTTTACTGTGCCCTCCTCATTCCTCAGCAGCAACTGAAAGAATATTTTCAGCAGTGACGAGAAACATAACAAAAATAAGAAATCGTTTACAAACTCCATTAATGAATGGACTCCTTTTAACAAAAGAAAAAATTAAACATTTCTCTGCTATAAATTTTACAATAACACAAGATGTAATCAAGGTATCAAATTCTGACAAAAATAGCAAATAAAATAAATATCTAGAACTGCTGGACTCTTTTTTCCTGATAAAAGAATAAAATAAAATGGTAATTATTGCGAAAAGGTTACTGTACTTCGGATTTTGATGAAATTTAGATATGTTATGCAGCAACACATTTTGAACAACTTTTTCCTTTTCCAATATAGGGGGATCGCTTCTAGTTTTCGAGATATTCGCAAAAAACTATTGCTAATACTGTATTGAATTTTTTGTATTCTTGCACGCTTCGTGTGTGGCAACGTAAGCCTCTTCCGGGGCGGCATCTGTTTATTTTTTGTTTGCAAACACGTTGTGAGGATGAGAGAGAAAACAGAACAGAATGTCACTCTATATAGGGCAGGGATGAGCATTTTTGCCTCAATTGAGGCAAGACTGCCCATACCACAGAGCCCACTGCCTCCTCCCAGCATCCACCGTTACCATGGAGAAAGAACGCGTTTCGCCCGTAGCGAGCAGTGCGCATGTCTCGCGAAGGCTTCGCGCATCGCGGCCGCGAGGAAGTGAGGAGCGCCGTTTGCGTAGCAGTGTCGCCAGGTTGCCAGCAATCGAGGGGAATCAAGTACCCCCTCTCTGATGATCAGTCCAGTCTACGGCACGGGCACCGTGGTCTACGGTCTTAGTGGGGGACGTCGGAGTGTGCGCGTGGTGCTGGAATGGGATAGTGGAAGGGATAAGGAGGAGAGTAATTGAGGCCAGATTCGGCCTCAACTGGCGGCACTGGTGGGCAGGTCTCGCGGCCGCGAGAAGGCCACGTGCGCCGTAGCCGCGCGCATTTAAATGCACATTAAAGGCAAAAAGGGAAACAGATTCTATTTCTTATGTCCCCGCCCCCTCAATCGCGAAGCCGCGAAATCATACCATTTCTTCCATAGCTATTGCTTTGGGCAGACGAATAGTATCGTGATTTTTTTATTTAAACTAGTTTTTGTGTGTAGCAATTGGTTTGTAAAGTCTCGCATTTTTAACTTCCCGATTTTATAGGGAAGTTATTGTAATGACCCCGAAAATCGATTTTTTAGCAGATCTTCACGTTTCATGGTCATTGCAGTCATTTTAGACTATTTTCAGCAAAATGTTCGTATGTGTGTGTGTGTGTGCGTATGGCCGTTTCTATGTAATCAAATTTTTCGTTAACGTTTTCTGAAAAAGTAACAACGCGATCAGAATGATGAATGACGCAATCGATGTGCCCCATCGTAACTTAGAGCTGATTAGATTTTGGTCCATTTTGGTCCAGTAGTTTTTTAGTTTTTTTTAGTTTTTTTCGAAAGAAGTTCATTCAACAATGCACTTTATACGAGAGAACGGAAAGTTTCCACCGAAGAAACAAACGTAATTAAACAAAAAAATTATTTTTCGATTTTTTTAAAATTAAAAAAAAAAATTTTTTTAAAATTTTTTTTGTACCTTACGATGATGTTTCCGCTTACAATAATCGAAAATTATCCCAATGCAAGAGTGAGTTAATCATCTCTACTCCCGAGAATACATTTTCAAAGAATATCGATGAAAGTATAAAAAAAATTTATATTACAATCTTTAAAAAAACAATCAGTTCAAAACGAATTATTAACTGAGATTAAATTGAAAATTAATATAAACTATATGATAATTATTAATAACATTGATGTTGAAAACGGATTGGTTAATGGAGCACACACACACACATGCGGAATATTAAAATTTATTACTTTTCCAGAAAATACTAAAATTCCGTCTATATTATGGTTAGATTTTCAATTGGCCAGAGTAGGAGTGAAAGTAAGAACTCGTTATCGTGATTATATGAAAAATGCAAATATTGATCAAAATTTAACACCAATAATAAAAATATCGAATCAAGTAAATATGTCGAGTGAGGTAAAATATCAAATCACACGTAGTCAATTTCTAATGGTTCCTGCTGAAGCGATTACGATTCATAAAAGTCAGGGACAAACATACGAGAAAGTATGTTTGGATTTTAAAAAATCAGGAAGGCGAACTTTACAAATGTTGTATGTAGCACTGAGCAGAGTTTCAAAATTGAGCGCGGTTTATATATTTCGGGACAATTTAAATTAACAGTATCGAAGAAAACCAAGATCAATACTGCAAACCCGGATAATGAGGAGTTGTATCGTTTGCGAAAAACTAATTAAGACAATTTATTTTGCAACATTAGTATGCTATAACAAGGAACCAAGCGAACAACGAGCCTACGATGTTCGTTTAATGCGACGCCATATAGCAAACATTTTGATAAGTAGAAAACTATTGAATTTCCCTGAAAACGTATAATTTTCTTAAAAATTACACTTAATAATGATAATAATATACTGCAACTAGCGAATCGGGAAGTTCTTTGTGTGGCTCGTGGATAGTCACACACCAAATCAAAAAAACATTAATAGCTATAGGTACTACTAGCCATGCGTACCACTAACCCTTTTGCAAGAGCAGTCCTATCCGCGAGCCCGCGAAGCGAGCGAGCGAAGCGAGCGAGCAACAATAACCCTCTAGTTTAATATTAAACTATACAATTTGAACTTTTTTGAAAACTAGAGCAATTAGTTTACTACAGGATGTGAAAGAAATTTTTTCAAGAATTGAAATTGGTCGGGATTGTAGAGAAAATACTAAAAGTTGCAATTTTAAATCTTTTTAATGTGGGTCTATATTAAAAATGTAAAAAACACGATTTTTAGATTTGTCAATCAATATGCATTGTGAATGTTTCATCGAAATCGGTTGGTTCGGGGAAAAACGACAGATAGAGAAAAATGTAAGAATTCTTATATTTATTTTGACCTTCTTTAAAGTTTGTAGCTCATTGCAACCGATTTTGATGAAATTTTCAGAGTATGTTTAATAGATAATGATCCACGAAACGTGTTTTCTAAATTTTCCATTGAAGCCCATATAAAAAAGTTTTAAAATGCAACTTTTAGTATTTTCTCTGCAATTCGAACCAATTAGAATGTTTGGAAAAATTTCTTTTTACATCGTGTAGTAGACCATATTGCTCTGACTTCTCAAAAAAGTCCGGATCGTATAGTTCAACATTAAAAAGTTATCGGTTTTTTGAGAGCGTTCGAATATTTTAATGGGAGTCACTGTGCGGATTCTTGCGAAAAATAAAAAATTTGTTTCGTCAATTTTAAGGCTCGTGAGCCCTATAAAAATTTCTTTCTTTCTTGAACAATTTTAATCAATTGAAATTAACATACATTCTTCAACCTATTGAACATATCAAGCAAAAAATCAAATATTTATTTCACACCAACTTGTTATAATTATGTATTTAGTATATTTAGTTGCACATTGCTTCTTACAATGCCTAAAGTAACTGTCGGTAAATACATTTTTTCAAAATTAGATGTCGAGCTTGATCTTTTGTTTGTTAGACAAGCTGACAACAATGCAAAATACATAATTTGTAAATCTGTTTTAAAAGACAAGAAATCTATCTCGTCATTATTTTACGAAACATGATGATGAATATAAGAGTTATTCTAGAGTAGAAAGAAGACAGTTACTACATAGAGGCATTTAAAAGACAAAACGATGAGTCAACCGAGAGTTTCGACTCCGAGAGCAAAATTTCGTCTTACCGAGTTGTTTGGGAAATCGGTCGCGCGAAAAAATCTTTTACTGATGGGGAATTTGTAAAAAAATATACTATTGAAATGACCAAATCTTTTGGCAATGATGCGGCCGTTGCACAATTTAACACGTTCGCGCCGGCGCTACAACTTGTGTTTCTCGCCGTGGGGCGGCGCTCTTATTCATGCTTTACTTCATCTGGCGGAGCTACTATCGCTTATTCAAACACTGTACTTACACGCAAAACACAATTACATTGTTGTTAGCTATTATTTACGTCAGTAATAAGTTTTCCATTGTTTTATTTTTATTGTCCTGTGATCGTACTTTTATATTATTTTCATATGTAAGTAATATATGTCGGGACATGACGGAAGCGACGCAACCCGTTGACAGAGACGCGTAACGCTTGCTTATTGTAAAAGACAATTATGTTATATCTTGGAATTTTATACGTCCGTGTAGGACTAAGTTTAGTTTTAAAAATAACGGTTTGGAGATTTCGGTTATGCGTTTACGGTCGAAAGGCTGCGAGTCAGATGCTTGACCGTACCTTAGTAATTGCCCAGTGAAAAGGCAATAAAACGTTTCCCGTTTACCTGCATCCCTCATCGTGCGCGGCGCAAGGAGAGATGCGAGATAGGGTCCCTGGAAGGGATGGGCTGGGGCCTTGTTGAACGTGACCACGAGGGGCAGAACGTTTTTGGCTGCGCTACAGTAAAGAGCGTTTGAGTTCGGTGGACAGCGAGTCGTTGCGAGTAGAAGCGAGAGAGTCAGACGTGAGATCGTGTAAGGAGATTCTGCCAGCCTCGTGGGCTCGTTGACGTGTCTCGCCGTTGCGTTACGGGTCGAGGGTTGTGGTGTTTAACGGTGATCGTTGTTTCCAGGTTTATTTAAGTCCGCGCGTGCGAAGACAATGAGTGATCCGGTGAAGAACGTCTCCGGTCAAACCCTAGCGAGCCCGATGGAGAACCTTTCGAATCAGCCTCCGACATCAGAAGTGGGATTCGAACGGAACACGTCCGAGAACGATGGGACAAATTGGAAACTCATGTTCGAGATGTTATTGGGACGGATGCAAGGCCCAATAGTGCAGCAACCAGTATCCACAAAGGCCCGGATATTTTTTCCAGAGTTCGACCCCGACAATGCAGACCACAGTGCGAAAGCTTGGTGCAGAACTGTAGATGTTTGCCTCGCGGAACGACCAATACAAGGCGGTGAGCTAATTATGGCCTTAAGCAGAGCGCTGAAAGGTAGTGCGTCCGCGTGGATGACACAAGTAAATTATGCGGGCATGGACTGGGGTGCATTCAGAAAAATGTTCCTGGCTCAATACGACACCTTCGAAACCCCTGCCGGTGCAACGATGAGGATCAACGGGGGAAAACCACGAGAAGGCGAGTCTATGCCCTCGTACGCGAACCGAGTCCTGGCTTCGTTTACAAGTTTGTACACGAAAATGTCAACGGAGCAAATCGCTATTGCTTCAACGTTGGCACACTGCGTGCAAATAGATCCTCGGCTGCAGCGCGTTGCGGTTACTACAAAAATTGATAATCGCGCTTCGTTACAAAAGGAGCTAATGGCCTTCGGTTTCCGTAAACGGTCAGCTACCGCCGACGGAAGGGATCCAAAGGCAACAGACATCAAGAAGATGAGGAGTGGCGTCGCATGTTTTTCATGTGGCAAGGAAGGACATAAGGCTACGGACTGTCGTCGACGCCAAGGAGCGACACGGATGCTAGGACCCCACCCTGGTACGAGCGGAGGCAAATGCGGACCACCGCAAAAGCCGGTTACTTGTTTCAAGTGCGGAGAGGACGGCCATATTGCTCCACAGTGCAAAAAGGAGGATGGAAGATCGCATCCAAGGGTATCCACGGAACGGCGGATCAACCTATGCAGTATCGCGCCGGTAACAGCAGAACTTGCGGAATCGGGTGAGGTAGAAGATTTTTGTTTCGATACGGGTGCGGAACGCTCTCTGATAAAAGAACCAGTAGCGAATAAATTTTCCGGTAAGCGATTTGAAAATCTAACAAGGTTAATTAGTCTGGGCAACGCCAAAGTGATGAGTAGCGTACAGATACTGTCTCAAGTAATCACACTCGATCACAGCGTCGAGATTCTTTTCCATGTTGTACCGGGTGAACATTTGAACAGTAGTATTTTGATTGGTCGCGATTTAATAGCGCAAGGGCTCTCCGTTGAAACTTCCGCGAATAACTTTATTCTAAAGAGGGACAAGATGATAAAGATTTGTGAAGTCAGCAAGAAGATTGATAACTTTAACAGTATTGACACGGATATAGTCGGTCCCGATAAGGAAGCACTGATCAATTTGTTGAATGGATTTTCCGAATCGTTTGTCATCGGTACGCCTACGGGTAGGATAAATTCGGGAGAGCTACTAATAAAGTTAATAGATCCTAATCGTACCGTGCAACGACGACCATACCGACTTAGTCCCAACGAGAGGCAAACCGTAAGGGACAAAATCAGCGAGCTCTTGTCGGGTGGGATCATTAGGCCCAGCTGTTCTCCGTTTGCCAGTCCCATAATTCTCGAAAAACAAGAAAGATGGTTTCGACCGTTTATGCGTTGATTATCGAGAGCTGAACAGTAATACAGTCCCCGATAGGTACCCCTTACCGCTCATAAGCGACCAAATCCAGCGGTTAAGCGGAGCACGGTATTTTACGAAATTAGATATGGCGTCGGGTTTCCACCAAATCCCTATTCATAAAGACTCGATAGAGAAAATTGCATTTTTGTTACCCCGGATGGTCAATACGAGTATTTATCCATGCCGTTCGGGCTTCGCAATGCTCCTTCAGTATTTCAAAGGGCCATAAACCGAGCCCTTTCTGAACTCGGAAACACATTTGCAGTATGCTACCTGGGCGACGTTGGCCGTAGTTGGTGCCATTAAAGCAATAAATTACTGCGTAAATTTGTTTGGGGCTCCGTCCAGAATTATTGCCGACCAGGGCAGATGTTTCGCAGGTAGTAACTTTCGTGACTTCTGCGAGACCCACAATATTGACCTGCACCTAATCGCTACGGGTACGTGTCGTGCCAATGGTCAGGTAGAAAGACCGATGAGTACGCTTAGAAATATGCAAACAGCGGTAGAACTAAATAATAGCAAGTCCTGGCAAGAGTCTCTTGAAAGTGTCCAATTAGCATTGAATTGTACAGCAAATCGTACTACCAAGCACAGCCCCTTAGAATTGCTTATAGGCAAAGTTGCCAGACCAATGTCTTTATCAGTCGTTAATAACGAGGATGAAGAATTAGACCTTTCGGATATCAGAGAACAAGCGACCCAAGCGATTGACCGAAACGCCGCGAAAGACAAGACACGATTCGATAGTAGTAAAGCAGAAATTATTAGATTTTCGGTCGGAAACTACGTTCTTATAGAAAATCACGAACGGAATCAGACGAAATTGGATGCTAAATTCCGCGGTCCGTATAAGATAGTAGAAGTTCTGCCTAATGACAGATACCGTCTGAAGTCTATAAATGGCAATAGAGTACTTAAATATGCCCATGAGCGATTGAGATTGATGCCTGATAGTTCTGTTCCCATAGAGCTTGATATACGTAGTAATTGTAGCGATACGGAATTGACAGAACGTGCCGGTGCCGGCAATGACAACAGTGAGGAAAGAAACATGTGAAACTCCATGCGTCGTGCTTATTAGTCGTAAGCCATTATTCCCAAACCCAGTTTAGCTGGTAAAGGAGGCGGGGCGATGTAACGGCAGGCGATGGATGTGTTCGGTCATGTTGATGACTGTGAGATGTGTGACCACATGGTTGGTCGGTTGCCACATGGGTTGGCTTTGTGATGTGTGACCACATGGTTGGTCGGTTGCCACATGGTTGGCTTTGTTGTGCTGTGTCCAATGGTGGACACAGTATTTGGCATTGTTGTCTTGAGCTCACTGTGTGTCAGAACCGCTTGGCCGAACTGTCTATTTCATGATACCGAATGTATTTCAATATGTTTTGTTGAGAATTGGCTAAGACTGTTTACGTGACGTCGACCACACATCTATAATGCTTCAACACAGAGTACATATGGAGAGCACGGCAATCTCTCAGGGCTCAATCAATATTTTGCCAGGATGGACGAACGGTAAACATAGATGATATTTCTATTACAGACTTATAAACTCATTGTAACTGCACACGAGGACGCGTGACAGTCAGGAAGGCCGTGTCGGGACATGACGGAAGCGACGCAACCCGTTGACAGAGACGCGTAACGCTTGCTTATTGTAAAAGACAATTACGTTATCTCTTGGAATTATACGTCCGTGTAGGACTAAGTTCAGTTTTAAAAATAACGGTTTGGAGATTTCGGTTATGCGTTTACGGTCGAACGGCTGCGAGTCAGATGCTTGACCGTACCTTAGTAATTGCCCAGCGAAAAGGCAATAAAACGTTTCCCGTTTACCTGCATCCCTCATCGTGCGCGGCGCAAGGAGAGATGCGAGATAGGGTCCCTGGAAGGGATGGGCTGGGGCCTTGTTGAACGTGAACACGAGGGGCAGAACGTTTTTGGCTGCGCTACAGTAAAGAGCGTTTGAGTTCGGTGGACAGCGAGTCGTTGCGAGTAGAAGCGAGAGAGTCAGACGTGAGATCGTGTAAGGAGATTCTGCCAGCCTCGTGGGCTCGTTGACGTATCTCCCCGTTGCGCTACGGGTCGAGGGTTGTAGTGTTTAACGGTGATCGTTGTTTCCCGGTTTATTTAATTCCGCGCGTGCGAAGACAATGAGTCATCCGGTGGAGAACGTCTCCGGTCAAACTCTAGCGGGCCCGATGGAGAACCTTTCGAATCAGCCTCCGACATATATATACTCGCACACACATTCTAATTAAAGAAGTGTGTTACAGTCGTATAAATGTCACGAAAGAAATGAATCAAAGAAATAGAATTGAATAATTATAGCTAACTAAATGCTCGGTTTTGACGCACTGGCAATGCGGGGGTCTCGAATCAATTGTAGAGAAATGCCTAACAGATTTTATACCGAGCTCGCGGAATCTATACGGTTGACGTTGTTTCGAAGGGGAACTTTAGCCCGATCTAACTGGAAATTGACTTTTCGAGATACAGCACGACGTGACGCGATACGTGTCTACCGAAGTACTGGCCCCCGAGAGTAGAAATGCACGGGTTTATATACCCCTAAAATGAGTGGGGTGATCTATTAATTACACTGTCCAACAGCCAAAAAGTATTTCGATTCCCACTATGCGATTCTTGTAGAGTTTTCCGCGCTGATGCCGAATCTGGTTTTAATTTTTTTCCTATACGTCCAGTTTTTGAGAAAATAGAGTTTAGAAAAAAGACATATTTTTCAACTTTAAACAAATATTGCGATGTTAATATAAAAGATATTGAATTGTTCTTTACAGCAAAAGATTCTGTAGACTTTCCCGAATACAGTAATATCAAATATTAATACATTATGATTGTTTAAACAATGATTAAAGACGGAGATGCACCACTTTTGCACCAATTTTTGCGGATATTTTCGAATTTATCTCAAAAAATAAGGGTCCAGCGAAAAATTGAACTATACCACGCGAAAGAGCAGACTTTTATCTTGAGAAACCCCCCTGTGAAGTTTGCATGGTCGACGTTTTCTTCGAACCAGAAAGCAAAATATCTTCGCGCGACATGAGTTTCCGCCAGTGGCGCTCGGGACGGGATACGGCGCAGCGACGGGATACGGAGCGGCGAACGACCGCTCTGGTGGTGAGCGCCACTGGTGACAACTCACGTCGGGCGAAGATATTTTGCTTTCTGGTTCGAAGAAAACGTCGACCATGCAAACTTCACAGAGGGGTTTCTCAAGATAAAAGTCTGCTCTTTCGCGTGGTATAGTTCAATTTTTCGCTGGACCCTTATTTTTTGAGATAAATTCGAAAATATCCGCAAAAATTGGTGCAAAAGTGGTGCATCTCCGTCTTTAATCATTGTTTAAACATGTTTAAACAATCATAATGTATTAATATTGGATATCACTGTATTCGGGAAGTCTACAGAATCTTTTGCTGTAAAGAACAATTCAACATCTTTTATAATAACATCGCAATATTTGTGTAAAGTTGAAAAATATGTCTTTTTTTTAAACTCCATTTTCTCAAAAATTGGACGTATAGGAAAAAAATTAAAACCAGATTCGGAATCAGCGCGGAAAACTCTATAAGAATCGCATAGTGGGAATCGAAATACTTTTAAAAAGTTGAAATTTGTTGGACAGTGTTATCTAAAGTCGCGTAGTGCCAGACTCTCGTTTTTTGTCATTTTCCATTCCCAAAGTCGAGCCAGAGCTCGGTCTTCGTTAAAAGGGGACTTAAGATATGATTCTGTTATCTAGGCACGTTTCCTGCCAGATACGATTTTGAAGAGATTTCGTGAGAAAGACGAAAGAGATCGGTTCTGTAACCGTCACACGGTCATGAAAAAGTTTGGCAAAAGTCAAACGCGGAGATGGATCCCAAGAACCTGTGTAGCACAGTCAAGCACGGAGGTGGCCATGTGATGGTTTGGGGTTGCATTAGTTATCACGGTGTTGGGAAATTGCAGATGATTGAGACTACCATGGATGAAGTAATGTACATGGATACCCAAAAAAAATTTGAAGCCAAGTGCGGAAGTAATGGGGATTTCTGAAGTGTTTCACTTCTACCAGGACAACGACTCCAACACACAAATCGAAACTGGTACAGGAACGGTTACTGTATACCTGACCCAAAATAATTTAAACTCCGCCTCAATCTCCCGACTTGAATCCAATCGAGATGGTATGGAACATGCAGGACAAAAAAATTCGTAAACATTCAATTACCAATAAAAAATAGTTACAAAGCAGATTACAGGAGGAATGGCCAAAAACAGATATAAAATATTTGGAAACATTAGTAGAATCAATGCCCAAAAGACTTGCAGAAGTCACGAGACAAAAAGGATATCCCAGCAAACAATTAATATTGTTATAATAGTAGTTAATATAAAATGAGCGAATAATTTTGTGGCGTGAAAAACCGTCAAGATCTCTTAAAACGGTAATTGTTTAGAAAGAGGGTTTCCTCTCAGATTTTGATGAAATTTAAATATGTTATAGATTTCTACGTTTTGAACAACTTTTTCCTATACGTGTTACCGCCGCTCGATTTTAGTTTTCGAGATATTCGCAAAAAACTTTCGATTATACAGTATTGAATTTTTCGTATTGCTGCACGCTCCGCAGCAACGTAAGCCTGTCCCGGCACGGCGCTTGTTTACATTTTGCTGCTAAACACGCTGCGAAGATGAGAAAGAAAACACAGAGTGTCATTCTAGTCATACATATATAGGGTGCTTCTGGATTTTCGTATGCGTGGTCGGGCCGGCCCTCTCCGCCCCCCACCACCTAACCCTAACTAATTCTGATCTCATGATTTTTCCATTACTAGTTCAAATTCTGTATGACGGCTATACAGGGTGTCCCAAAACTCGTGAAAATCCCGAAAGGGGGTGGTTCCTGAGACCATTCTAAGAGACATTTTCCTTTGCACCAATGTCAACTGCGGCTTTGTTTAGGAGTTATTAACGAAAAACACGGACCAATCAGAGCGCGCCCTGGTCCGGCGCGCCACGCCGCGCCGGCAAGCGAGTGTCGGTGGTACGCCGCGACATCGCAACGAACAAGAGTTTCTCGATAATGTGAACCCTCTCCGATTTCGATGAGCTTTGGATATGTTGTCAAGACCATGATTCTGAACAACATTTCTCTTTAGACTTTTTGGCGATCGGCTTTAGTTTACGAGATAAGTAACTTGTAATTGTAAATCGATCGATGTACTATCTGAACTATCTCCTCTACGATTTCGATGAGCTTTGGATACGTTGTCAAGACCATGATTCTGAACAACATTTCTCTTTAGACTTTTTGGCGATCGGCTTTAGTTTACGAGATAATCGTAAAAAAAGAGAAGAAGCAGAAACTGATTGAATTAAAAACTCACGTATTCAGCCGTAAATCCATTTGCTGCTTCGAAATGTGTGTCACTGGGTCACTCGGTGACGAACTGCACAGATGTCTTCAGGTATACGGCAGTACCGAAAGTCAAGGGACGTACGGCCAGGTCGACGAACTGCACAGCCGGTGGTAGAAGGCCTAAGGGATGCGCGGTCAAGTCGACGATCCAGAATTTCACTTTCACTTTCGAATCGATAAATAATTCGTATGTTTATTTCACACAGATGCCTTGAAATTTTTCCACACTCACAATCACTGTTCACATTTGTCAACACATAGTTATGCAATAATAATAATTGCCATATCCCTTGTACTGCTGCACAAATCACAACAATCAGGTAATGCAATCACTAGACTGCGGATTTCATGCGTTTGTAGCAAACATGAGTAGGTGCATTTTAAGACAGTAGAGAGATTAAAATAATTTCAAAGCACCAATGTATTATTTTCAAATTCTTAAAATGATCACAGTAAGAATCAAATATCTGTCTGGCTCCCCTGTCCCTTGTAATAGCGGCAGCCAACATTCATTTTGCATAAAGATTCGCAGTCTAGTGATTAGTTTAAATATCACTATCAAAAACACAGCTAATAGCAACCGTTAGCTTTGAATTGACAAGTCTTTGGAGATGTTCTGATGCGGTTTAGGTTAAAGGAATATATTAACCTTGTAATTTATCAAAATAGAAAATATATTTTGGAACTGGTAACTATTGCACTCAGACAATAAACGTTATAGTTATATATAAAATATACAGTGAGAAACTTGCAATTATTGCACTTAACAGACACGTGCTGACGCAGACAAAGAGAAGCACGACTATACAGGCAGACAGTCAACAGCAGAGAGAGGGAAGTCACGCAAAATCGTGTAGACACGCTACGCACGCAGTCATACCAACATACTAACGCAATCATACCAACATACGGACGCACTCATACCAACATACGGACGCAATCATACCAACACACTGACGCAATCATACCAACATACTGACGCAATCATACCAACATACGGACGATACAAAAGTATGAGAGGGATGTGAGAAATCTAATTACTAGTCCTCAACATGTTCTCTCTACCGCGGCTCGAACGACACTGATTTTCCGCAAGATTTTTCTAAAGAATTTAGGAAGGGCATTTAGAGTGTCGAAATTCGAAATGCACGCTATAGCACGAGAACGACGGGACGGTTGGACGAAAAACAGAATGCGAGAAGGACCGCTGTAAGCTTTGTGGCATTCACATGTTTAGTTTTTCCTGTAGATTGGTACGCAGAGTCGATGGGTAACCGTTCGAAAACGTCGTCTGTCCTTCTTTTAGAAAGTTTCTTAAGGAAGGTATAGGACAATAGGGATGCTCTACGCTGACCTGACATTTTTACCCCTTGCTGGGTAAAAGGGCGAATGACGTTTTCGAACAGTTACCCATCGACTCTGCGTACCAACCTGCAGGAAAAACTAAACATGTGTTTGCCACAAAGCTTACAGCGGTCCTTCTCGCATTCTGTTTTTCGTCCAACCGTCGTTCTCGTGCTATAGCGTGCATTTCGAATTTCGACACTCTAAATGCCCTTCCTAAATTCTTTAGAAAAATCTTGCGGAAAATCAGTGTCGTTCGAGCCGCGGTAGAGAGAACATGTTGAGGACAGAGAGTATATGAGAGTGCTCACGCCCGGGTTTTGGCCGTGCCGCTTTTGTCTCCACATCATGTTTAGCCTGGAACAGCTCCTACATCATCTTTAGCATGGAACAGAACCTACATCATCTTTAGCAAGAAACAGAACCCACTTTACTGTTAGCACATCTGACGACATCTGTGTCGCTCGAATATTTCTCTTACGCCCTCTAGGATATATTCTGACTGGAGTGAGGTACAGGAGGCCACCAGAGGCCACCACAGAAGACACTGTATCGTGTTAGCAACGCGCCCGCGCGCTACACTCCCCAGCGTACCTTTACTATATCCGTGTGCGCTGCTTGTGCGAGCCACAATCTATTTTTAGAACTTGCCATGTTGCCATGCTTTACGGCTTACGGAAACGAAACTGAAATTCGACTGTCGAGCCGTCGAGCGTATGAATCGCAATCTGGAGCTAGCCTTCGGGTCCCCGTGCAGCGAGGATTTTTTTTTTTTTATTTTTCATTACTTTTTTAATTACATTTTTTAACCTTCCAAAAAATTAAAAATGTTAAAACTATGTTCAAAATATGTATTCATTTTAAATAGAAACGTTTTGTTACTGTCATAATTGCATTAATAAAAATTGGTATATGATCGAGAACAGGTTGATGGTATTTATTTGGACTGATTGGAGAATACGAAAATGCAGGAAGTATTTTTTAGTTTATGAAACAATTTGTAGATTTATTAGTTGTCAAACAAATAATAAAATAAATTGTATAATATATATAAATTGATTTTATACTAGCATACACAAGTTTATTTATTAAAAAATATAGTCATAACTATAATTATAATAGAATTTCATAAAATGTATATTGAGGTTATTGCAAACTCATCTTTTTTCGCAATGATGCTCTAATTTCATTGCTTCTCTCGAATGTCCATTTCCTTCCGAGACAGTGGCGTTTCTAGCAGGTGTAAATAAAAAATGTTGATATAAAATGTATCATAATTAAACTACAATTATTCTAATAACGTGGAATGTAGTATATATTAAGTTTTAGTTACCCGGATTTTCTTCTTCGACGTTAAGCACTCTTTACTGCTTCTCGTAATTTACGTATTATGTAAATTATATATCGCGAGAAACACCTGATCAATCCCTACATGATTAATTGCATTTTTAAGAGGCATTGAAGACTGCTTGTTAACTGGGAGTTATTAAATTTTTCATTTTCCTCAGAGTCAGTAAGTTCTTTATTTTTTTCGAAGTCACATTAAGTTTTAAATTTTTCATTTTCTTCAGTGTCGTCAAGTTTTTTCATAGAGTCATTGAAGTTTCCATTTTTCTTGGAGTCATTCAATTTTTCATTTTCTTCAGCGTCATTAAGTTCTTTATTTTTCTCGGAGTCATTAAGTTTTTCATTTTTCTTGGAGTCATTGAAAAGTCCCTCTTTGTCGTTTACGCGCTGTCGTTAAAAAAGTTCTGGTATGTTGCTAGTCTAAAAATATGTCAATGCTATTTTTCAGTTTCTCTAAAAAATCTGCATTTGTCTAATTTTTGCGTGTTTTTCAGTTTGTGTAATTAACATTTTGAACCAAAAAATCGGGAAAAAATCTCAAATATCAATTTCAATTAAATGCAGTTATATGATTAAATTAATGCAAGTAAATGGGAAAAATCGACCGAAAATTGAATGGCGCAACGGCTGTTTTAATAATTCGAAGGACTACCTCGTCCGGCTAGACCCTTCATTCCAAATTGTAATATTCCAATATTTCGGTATCATTTTAAATATTTCAAGTACTATTTAAAACTATTAATGAGTTTTAACAACAAAATATTTTAAATGGAAAACTAAATTTTGACAAATAAAATACGATTATAGCAAGCTTGGTATAAATGTCGAAAACTCGAGTCTGGCCAGAGACATTATTTTCAGGAAACACTATTCTATGATGACGAACGGAAAAAAGGGAAGTGAAGCTCGAGGGCTTCGGTTGCCGCGGAGTGGAGT
This sequence comes from Lasioglossum baleicum, assembly GCF_051020765.1. NCBI lineage: Eukaryota > Metazoa > Arthropoda > Insecta > Hymenoptera > Halictidae > Lasioglossum > Lasioglossum baleicum. The sequence continues at coordinate 883,451 of NC_134935.1, forward strand.
GAAACATTGTAACATGATACGGGTCGGGTCGGGTATATCGATGTAAAATAACACAATATTTTTTAAGAATTATTATTTTATATTAAAACGTTTGTAGCTTATTGCAACGTTGACCGATTTTGACGAAATTTTCAGAATATGTTTAATTGACACATATCTATAAAACGTATTTTTTAAATTTTCAATGTAGGCCCATATAAAGATGTTGTAAAATGCAACTTTTAGTAAGTAAGTAAATACGTATTTATTTATTTATTTCAGCCTCGTGGCCCAGAAATTGGACTTGAATTATAATTCTCGAAGCCATTCATCCCTCTATTTATCCATTCATCCGTTCCTCCACCCATCCATCCATATCGCATGCCACATCAAATACCTTATTGTCTATGTTGATCTATCCCAATCCCAATGTCTCCCCGCTAATCCCGCCTCTCTCTTGATTATCTCTTGTGATTAATTCTTTCCTTTTTTCTCTATACTCCTAACCCATTCTACAATTTCTCCCACTCTTTTCTCCTGTACTATCTTTTCTATACTTATGTTAATTTTTTCTACCCCTTCACAGTCTTCTGCCAGGTGTTTTAGTTTCCCCAAGTGTCTCTCATTTTTTCTACAATTCCGATCAGTTGCTATTTTTGAAAAAATTATTTTCACATCCTGTACTAAACTAATTGTTCTAGCTTCCCAAAAAGTTCAAATCGTATAGTACAATATTAAAGAAGTTATCATTTTTAGAGCGTCCGAAAATTTTTGCGAGTCACAGTATGTACATATATCGCACAGAACACAATTCTTCTTTCTATTAAATCGCATTTCTTAGGTCAAACAATTGCGTTTTGTAATGTATAATAACATGTAATAATAATGTAAAATGTAATAACGTTAAAAATTACTTAATATACACCCGCGGTAAAATCAATAAGTATAACTTTCCTCCTCACAGCAGAAACGTCGAAAAAATTTTGACAATGATGTCCCACAATAAAAAAAATCTGAAAAAACTTGACGACACTGCCTGCTGTAGTACTTTATCAAGGAACCAAACAGTAGAATAGCATGTTTTCATATTTTCTAGAAATCTGCATTTTTCCGATTTTTGGGGGTTTTTCATTGTTTACGACTACAGTTTGCAACCAAAAAATCTGAAAAAATTCTATAAAATGCGTCTTAGGATCCAAAATATGTAACATTTTTTTTAGAATTTTAGAACGTATTTGAGACCGGAAAATTGCGCTCGACTGTGCAACAGGCCTAACGGTTCTGGAGAACCGATTACACTGTCCAACACCAAATTTGTTTTCAATATACTGTTGGGTCCTTCTTATAGAGTTTTTTGCGCTGATTCCGAATCTGTCCTTAATTTTTCTCCTATACGCACAGTTTTTGAAAAACATGGCTTTGAAAAAAAACATATTTTTCAACTTTAAACAAATATTGTGGTTATTATAAAAGATATTGAATTGTTCTTTACAGCAAAAGATTCTGTAGACTTTCCCGAATACAGTGATATCCATATTAATACATTATGATTGTTTAAACATGTTTAAACAATGATTAAAGACGAAGAGACACTACTTTTGCACCAATTTTTGAGGATATTTTTCAATTTATCTCAAAAAATTAGGGTCCAGCGGAAAATCGAACTATACCACGCGATAGAGCAGACTTTTATCTTGAGAAACCACCCTTTCAAGTTTGTAACGTCGACGTTTTTTTCGAACCAGAAAACAAAATAACTAATATAGAATATTAGAATGTAATGGAGAAGCGTTTGAGCATCTTCTTCAATAAAGACATTTTTTGAAAATATCTCGAGATCTAATAATTTTTTGCCATGTGTACCCCAATCATTTTTTACGTAGAATGAACAGAAGAATCGATCTGTGTAAAAAACAATATGCATTTCTATATAAAGAAATGATGCAATTGTTAATTGCACATGCACTGCTGCATCCAAAAAAAGTTAAAGACCTACAGATGTAGTTTTCTTCGAACCATTTATCTTTCTCCTTTTGCATTTTTTTGTAAATGCAATAATAACCGAGTTATGACTTGTAACAATTGCGTGAATCACCCGGGCCTGTATACTAAAAATTTAAAAAATACGTTTTATAGATTTGTGTCAATTAAACATATTCTGAAAATTTCAGGGTAACCCTAAATAAAGTTATTCTTCTAAATTTTCGTAGAAAAAATTGGTTTTCAATTTGGTTTAATTAATAATAACTGTGCCTAAAAATATGAAAAAAATTGGAGACAGTATTGATGACAGTAAGTATTTCATCATTAAATTAATTTCCAAGATGGTGGCTTTTAAACTTCGATATAAAATCTGTGTTTCTTCGAAATCTTCCGGCTTTTCTATTTTTTAAAACTAGAGTTTGCAACAAAGGCTCGGGAAAAATTAAAATACTTCTATGAATATAATTTATATTATTAGAGATTTGTATATTAGTTACATATTTGATATAAAACAATATAAACTGTATGTCCTAATCCTGGCCAATGATGATGTACGATCTGATCCAGTCTAAAGATGATGTAGGATCTGATCCAGGCTAAAGATGATGTAGGATCTGTTCTAGGCTAAAGATGATGTAGGATCTTGTCCATGCTAAAGATGATGTAGGATCTTGTCCATGCTAAAGATGATGTAGGATCTTGTCCATGCTAAAGATGATGTAGGACCTGATCCAGGCTAACTACTAGACTAGGGGGCAGCACTATATGGGCACGGCCAAAACCCGGGCGTGAGCACTCTCATATACTCTCTGTTGAGGACTAGTAATTAGATTTCTCACATCCCTCTCATACTTTTGTATCGTCCGTATGTTGGTATGATTGCGTCAGTATGTTGGTATGATTGCGTCAGTATGTTGGTATGATTGCGTCAGTGTGTTGGTATGATTGCGTCCGTATGTTGGTATGAGTGCGTCCGTATGTTGGTATGATTGCGTTAGTATGTTGGTATGACTGCGTGCGTAGCGTGTCTACACGATTTTGCGTGACTTCCCTCTCTCTGCTGTTGACTGTCTGCCTGTATAGTCGTGCTTCTCTTTGTCTGCGTCAGCACGTGTCTGTTAAGTGCAATAATTGCAAGTTTCTCACTGTATATTTTATATATAACTATAACGTTTATTGTCTGAGTGCAATAGTTACCAGTTCCAAAATATATTTTCTATTTTGATAAATTACAAGGTTAATATATTCCTTTAACCTAAACCGCATCAGAACATCTCCAAAGACTTGTCAATTCAAAGCTAACGGTTGCTATTAGCTGTGTTTTTGATAGTGATATTTAAACTAATCACTAGACTGCGAATCTTTATGCAAAATGAATGTTGGCTGCCGCTATTACAAGGGACAGGGGAGCCAGACAGATATTTGATTCTTACTGTGATCATTTTAAGAATTTGAAAATAATACATTGGTGCTTTGAAATTATTTTAATCTCTCTACTGTCTTAAAATGCACCTACTCATGTTTGCTACAAACGCATGAAATCCGCAGTCTAGTGATTGCATTACCTGATTGTTGTGATTTGTGCAGCAGTACAAGGGATATGGCAATTATTATTATTGCATAACTATGTGTTGACAAATGTGAACAGTGATTGTGAGTGTGGAAAAATTTCAAGGCATCTGTGTGAAATAAACATACGAATTATTTATCGATTCGAAAGTGAAAGTGAAATTCTGGATCGTCGACTTGACCGCGCATCCCTTAGGCCTTCTACCACCGGCTGTGCAGTTCGTCGACCTGGCCGTACGTCCCTTGACTTTCGGTACTGCCGTATACCTGAAGACATCTGTGCAGTTCGTCACCGAGTGACCCAGTGACACACATTTCGAAGCAGCAAATGGATTTACGGCTGAATACGTGAGTTTTTAATTCAATCAGTTTCTGCTTCTTCTCTTTTTTTACGATTATCTCGTAAACTAAAGCCGATCGCCAAAAAGTCTAAAGAGAAATGTTGTTCAGAATCATGGTCTTGACAACGTATCCAAAGCTCATCGAAATCGTAGAGGAGATAGTTCAGATAGTACATCGATCGATTTACAATTACAAGTTACTTATCTCGTAAACTAAAGCCGATCGCCAAAAAGTCTAAAGAGAAATGTTGTTCAGAATCATGGTCTTGACAACATATCCAAAGCTCATCGAAATCGGAGAGGGTTCACATTATCGAGAAACTCTTGTTCGTTGCGATGTCGCGGCGTACCACCGACACTCGCTTGCCGGCGCGGCGTGGCGCGCCGGATCAGGGCGCGCTCTGATTGGTCCGTGTTTTTCGTTAATAACTCCTAAACAAAGCCGCAGTTGACATTGGTGCAAAGGAAAATGTCTCTTAGAATGGTCTCAGGAACCACCCCCTTTCGGGATTTTCACGAGTTTTGGGACACCCTGTATAGAATGAAAAGATTATGCGATCAGAATTAGTTGGGTTAGGTAGCGGGGCGGAGAGGGCCGGCCGCTAGGCCGGCCCGGCCACGCATACGAATACGTAGGAGTAGTCTTTCAAAATTGAAAGCTCACCCTACATATGTATGGCTAGAGTGAGACCCTGTTTTCTCTCTCATCTCCGCAGAGTGTTTAGAAGCAACATGTAAACAAACGCCGCACCGGGACCAGTGTTGTGAGATGGTACGGGAAAACTCGCGCATGCGCGACGATTCCAGCGTCACTGAAGTACGAAATCGGGCACCTTGGTTGCCCCGCATAGCTTTGCACAATCTTTTCTTCTCGATTTTCAAACATAACGTTTAACATGCGTATGTTATATTAAAATTTGATGTGTATGTACATGTAATATATAAATCCCAACAAAAACATTCTGTAAACAGGAGCCAAGTTCTTATGACCGTAAAAAGTTGTGAGATCAAACAAAATACGGCCAAGTTCGTTAGCTTAGAAATACCTCTTGCAATACTGAAAAAAGCGTTTGTAAAAATTAGTTAAAAAGAACGCTATTTAATTTTTAAAGAGTCACATGGAGGGTTAAATTATTCAAACTTGGCCGCTACCTAACACGTTTTAGGGCCATCGCTTTAAAAAGTGACGGCCAAGTTTGAATAATTTAGCCCTCCATGTGACTCTTTAAAAATTAAATAGCGTTCTTTTTAACTAATTTTTACAAACGCTTTTTTCAGTATTGCAAGAGGTATTTCTAAGCTATCGAACTTGGCCGTATTTTCTGAGAGGAAACCCTCTTTCTAAACAATTACCCTTAAAACTCATATTTCTCTAATAACAAATGAAGATTTCGCAATTTTTTTACGATTCTGTTAAATTAAACTTTGAACTATGTATATTCAAATAAAAAATTGAAAAATACCCTGCGTAGCCTGATTATTTCGTATATCTTTGCCGCATTAGCGAGTGAGCGAATAATTTTGTGACTTGTATGTATTCGTTCACAGTCTAGGAGTGCGCGGGTTCCCGCATATACGGGTTCGGGTCGGGTCGGAAAAAAGCGGGCGGGCTCGGGCGAGTACTCGAGACATCTGAATGTTCGGGTAGCTTGATCGCATCGAGTAGCTTGATCGCATCGGGTAGCTTGATCGCATCGGGTACTTGATCGCGTCGGATGCTTGATCGTCACGGATAGCCGGAGACATTCGGATTACATTATTACATAGATTAGCCAAACTCGGACGCGATCTTGTTATACTCGTGATTAAAGATACGATTCGTAATTCGCACTAATGCGGTCCTGAATTCTGTACTCGGTTTTATAAGACGAAATAAACAATGTATATGTATATATAATAATATACATATATTGTTGCGGACAGAGTGAAATTTTTTTGGATTATTGTAATCTCAACCTTCGGGGACGTATTTAGTATCCCCTCGTAAAATGTTTATGATTGTTATGTTGTTGCGAACCGAATTGCGTCTATTGTATCGTTCGTAGTTGAAGTTGTCGTTTGCATTGGCGTTCGGCATAAATAATGTGTTATTACTTGTGAATGACGAATGTAGAAGGGGTCGCGAGGAGAGCGAGGGTCAATTATGTTTGCGAACCTCTTGAAGTGGGGATTCCTGTTCTGAAGGACAGAATGAAATACGGATCGCGTGACCGAAGCGTGTCGCCGTCGCCGGCACAATTTAAAGGCCGTGAGTTCTTACAATGCATGTAATGGCAGTGATGGAATTGTTAATTTTCCATTAGGCTTTTATGGGACTTTCACCAACTCATTTCTGGCATTTTTCTGATTAAAATGATACCAAACACGATATAATTTGGCCAATATTTCGTGGTTTAATCAACGATGAAAGTTTCGAACGCAACGAAGAAGAGCGTATAGGAAAGAAAGAGACGCGCGGACAGTCGTCGCCGCCGTGCGGAGCGACTCGGCCGACTCAGCGTTGACAGGCAGTGGAGTGGGTAGGCACGTCGCAACGAGCGCGTAGTAGATTCTTCGCAACGAACGAGAAATTACTGTATTATGTATTATTAAACTATTATCTATTATTATTCTTTATTTGAACAATTTTTTAAATAAGTAATCTTTTATAATATTTACAATTTTATTTATATACTCATTATTTAAATACGTACTTATTATTTAAACAATTATTTAAATAAATTTTTATGTTGCAAAATATAATGTATACAAAAATCCGTTTATATACTTATTATTTATATAGCTAGCTACAGTAAATGCTCGTTCGTTGCGAAGAATCTACTATGCGCTCGTTGCGACGTGCCTATCCACTCCACTACCTGTCAACGCCGAGTCGGCCGAGTCGCTCCGCACGGCGGCGACGACTGTCCGCGCGTCTCTTTCTTTCCTATACGCTCTTCTTCGTTGCGTTCGAAACTTTCATCGTCGATTAAACCACGAAATATTGGCCAAATTATATCGTGTTTGGTATCAATTTAATCAGAAAAATGCCAGAAATGAGTTGGTGAAAGTCCCATAAAAGCCTAATGGAAAATGAACAATTCCATCACTGCCATTACATACATTATAAGAACTCGCGAGCCTTTAAATTGTGCTGGCGACGGCGACACGCTTCGGTCACGCGATCCGTATTTCGCTCTGTCCTTCTCTATGTTCGGCTCTCTATTGAAGTTGATTGAAGTCTCGCTCGGCGCGGTCGGCGTGTATCTAGACGCAGTCATAAATCAAAAAAGGCTTCCCTATTCGCTCGTTGCGAACTCAAACCCCAGGCAGTTTCGCAACAAACGAGCATTTACTGTATTATTATTTATTAAAACAATTTTTAAATTAATAAATTTTTATAATGTATCGAAACTGGTTTATTTTACAATTATTAACTTCCCGATTTTATAGGGAAGTTATTGTAATGACCCCGAAAATCGAAAATCGATTTTTTAGCAGATCTACACGTTTCAAGGTCATTGCAGACATATTAGACTATTTTCAGCAAAATGTTCGTGTGTGTGTGTGTGTGTGTGTGTGTGTGTGTGTGTGTGTGTGTGTGTGTGTGTGTGTGTGCGTATGGCCGTTTCTATGTAATCAAATTTTTCGTTAACGTTTTCAGAAAAAGTAACAACGCGATCAGGATGATGAATGATGCAATCGATGTGCCCCGCTGTAACTTAGAGCTGATTAGATTTTGGTCCATTTTGGTCAAGTAGTTTTTTAGTTTTTTTAGTTTTTTTCGAAAGAAGTTCATTCAACAATGCAATTTATACGAGAGAACGGAAAGTTTCCACCGAAGAAACAAACGTAATTATACAAAAAATTTTTTTGTGTCTTACGACGAATTTTACGCTTACAATAATCGAAAATTATCCCAATGCAAGAGTGAGTTAATCATCTCTACTGCCGAGAATACATTTTCGAAGAATATCGATGAAAGTACAAAAAAAATGTATATTACAATCTTTAAAAACACAATCAGTTCAAAACGAATTATTAACTGAGATTAAATTGAAAATTAATATAAACTATATGATAATTATTAATAACATTAATGTTGAAAACGGATTGGTTAATGGAGCACACATGCGGAATATTAAAATTTATTACTTTTCAAGAAAATACTAAAATTCCGTCTATATTTTGGTTAGATTTTCAATTGGCCAGAGTAGGAGTGAAAGTAAGAACTCGTTATCGTGATTATATGAAAAATGCCAATATTGATCATTTAGCACCAATAATAAAAATATCGAATCAAGTAAATATGTCGAGAGAGGAAAAATATCAAATCACACGTAGTCAATTTCCAGTGGTTCCTGCTGAAGCGATTACGATTCATAAAAGTCAGGGACAAACATACGAGAAAGTATGTTTGGATTTTAAAAAATCAGAAAGGCGAACTTTACAAATTTTGTATGTAGCACTGAGCAGAGTTTCAAAATTGAGCGCGGTTTATATATCTTGGGACAATTTAAATTAACAGTATCGAAGAAAACCAAGATCAATACTGCAAACCCGGATAATGAGGAGTTGTATCGTTTGCGAAAAACTAATTAAGACAATTTATTTTGCAACATTAGTATGCTATAACAAGGAACCAAGCGAGCAACGAGCCTACGATGTTGGTTTAATGCGACGCCATATAGCAAACATTTTGATAAGTAGAAAACTATTGAATTTCCCTGAAAACGTATAATCTTCTTAAAACGTACACTTAATAATGATAATAATATACTGCAACTAACGAATCGGGAAGTTCTTTGTGTGGCTCGTGGAGAGTCACACACCAAATAATATCCGTACCACTAACCCTCTCGCGAGCTCGCAAAGCGAGCGAGCTACGACAACCCTACTTGCGAAGCTCGCGAAGCGAGCGAGCAACAACACCCCTCTAGTTTGAATTATTGTTTCTGTTAGGAAATATCAAAATGTTCATATCCAAAGTAATATCCGTAACAGGAGAAACCTGTATTACCGACCTGCCTATCATAGGATAATGATTGACAGATTGTCTAATGGATGGCGCATATTATAAACAGACACGGATTACAAATAGAGCGGTTAACGAAGAGCGCGCCTTCTTCCTCTCTGTGTCCTTCTCGGAGTTCTGTAAACAGCTTGACTGTCGCGTCGCATTGCTTTTGTACTATATTACACTTATAATTGTTTGTTAAAAGTATATATTGTGACGTGGCAGTTTTGCCAACGTCACCCGATGCCGGTTATCGGAAGACCGGGTCACCCTCTAGCAGCCTAATACGCGAGAGGCACCGTGGCGAGCGCTCGCCCTGGGTGCGAACGAGATGGGCGAGTTCTAATATTTTTGAGCGTCGCGCCAATTGCGCGACGCGTATCTGCAGGACCGTAGTCGGGCCCCAAGGGGGGACCCGAAGCACCTCTCCCGCCGAAAAACAAAGAAAGGATCGGCACCGGCGTAAACTCCCACACCAAGGAAGTTAGGGATCAACGCGACCCAGGATAGACAACCTGGAAGCGCCAACAAGGACAGGCGATGCCAAGCAAGGGATCTCTGCTGTCTCGCCGTCGCCTCATCCGAAGAGGAACCTGATCAGTTGCCGGATTGGCTCGCGTCGATCACCTCGGAAGGAAGCGGTGAATCAACACACATCGCTGCCGGAGAATCATCGAATCGCAGGACGCCAAGGACCGTCGCACAGGGCTAGGCCCCGTCCGAAAATCTGTTAGCGATCGGTCGAATTGCGTGCGGGGGGGACGAGAGCGGCAAGAGGGGGACGCTCCGCTTCCGCGTTCCCAAGTCACACCGCGAGAGATCACTTCTTCGTTGGCTTTAGCGAAAACTAGTTGCGAATTTCGAACCTTAATTATTGCATAAGAACTATGGTATTTGCGAAGCGAGCTGCCGGATACAGAGGGACGAGAACGTGAGACCATCAATCGTTGCCCTGGGTAAGCTTTTGTCAGATCTAATTTCGTAAAGTGATCTTTCTCGCGTTGGCTCGGTAGTGTGTCGTATCCGCGATCGCGTCGTAGAAACACCGATCTGATTTCGTCACTGCCGCTATTCGAGACGGATTCGAAGTAATCCGCGAGGGGCGAGAATCCGGTGTGTAATAGACGCGCGGGGAATATTTTTCGGCTGCCCGTGCTAGAGGTCGGATGGCGAGGACCCGCGTGTAGACTTGACCTCGCTACGCGCGGCGGAGGAGAAATTGCGAGCACCGGGCACTATTATGTTTTCGAGGATCCGCGCGTCATTGTCGTTATAAATCGAACCTCGAGTCGTCCCACGGTGCGACGCCGCCACGTGCTCTCGTCGTATTTCCGCGACGTGTTCCGCCGACGAGAAGCTTGATATAACGCGTATTCCATCCGAATCTGGGCGTAGAACGCGAAGATCGCGTGCGCCGACGTTAAATTCACGTTGCTGCCGGATTCATAGCGTAAAGAGAAGGACCGTAGACGGTCAAATCGCGCGTGCGACGGATCGCCGTCGCCAACCACCTGTCACGCGCCGGCTAACCTCAAAACGCTGCCGGTCGTTGTCGGCAGCCGTTCTGTAATCATCGTCGAACGAATAAAGTTGTGTTAGCCGAATCTCTGAGTCGTTATTGCGTGAGAAACCTTCCCGCCGCGGGGAATGCCTCGTGTTCGACCCGCGTAGAATCCTGCGACCATTAGTATCTCACCTCCGCGTAATATCGATTGTCGCAGGCTGGTATGGTTGTCTCTCATCGTGTTTATTAGCGAATTTAGCGTGGCATCTTCTGTGCCTGGCGCCCGAACTTTACGTAAGAGATCTCGAGAGACGACGAGCCTGCGTACAATTTTTGTCCCGGGTGGACCACGTTTCGCGCGGCCGAACGTGGCCCGGCGGTATCGCTTGTAAATACCCGGAGTCGCTATCGTTTCGCTAAGAAACGAGAAACGACGTGACAATATATATGCGCTGTGACGTGGCAGTTTTGCCAACGTCACCCGATGCCGTTTATCGGAAGACCGGGTCACCCTCTGGCAGCCTAATACGCGAGAGGCGCCGTGGCGAGCGCTCGCCCTGGGTGCGAACGAGACCCATGGGCGAGTTCTAATATTTTTGAGCGTCGCGCCAATTGCGCGACGCGTATCTGCAGGACCGTAGTCGGGCCCCGAGGGGGGACCCGAAGCACCTCTCCCGCCGAGAAATGTACTAGGACCGGCGCCGGCGATAATTACAACACCGCGAGGAAAGAGGAATCGACGTGGCACAGGAAAATCAACCTGGAGGCGCCGACAAGGACGGACGATGCCAAGCCAGGAATCGCAGCTGTCTTGCCGTCGCCTCATCCGGAGAGAAACCGGATCGCTGCCGGATTGGCTCACGTCAATCACCTCTGCGGGAAGCAGCCAATCCACACTCGCCGCTGCCGGAGAACCACCGAATCGCCGAGCGCCAGGGACCGTCACGCAGGGCTAGGCCCTGTTCGAAAATCTATCCGCGATAGGTCGAACTGCGTGCGGGGGGATTAGAGCGGCAAGGGGGGGACGCTTCTCTTCCGCGTTCCCGAGACACGCAGCGAAGGATCACTTCTTCCAGGGGGTGTCGACTCCCATGGGTACGAATTTAGTTCTAGTTCAGTACCCATAGGTATGGTGGCAGCACAGTAGTGCCTTGGTGGTGGGGAAATCCTATCTTTGCCTTGCGCGCATGCGCGTCGTCATTTGGCGGCAATTTGGCGGTTTTTGACTGTTTTTGACGGTTGGTGACGCTTACTTTCAACTGTTACTGAGTCAGACCAAGTCGGACATGTCAACGCTGGATAATTTTGATTTTATATCAATTTTTCTTATACAGGGTGTCTCAAAATTAGGTCCGGAGCCGAAAATGGGAGGTTCCTGAGGCCATTTCAAGCGACATTTTCCTTTGAAAAAATGTCGTCCGCGGCTTCGTTAACGAGTTATTAACGAAAAACACGGACCAATCAGAGCGCGAGCTAGACGCGTGCAGCCAGGCGCGCCGGCAGCCGAGTGTCGGTGGCACGCCGCGATATCGCAACGAACAAAAGTTTCTCGATGATGTGAATCCTCGCCAATTTCGATAAGCTTTGGATATGTTGTCAGTACCATGATTCTGAACAACATTTCTCTTTACAGTTTCTGTCGATCGGCTTTAGTTTACGATATTATTGTAAAAATTTGTAATTGTAAATCGATCGATGTACTATTTTCTATCCGATTTCGATAAGCTTTGGATATGTTGTCAATACCATGATTCTGAACAACATTTCCCTTTACGGTTTCTGTCGATCGGCTTTAGTTTACGATATTATTGTAAAAATTTGTAATTGTAAATCGATCGATGTACATACTATCTGCTCGCCGATTTCGATGAGCTTTATCTCAAAGGAAAAAGATATTTAAAATATCGAATTTATAACATATTTCAAAGTCATCGAAATCGATGAGGACCCACATCATCGGCAACTTTACCCGAACGATAGAAGAAGCACAAACTTATTGAATTAAAAACTCACTTATTCAGCCGTAGATCCATTTGACTACCACATACAACCACCACACTTTCACATAATTGTTGAACTCGTAGCACACTTTTATAACTCGTATCGATATCAAACGAAATTACTTACTCCGACGCGGAAAGAGTTCGATGCTCTTCGCGATGCCGCGCGAAACTGTGCTCTCCCAGCGTACAATGTATTCGATGAAGGCGTCGTTTAAAACAAATGAAATCGTTTCCAAGGAGATATTGATTTTTCGAGAACCATATGGCATTGATTTTTCGAGAATCATATGATTCTCGAAAACACCGATTCTTGACGAACGAACGATGCCATGGACGAGATATCTCGTGTATCCTTATGCACACACCGCTAGATCACGTATACGTACGCGAGGACTGCAAGGGTCCGGGATTAGACTTCTGATTTCTCAATAATGCAAGGACGGGGTTTTTTAGTAGTCAAAATCGCTAGACGAAAGATCAATCTAAGATGCGATCATTCTCAAAAGTTCTATTTTTACGATTACGAGCAATGGTTTTGCAATATTCGGCTGCATGTTGTCCGTCGAAGAGGCTAGAACGCCGCACAGTGGGACCTTTCGCCCAAATCGGAGTCAAAATCGAAGAACTTACGATAGAAATGAGGTAGAGCGATGAAATTTTTTTAAAATTAAAGCTCCTTAAATTAAACTGTAAAGGGAAATTTGTTCAGAATCATGGTATTGACAACATATCCAAAGCTTATCGAAATCGGATAGAAAATAGTACATCGATCGATTTACAATTACAAATTTTTACAATAATATCGTAAACTAAAGCCGATCGACAGAAACTGTAAAGGGAAATGTTGTTCAGAATCATGGTATTGACAACATATCCAAAGCTTATTGAAATCGGATAGGAAATAGTACATCGATCGATTTACAATTACAAATTTTTACAATAATATCGTAAATTAAAGCCGATCAACAGAAACTGTAAAGGGAAATGTTGTTCAGAATCATGGTATTGACAACATATCCAAAGCTTATCGAAATCGGATAGAAAATAGTACATCGATCGATTTACAATTACAAATTTTTACAATAATATCGTAAACTAAAGCCGATCGACAGAAACTGTAAAGAGAAATGTTGTTCAGAATCATGGTACTGACAACATATCCAAAGCTTATCGAAATTGGCGAGGATTCACATCATCGAGAAACTTTTGTTCGTTGCGATATCGCGGCGTGCCACCGACACTCGGCTGCCGGCGCGCCTGGCTGCACGCGTCTAGCTCGCGCTCTGATTGGTCCGTGTTTTTCGTTAATAACTCGTTAACGAAGCCGCGGACGACATTTTTTCAAAGGAAAATGTCGCTTGAAATGACCTCAGGAACCTCCCATTTTCGGCTCCGGACCTAATTTTGAGACACCCTGTATATTACAAAATGGAAATGGAAAATGGTTCACGTAGGGTTAAATGGTATCAAGAGGGGCACAATCTGACGTCAATAGATTTTTTGTAGGTGGACGCGTAGAGGACTGGAGAGAATCGGCAGTGTGGGGTTACCAGATTGGGAACCACCGACTAGACAGATGCATACGAATTAGCATCCGTACCGATATAGTTCCGTGGCTTGACTCACGACCACGATGAGAGCCCGCTACTTCTCTCATATATTATCAACAATTAAATGAATACATCATTGCACGATGTACAAACGATTATTTTCACAAGACTGACATTTACAACAATTTAAAGAACATACGAAGAAATATCAAGCACACGCGATACGCGTTGGGAAACATCACAATGTCACAATGGTAATGGTCACAACGGCCTGGAGCAACACACTGCACGTCTAATCGGCACGAATGTCCGGCGAAGAAGAAGCGGAAACGTAAGAGTCGTACCTAATTTTGAGACACCCTGTATATATTTATCATTTATATATACTTATTATATATATATATTTTTATATTATATATATTTTATATCAATTATATTTGTATATATATTTACTCCAAAATACTGAAAGAAAAATATAAGTTTGCTGATATATATATATAGTGGAATAAATAATTTAATAATATTTTATTTATTCATACTATTTAATACAGCAAAATATAAAATTTCTTTCAGTATATCTAGTTTTCACTTCAGTGCACTCAAGTGCACCGCAGTGAAAACCAGAAACTTGTTCTCTCGTGTTCTCTTTTGTGTTTTTAGATTAATCTGGTACCCGAGACAGACTTGGAAGCTACAGGATGTCAAAATATACATGCGTAGTACCTGATTGTAAATCCAATGGAAAGGTTCCTGCACATTCTTTCCCGAAGGATCCAGTTCGAGTACTGGAATGGAAGAAGGCTATATGTTCTCCAGAAGTGGACGAATTATTGAACGAGAATTTGAAACATCTTCGTATATGCGCATTGCATTTCAAAGAAGACGACGTCATCCCAACGTTAGTCAGGCGCAAATTGCGAGAGGATGCAGTGCCCAGTTTGCTGTTGCCTGAAAAGCAGCATGTGTCCGATAAGAAGAATGCTCCAGAGATGTTGGATACACATTTAAGGGAAGAAATGTGTGTTGAGCTACCAGAAGACAATACTGCATTAAATCTTTAAGAAGAGGTATGTATATTAAGGTAATAGATAGGATGGAATGACCCAATATTAACAATAAAAGTGTATGCTAATAATGTTTGACAGGATAAAGCAGCTGCAGCAGAGTTTAGAATAACTAAACGGAAAAGGAAAAATGTACATCGGAAAATACGACCCAGTATAACTCCACGAGCCGAAGAATTTCGCAACGTTGCCGAAGCATGGAAGAGACGACAATACAACCATGTGATGAAACTAAAAAGCTTCAAAAGGCGTCTTGCAACGGCCAACAATTTCATAAAGAACAATGGCTTAAAGAAGTACAGCAAATTAAATCCGGCGCAGCAATTATTTTTGAAAATGCAGCTGTGTAATATGGACAAAAAGGCAAAGGTAATATCATTATATACATATGTAGATATAATTTATTAAACATACAATTAATCAGTTTTTTTTTGATACAGTATAAATCAATTATTGATCACTACTACCGTAAGTTACTTGGCAAGAGTTCAATTAGGAATGAGTTACTTTAACTTTGCTATAATCCTTTTTATTCATACAATTAAATGTACAAATTTGCATGTCAACCTTTCTGCACGTAATCTTTTCAATATTTTTATATTTATTCTTCTGCCTGTTATGTTTAATATTCTTATTTAATATTCTTATTTAATATTCTTATTTAATATTCTTATTTAATATTCTTATTTAATATTCTTATTTAATATTCTTATTTAATATTCTTATTTAATATTCTTATTTAATATTCTTATTTAATATTCTTATCTAATATTCTTATTTAATATTCTTCTTAATGTTATGCACTTTTTCTATATGCACTTGCTAATTAACTTTGTGTGTTTCTACATTTTATTATTTTCCTTACTTAACTGCATGTGTAACGTATAGAATAATATTTATAGGGTAGAAGATTGTCTACTTCACAGAAGATTTTAGCTCTGTCCATTATGAAACAGTCGGGAAAAAGTTACAGATTCTTAAGTGAGATGTTCACGTTACCCAGCCGGAGTACGTTGAACGAATTAGTTAAAAAAATCTCACTCGATACAGGCATCAATTCTATAATTATGGGCCATTTAAAAAAAGAAATGAAAGATGCTCGCAATAAATACTGCATTTTGATGTGGGATGAAGTGGCACTAAAACCACATATTGCATATGAAAAGAACTGTAACAAAATCATTGGATTCGAAGATTGGCAATGTCGAAGGACAAACAAGTTTGCAGATCATGCACTTGTTTTTATGCTGCGAGGACTATTCACTCCCTGGAAAGTTCCAATTGCATATTTCTTCTGCGCAGATCAAACAGCGGGGAATCAACTAATGAAATGCATTAGAGATGTGACCAGTGCTGTCAGTGAAACAGGCTTGCAAATTGTTGCAACTGTTTGCGATCAGGCATCTTCGAATCGTAAAGCAATTAATGAACTTTTAATGCAAACCCATCGTAAACGTTGTGAACTTGGACAGTCTTACAGTGAGTAATATATTGTAATATGTATTGTGATGTGTTGTGTAATATCTAAACGTTTCTAATTAATCCATTATATATTATAGGAAGAACAATTGATATAAACGGAGTGGAATTAATCCCTCTGTATGATCCTCCACATCTGATAAAAGGAATCAGAAACAACTTGTTAAATAAGGACTTGGAGGCAAACGTTGGGAAAGATGCTACAAATAGACAAATTGCATCTTGGCGTTCTGTAAGGTTGGCGTATGACATTGATGTTAACACGAACATGTTAAACCGCCAACTGCAGAAGATAACAGAAGAGCACGTAGTACCAAGAAAAATTAAAAAAATGCGTGTTAAATATGCGACACAAGTTTTTAGCAAACAGGTGTCTAGTTACATAGAATTTTTAACAAATATCGAAGGTAAATTATTAATGCTCATATTTAAATGTATAATATCAATCTTGTACTTTGTTAAATTAACAAACAGTTGTATTTTCTAGGTTCATATCATATCGAAACACGCATCGGGCCAAAAGTGATGCCAAAAGAAGAAGGAAGAACAACGGCAAGAATCCTCAACTTTTTTAATAACCTGATGGATTCCGTAAATGGACACAGCATTCGGCCGGAAACATCCCTACGAGTGGCCATAACAAAGAATAGTCCACATCACAAATTTTGGGAAGAGGCACTAAAGGAACTGCGTCCAGGGCTTGAAAACAGTTATGATATCGGTTTCGGTCCTTGAAACAGTTATGAAGGACCGATATTCTGAATAACTGTTATGAAGGCCCGAAATTTTGGTTGATATCGCTTTCGATTACGGTCCTTCGTACATGGATATCGGTCCTAGCATAACGGTCTAGGACCGTTATTTTTTCGGTCCTATATCGGTCCTCATATCGGTTCTAAGTTCTAAGTTTCAAGTTATAGCAATCAGGGCTTGAAACGGGTCCGAAAATAACTACCAACATTAAAAACGATTATATTTTGGTCATAATTCAAAGTTGTTTTATTATAACAATAAATGTATACATTATTGACTATTTTTGAAGTGAAACTTCATTTGGCAGGGTGTAGGCCTAATTCGCGTCACGGAATTCGCGATACGAAAATGCGTAACGGAAGTGGTGGGGATGGTTAGCCGAGCTAGTCTTAAATAAAAAATGGCTGTATCTCGAGAACGGTGTGTCCTACCGCAAAAATAACGAAATTTTCGAAAGGCTCAACCCCGAAGCATATAGGGTACGCCCAACCACATGACGTACGTAGTCTTTTGAATTTTAAAAAAAAACCACGTGCGGCAAAAGTGAAACTTCTTGCAGTCTAGTAATGTTTAGAAGTAAATTAAGATTGGAAATGGTAAATAATCCTAATGAAGCGACAATAAGATCAGGAACTCCGAAAGTTGCTGAGCTTCTCTCTAGGCTCTAGGTTTTCGCTTGCAGAGTGGTGAGTCTTGTGTCCAAGAGGATGTGTTTTGTTTTACCAGAGATCATTCTGATTGGTATCCCCGCAAAAGCGTCACCGATGACGTCGAGTCAACAGTCGCGTCGGCAATCGACAATAAGGTGCCGGTCTCTTTGCCACCGATTACAAAGCATCGGCCGACCCTTAGAAGTCGCTGTGCCTAAAGCATCGGCCGAGCAACAAAGTATTAGAACCGATATGAAGACCGATATAGGACCGAAAAAATATCGGTCTTAGACCGTTATGCTAGGAGCGATATCCATGTACGAAGGACCGTAATCGAAACCGATATCAACCAAAATTTCGGGCCTTCATAACAGTTATTCAGAATATCGGTCCTTCATAACTGTTTCGATCAAGCCCGAAATGAAACAGTTTCAAACAGTTATTTCCGGGCCCGTTTCAAGCCCTGACTGCGTCACATGCATTACGTGGATCCAAATACACATGTACGTACCAAATCCGTACCATCCTTGCGGAATTGGATCTACACTATCTGGGGCTTTCAGAAATTGTGGAAGCTTGTATCTACTGCAGGCTTCAAAAATTTCAAGCCCAGATATGCAAATCAAGATCCACTGGAAAACTTCTTCAGCAAACTTCGCAGCATTTGTGGAAGCAATGATAATCCTACATGCGATCAGTTTGTTGCCTTATTTAAAGTTTTGCTGGTAAATAATCTTACTTCAAGACAAACAATAGGCAAGAACTGTGAGGATGTATGCGACGGTACAATGCTTTTTACATTGGAGCAATTTCTTGAGGATGTGGATAACGAACATAATCCTCCTGCAAATGATGGATTTGAAGACAACGTGCCTGTGCCGGAAGAGGAAATAATCATCCCAGAAGAAGGAAGAGCCACGATAAAAAATCATATGGCAGATTACATAAGCCGGAAAGCTTTATCTTTGGATATGGTGAAAAACTGTTTCAATTGCAAAACCAGTTTTTTCAGACCCCGTGTTGCTGCGGATAAAGAGTCCAATTTCGATAAAGTAATTTCAAAAGTTCAGTGTTCTCTACACACATACGTACCCGCAATTTGTTTCAAGAGGAGATTCACTGAAGAACTTCAAGAGAAAATTAAAGAAGAATTGGGAACTTTTCATGGACTTTTTGCACAAACCACGTCAATATCCTAAATGAATTTCTAAGTTCAGAGATCGGAACGTATTACATCAAACAGTTCTGCAAACAGACAAATGCAATTTTATCTGGGAAACAGACAGCATTACCTCTGGAAAATAGGATATTCAAACGAGCATTATCAACATACAAGAAACGCTCGAAGAAACCAAAAAATAAAGCAACTGCAAATTGAATGAGGTAATTGTCTACTATTATTAGCTATTTCCATCACTATATATTTCTATTCTTAATAAATTATATAACTGAATTATTTTATTCTTATATGATTACAGTTACTTTGGAAACCTGGAAGATGATACAACGTAAACCTGGAAGAAAACCTGGAGGAATTAAACCTGTGTTAGAGATTAATGCGAAAAATCTCTAACCCCGGATTGTATCTAATTCGTTTTAATAAAATGACTCCTTTCTGGCGATCAGTTCGGCGAGTCGTCGTCCCCGCACCGTCCCACTGTTCCCCGCGAGCTCCTCGGGTGGATCGAGCAGCTCGAGACTCGCGGGCGCGGCAGGGGGAGCGGTCGCGGTTGATCGACTCGCCCAGTTGATCGCTCAGTTAATTTTCGACAGTGACAACAATGTTGTGATGCTATTATTGTATTATTTTATTATTATATTATTTTATTATTACTATGGTTTATTATTATAATTTTTATATATTTCATTATCGTTGTTTATTATTGTATAGTTTACTATGTATGTAGTATATATATGTAGTTTTAATAATAAATATGTTATATTATTATATGTGTTTGAGATCAGACGGGACAATAAACTTCACCGAATTTGGACGAGCACACTTTATTCCGTCTGGCGGTAGTCTCAACAAAACTTTATACAAATTATGTACAACGTTCAGCACAATTGTATGATTGACTGAAGCAATAAAGAATCGAATAAAGTAGTTCCGAAAGAACGTGATTGTTCACAGCAGCGGTGCTGAGAACGTAGTTAGAAACGAATGCTGTTAACCGAAAAAGACTGGTCTGACGACGCGCGACTTTCGTACCGAAGCTAATCAGCGATTGATTCGACGATCGATCAGAAGAGCCGATTCCTCTCTCCGTCGGAACGATGACTTGCGTATCGAACTGCTCGACCAATGGAGTTCACTCAGCCAAGTCGATAATCGATCCGACGGTGACAGCCTATAGCGTGGCGCGCTGCTGATCGATCCTCGATCTCGCGACGACGAGCGGAGCAGCCAATCACTGGGCTGCGCGGTGGATCGTGCGTCACGATCTTGCGACACTCGCAGCCAATCCCAAACAATATGTTATATTATCAATTAATTTTCCCTGAAAATAAATTAGTAACCATCAATAGAGGAATACGATTACACATATATGCAAGGTTCATTATGTGTGAGTCAGGTGTGCGTATGATCCACACACTGCTGTATCCCTACTCTTTGGTCTCTACTGTGCTGCCACCATACCTATGGGTACCGAACTAGAACTAAATTAGTGTCCACTTTTTCATATGGGAGTCGACACCCCCTGACTTCTTCGTTGGCTCGAGACACCGAAAGTCGCGAGTAGAATTTGTACGACTGCGTAATACCAAGTCTTTTTGTAAATCTGACGAAGCGAAGCTGCCGGAGTCGAGGGACGAGTCAGGCGAACAACGATCGTTGCCCTGGGTAAGCTTCTGCCAGTTCTCATTTCGATAATTTGATCTTTCTCGCGTTGGCTCGGTAGTGTGTCGTGTCCGCGATCGCGTCGTAGAAGCACCGATCTGATTTCGTAGCTGCCGGTATTCGAGACGGATTCGAAGTAATCCGCGGGCGGCGAGAATCCGGCGGTTAACAGACGCGCGGGGAATATATTTTTCGGGTGCTCGTGCTAGAGGTCGGATGGCGAGGACCCGCGTGTAGACATGACCTCGCTACGCGCGGCGAAGGAGAAATTGCAAGCATCAGGCACCATTACGTTTTCGAGGATCCGCGCGTCATTGTCGTTATAAATCGAACCTCGAGTCGTCCCACGGTGCGACGCCGCCACGTGCTCTCGTCGTATTTCCGCGACGTGTTCCGCCGACGAGAAGCTTGATATAACGCGTATTCCATCCGAATCTGGGCGTAGAACGCGAAGATCGCGTGCGCCGACGTTAAATTCACGTTGCTGCCGGATTCATAGCGTAAAGAGAAGGACCGTAGACGGTCAAATCGCGCGTGCGACGGACCGCCGTCGCCGACCACCTGTCACGCGCCGGCTAACCTAAAAACGCTGCCGGTCGTTGTCGGCAGCCGTTCTGTAATCATCGTCGAACGAATAAAGTTGTGTTAGCCGAATCTCTGAGTCGTTATTGCGTGAGAAACCTTCCCGCCGCGGGGAATGCCTCGTGTTCGACCCGCGTAGAATCCTGCGACCATTAGTATCTCACCTTCGCGTAATATCGATTGTCGCAGGCTGGTATGGTTGTCTCTCATCGTGTTTATTAGCGAATTTAGCGTGGCATCTTCTGTGCCTGGCGCCCGAACTTTACGTAAGAGATCTCGAGAGACGACGAGCCTGCGTACAATTTTTGTCCCGGGTGGACCACGTTTCGCGCGGCCGAACGTGGCCCGGCGGTATCGCTTGTAAATACCCGGAGTCGCTATCGTTTCGCTAAGAAACGAGAAACGACGTGACAGCGCATATAAAATACTAGTGTGTTGTTCGCAAGTGGGTGTGATCATTTATTCTTTTCTATCCTCAAGAGGTTATGGGCCCAGGTATTGGCGAAAAGCTGTAATATATACCGGGAAAAGAACGACGCAGTTCGCGGCCACGTTTTCACACAATCACGGGGCGAAAAAGTTAACGAAAGTTTTTGGGAAGACCAATAAACTATTATACTGTTTACAAGTAGTGTTCAAATAGTAAAAATGAGTGGAAGCACGATCAAGTTTGATAAACTAAACAAAAATAATTATGATACGTGGAGAATGCAAATGCAAGCGACATTGGTAAAGGATGGTCTTTGGGGTTATGCAAACGGCGCCTTGGTCAAACCAGAGTCATCTCCTGAAACTCCTACGGCAGAAAATGCCTGGAAGATGCGAGATGAGAAGGCTATGGCAGATATTGTATTATCAGGTGAATCGTCTGAACTGATACACTTAAAGAAAATACAGACGTCGAGAGAAGCATGGCTAAATCTAGAGGCCATATATCAATCGAGAGGACCGGCGCGAAAAGCGTTGCTGCTCAAAAGGATAATATCGAACAAAATGGCCGAAGGAGGAGACTTGAGAAGTCACTTGTTCGATTTTTTTGACACTAACGACAAATTGGCCGAGATCGGAATCGAAATAAATGAACAGTTACTCTCGATACTATTATTATACAGCCTGCCGCCTACTTTTGAAACGTTTCGACGAGCAATTACTACTCGGGATGACATACCGAAACCAGATGTGCTCAAAATAAAAATAATGGAAGACCACGAGTCGAGAGAATAATACGAATCAAGTACCGAACAATACTGAATATCGACGACAATCGAGTCAGGTAACGAATACTTGGAAGGGATCGCGAAACGCCACGTATAAAAGGATTGAATGCCATAGATGTCACAAACTCGGACATATGGCGCACAATTGCAGAGTAAATCTGCATAGACCACAGATATCAAAACAACGTGAGGATGGAAATTATAGCCAAATTGAACCGACTGAAGAAATTGCTTTGTTAAATGCAAAAGAAATCACGAAGCAACCAACAACGTGGTGTCTAGATAGTGGCTGCTCATCGCACATGGTCGCTGACAAAAGTTTATTTAAAGAATTGACTCCAGTTGAAAAATCGCTAAATCTGGCAAATAATAAGACAACTAAAATAACAGGAGTCGGAAATGTGAAAATGACCATTAGGAATCACCGTCAACCACTCAAGGTAAATTTAGATAACGTATATCATGTTAATGACCTTCGTACAAATTTACTTTCAGTCGCAAAAATAGCCAACCAAGGGTACAAAACTGTGTTCGGAAAAGACGACGCAAAAATAATAAACAAAAAGAATGAAGTGATGATGACGGCAATAAGGAAAGGTGACCTATATTATATAACCGGTGAGAAAGAAGAGGCTAAGTTATTACATGAATCCAACACGAGGAAACCGATCAACGAGATCGAGATGTGGCATTATAAACTCGGTCACATAAATGAACGAGATTTAAAGCAGATGATAAGGGACCAAAAGGTGCATGGACTAAATATTAAAAAGATAGACAAATTACCCCAATGTGAGATTTGTGCAAGAGAAAAAGCCTGCAAATTACCATTTGCAAGATCTGAACTCGGAAGAACGAAAGATGTACTCGAGATTGTATATACTGACGTGTGGGGACCAGCACGTTCTGCATCGAATTCCGGTGCTAAATACTTCGTGATTTTCATGGACGATAGGTCCAGATGGTGCGAAATCGAATTCTTGTAAGAGAAGTCCGGTGTTTTTGAGGCATTCAAAAATTATAAGTCACGTGTGGAACGTCAAACCGGAAAGAAAATCAAATACTTGCAGAGCGATAATGGGAAAGAATTCTGTAATCGAGAATTTAATAATTTTCTAACGAAGGAAGGAATCCAACGCAGACTGACAGCAGCCTATACTCCGGAACAAAATGGCGTCGCCGAAAGATTTAATAGGACTTTAGTTGAGATGGCAAGATGCTCACTACGCCAAAGTAATTTAGGCCCACAATTTTGGGCAGAGGCAGTGAATACTGTATATATTCGAAATCGCTGTATAAGTAAGTTGTTCCGTCGCAACGGATCGTAGTCCTACACAAAGAAATGTTTTTCCTCGCAAGAAATTCGTTAACGGAAATTCTCCTTTAAACATAAAGAACCATGGCATCTGCAGTGAACCGTACTGCCGCGCGAAATAAAGAGCTTAAGGGTCGACTTCGTATTTTATTTATGATATAGCCGTTACCAACCGTTTTTCGGATTAGAAGATTATTTATGCTACGGTCACTCAGGTACGGCCAAATGTTATTTTGTACATCCGGCAATTCTCGGAATACTTACTTCGTCCCGGGCTAAGAATATTCACGGTCACTCAAGATACAACTCTAAAGAACCCTCGCCGTCATAAATTACAACCCCAGATGTGTAACCCCAGATGTGTACGCCCGCGTTCGCTAAGCTCAGTCCAAGGTTAAACATTCAATTCTTTAAGGATACGGTCAAGGGGCGACAGTCAACCGTCGAGCGACGTCAATTACCGCTCTTGCCTTCATACCAGGTAGCACCCCACTCTTCCTTCCGACTAGACCAGCCTCTCAGTCACCATGGAAGGAAGTTTGAACAATTAAGGGTGTCCTGATTGGTAAACGACGAGTTGACTGAACCAACCCGGACAGTTCTTTCCCTCATTACAATAGATTCTACTTCCCTTTCCTCGTCTAAGGTCAACCTCTCCACCCACGAGGAGCCTAACCGACCTCTCGCTAAGACCAACGTCCAGTACTTTCAGCAGTTCGTTTCCGAATCTCTGAACGAGTAACACTGACCAGTCTTGCTTGAGCGTCTCACGTGATTGCTGCATACACGATCAGCACATTTCACTACAATACAGATCAACACGGTTTGATCTGCGCGCGTCTAAGGCAGGATCTGTTGGATTAGCCTTACTGACGAGTTCACCAACAGATCTCGAACGAAACGCGATTCCTCCAGTCAATTCCTTATCCACACGATCCGTTATTTAATTTGAAATAGTTGTCTAAGATTAGTTTGGCGGGCAACATTCGAACAATCGCGAACCCATTTCTCTACAATCGAACATTTTGAAATCGGCAGTTCCGCGATCGAACATTTGGTCCTTCGAGCCGGATCCGGTGGCCTAGTGGCAATACAGTGCAGTGCAAGTACGAACAATCCAGTGCGAACAACAACAACGAGATTGGAGGAATCAACGAGCCTTAGCCGTCATCAACAATCAACATCGTCCATCCAAAACAGCAGACGTTCAGATCAGCTCAAGGTAGGCACGTTACATTGAATTAACCGATCAGGAACCACACGTGACAAATACCAGTCAGAACTCTTCGAAATGGCTAATTCAGCCAAATCAACCGTACGCATTCGCGCTCTCAAACACAAACAACGTGTTTTCAAATCCAACTTGACCAACTTCACTAACGAGCTAACAGAATATCAAGATTCCGCGACCGCGCGTACAAAATTACGCGAACGAATAGATCGTCTAAGAAAGCAATTCAACGGTTTCAACGACGCACAAGATGAGATAGGGCATCATGAAGATTTCGATCAGACCGAGACTGAACGCAAGGATGTAACCACGGTGTACGATGACGCGTTAGCTAACGCGATACAGTTGTTAGAAGGTTTCGAACCGACCATTAGCCAATCGACAAGAACCGTGACAGATTCACCGGCACCGTCCACGTCGACTAGCATAAGCGGGGTGCATCTGCCAAAAATGAATCTTCCAATATTCGACGGTCGCCTTGAAAAATGGCTACCCTTTAAAGACGCGTTCTTAAGTCTAATACAAAAACACACAGGACTAACAGACATACAACGGTTCAACTATTTGAGACTATCGGTATCGGGACAAGCACAAGCCGCCATCGAATCATTCACAATGAGCGAGGTAAACTACCAAGCAGCATGGGCCCAATTAATGGAAACTTACGATAATCAACGCGCACTCGTTCTCCGACACACCGCACTACTGCTCGAAACGCCGGCAATGCCAAACAGTACGCCCGACGCGATCAACAATCTAGTAAACCACCTTCAATCGCACATCCGTTCGCTGCAAACCCTTGGCCGATCATGGGAGGACATCGCGAATGACTTTATTATCAGCATCGCGATCGATCGTATGGATTCTGAGACGCGCCGAACTTGGGAACAAACATTTTTGGATACGCAGATGCCTCAGGCAACAGCGATGTTTAAACACCTTCGTAACGCATCGCATCAAGGCAGCTCTCGCGCGTCAGCAGTAAACCAAGTCAGAACCGCGTTGCCAGAAACCCACCGTCCGTCGACAAGCACGCGATCACGACCCTCGAAAGGATCCTGGACATCCGCGACGAGATCGAAAGAGATCTCATCATCACCTGTACCTCGAAAACGAACATTCGTGACAACGACTTCTGAACAAGCATGCAAGTTCTGCAACTCGCGAACGCACAAATCCTACGCGTGTCCTAAATTCATGAATATGACAATCGACGATCGCTGGGCAGCCGTGCGAACCGCGAGATTGTGCCAAAACTGCCTGCAATCAAATCACAAGTTCGAGAACTGCGTCAGAGGTCAATGTCGTATGTGCGGACAGAGACATAACACTCGACTTCACACTGACCAGAAATCTACAATTCCAACTGCAGAGGCCTGACTAGCATCGGGAATCGCCAGACAGTTATCGCTTCCTACTCGTACTTTCTTGTCAAACGGAATAACGAACGGTCTGTTAACCACCGCACGAATTTATATACTAGATCGCGATCGCAATCCGATATTGTGCCGTACGCTGATCGACACGTGTTCCAACGTCCTCATCACGGACGAACTCGCGAAACGATCGGGCTTACCGACGACCCGTCAGACAGCAGTCATTGAAGCTTTAAATCAATTGAATACCACATCAAGCAGCCTCGTGACCGCCACAGTCAAATCACGATTAACAAATTATCAACGAACACTAACGTTTTGCACAATCCCACGGATCGCAGGGACAGTACCAGACAATCAAATCGATCGAGCCGACCTTCATATACCAGCAAATTTGCCTCTGGCCGATCCAGACTTTCATCACCCGGGAAAGATTGATATGTTGCTCGGGACCGGACCTGCGTTGTCATGCCTCAGCATAGGGCAAATCAACCTATCAAAACAAACCAACGTTGATCTTATATTACAAAAGACCCAATTCGGATGGATCTTAGGAGGTGATTTCGTCACGACACCACGAATGAATCATCGAACCCTTTCTACCAACGTAAATTTCGAACTACAAAGATTCTGGGAAATCGAGGAAGGAGCCGTTAAACAATTCCGATCACTTGAAGATCAAGCTTGTGAAAGTCATTTTACCGCAACCATGAAACGCAACGAGTCCGGTAAATATATTGTAGCATTACCCTTCAATGAAAAACGGGAACAACTCGGAGAGTCATATTCGCGCGCCTTCAACCGTTTTCGAACGCTTGAACGAAAGTTAGAACGTGATCCGGAATTAAGAGATCAATACACAAAGGTGATAGACGAATATCGCTCACTCGGACACATGACACGCGTGACGAACACGCACGCACCAGGGTTTTATTTACCACATCACGCAGTCATAAAACCAACGAGTTCAACAACCAAACTCCAGGTCGTGTTCGACGGGTCAGCCAAAACAAGCACGAATCTCTCGTTGAACGACACCCTTCGAATCGGTCCCACGTTGCAAGACGACCTTCTGTCGCTACTATTAAGATTCCGAATGCATGCGTACGTTATTACCGGAGATATCGAAAAAATGTATCGTCAATTCCTCGTTCAACCCGAAGATCGCGTTTACCAGAGAATATTATGGCGAGACGCACACCAAGAAATCAATACATACGAATTAAACACTGTTACGTTCGGGCTCGCGCCAGCTCCCTATTTAGCCATACGATGCTTACACCAATTGGCAGACGACGAAGCACGCGATTTTCCGGAAGCAGCGGCTCGAATTAAGAAAGACCTGTACGTCGATGATTTATTGACCGGTACAGATTCGCTAGCGGAGGCGAAGAAGTTGCAACATCAAATAATCACCCTATTGAAAAGAGGCGGTCTCAATATTCGACAGTGGGCGTCAAACGAACCGAGGTTGTTATCAAACTTAAGTAAGGAATTAATCCATCCAAAGATTCTCGGTGATGAATCCACCATGAAAACATTAGGAGTATCATGGGACGCCAGACACGACGCGATTCGATATTCAGTTCAACCTTCCGCAACCACGGAAATCACCAAACGAACCATATTATCGACCATAGCAAAGATCTATGATCCACTCGGGTTACTCGGACCCATTACAATTGTTGCCAAAATATTGATGCAACAACTATGGACCTTAAAAATCACTTGGGACGAATCTGTCCCAGTCAACATCCACACAGAATGGATGAACTTCAAGGGTGACATACAACAACTCAACAATATCGAATTTAATCGTTTGGTGAAACTAAACAACGCGAGACAAACAGAAATACACGGGTTTTGCGACGCAAGCGAAAGAGCCTACGGCGCCTGTATATGTATACGAACAATTGATAAATTCGGGTCCATTCACGCTCATCTACTCTGTGCCAAATACGAGTCGCACCACTTAGCCAAATCACATTGGCTCGACTGGAACTGTGCGGTGCAGTATTATTAGCTACCTTGTTCCAAACCACGCGGAATGCATTGACGTACAATATCGACAAGACCACTTTCTGGACAGATTCAACCATCGTCTTGGGTTGGTTGCGCAAGCAACCGTTAATTTTAAAGACGTTCGTCGCGAACCGAGTAGCCGATATCCAACGGAAAACAGATATTCAATCATGGCGGTATGTTCGGTCAGCAGACAATCCAGCCGACCTTATTTCTCGCGGAATCACCGCAGCCGAGTTCAACAACAATGCGCTTTGGCGTAACGGACCTGAGTGGCTCTCAAAAGAGCAAACGGAATGGCCACCCGCAAGATTCACTAAATGTGAAGAATTACCGGAATTGCGTTCAGTAACCTGTCTAGTCAGTTCGACCATCCTAACTGATGAGATCTTGATGCGATACTCGTGCATACACAAACTCCGACGAATCGTAGCCTATTGTTTACGCTTTCGAGTCAAGGATCAAAACACAGGGACTTTATCTCTTAAGGAAATAAAGGATTCTAATAAACGAATAGTAAAGCTATTGCAAGCCGTCACCTTTGCTCAGGATATTCACGATTTAAAAGTAGGAAAATTGTCAAACACCAGTAAATTACAACCGTTGTGTCCATTTCTCGACGGCGAAGGAATCCTGCGCGTTGGTGGACGACTACAGAATTCCTCGTTGTCCTTCGAACAAAAACATCCGATATTATTGCCTCGGGGACATCACATTACTAGACTTATAATACGAGATTCGCATCAGAAAAACCATCATTCAGGGATTACAGCCACACTCTACGACGTACGACAGTTATATTGGCCAATCGACGGAAAAAATACAACACGCCAAATCATTCGGGGCTGCATCAAGTGTTTCCGGATGAACCCCAATCCCGTCGATTATGTTATGGGCAACCTACCTGCCGCGCGCGTCACCGAAGGTCGCCCGTTCCTGACCAGCGGCATAGACTATTGCGGTCCTTTTTTCATAAAAGAGCGGCAATTCAGAAATCGAGTCCGAGTCAAGGTATACGTGGCCGTTTTTGTTTGCTTTGCAACTAAAGCCGTCCATTTAGAGGTCGTCAGCGATTTGACAACAGAAGCATTCATTGCCGCTCTCAAACGATTTATAGCGCGACGAGGAATTTGCAAGAACATTTACTCAGATAATGGTACAAATTTCGTTGGCGCGAACAATGAGTTAATCGCACTTCAACAAACATTTTATAACTGCCAAGGAAATTTCGTGGCATTTCATGCCAGCGTTATCACCTCATTTCGGTGGATTGTGGGAGGCCGCCGTCAAATCATTTAAACACCACATGAAACGAGTCGTCGGCATAGAACTGTTCACACATGAACAATTTACTACATTCGTTATCGAGGTCGAAGCCATTCTCAATTCGCGTCCTCTGACACCTCTCTCGTCGGATCCGAACGACATGTCCGCTCTTACTCCGGGCCATTTCCTGATCGGTGGTTCTTTGACGTGCATTACCGAGACTGATTTCAGCCAAACGCTATCCAATCGCCTGTCTACTTGGCAACATATCCAGAAGGTCAAACAAGATTTCTGGAAACGATGGCACAAAGAATATGTTCATCAGCTTAATATTCGTCCCAAGTGGACCAGGGGAGGTCACGAGATCAACATCGGAACTGTTGTACTTCTGAAGGACGATTCTCTGCCACCATT
Organism: Lasioglossum baleicum; assembly: GCF_051020765.1. NCBI lineage: Eukaryota > Metazoa > Arthropoda > Insecta > Hymenoptera > Halictidae > Lasioglossum > Lasioglossum baleicum. The sequence continues at coordinate 913,587 of NC_134935.1, forward strand.
GTGTTGGCATCTAGGTCGAATACAACAAATTTATCCAGGGCCAGACGGGATCATAAGGGCAGTAACCGTTCGTACCATCAACGGCACGTACACGCGAAACGTGAAGAGGCTAGCGCCTCTTCCTAATTCAAACAGCGCACAATCATCCAGTGCTGCTGTCTCAACATAAACCAAGTGAGTCAATGTCTTATATTGTATTGATCGATCGAACCGATCAACGAGGGGGAGCATGTTCCGTCGCAACGGATCGTAGTCCTACACAAAGAAATGTTTTTCCTCGCAAGAAATTCGTTAACGGAAATTCTCCTTTAAACATAAAGAACCATGGCATCTGCAGTGAACCGTACTGCCGCGCGAAATAAAGAGCTTAAGGGTCGACTTCGTATTTTATTTATGATATAGCCGTTACCAACCGTTTTTCGGATTAGAAGATTATTTATGCTACGGTCACTCAGGTACGGCCAAATGTTATTTTGTACATCCGGCAATTCTCGGAATACTTACTTCGTCCCGGGCTAAGAATATTCAGGAGGAATATTTAGCCCTAGTAAGAAACAATACCTGGGAAATTGTTGAGAGACGCAAGGACTGCAAAGCGATTGGAAATCGTCTAGTACTACAGACAAAATCTCATGGTCATGGTACGAGAAAGAAGGTCCGACTTGTCGCCAAAGGTTGCGCACAACGATTTGCAATAGACTATACTGAAACTTATTCCCCTGTAGTAAAAATGTCAACGGTAAGAATACTGTCTGCAATAGCTGCAGAAATGAATCTGGAAATCCACCAGATGGATGTGATAATCGCATATTTAAATAGCGAACTGGACGAGATGGTATATATGGAAATACCAATTCAACTAGGACACGTATTAACAAAAATAACAAACGGTAAGCCAGTTGGAAATAAACAAGAGAAGGTTAGTGATAAGAACATGTTGGAAACCGCTGAGAAATGGCTGGAATCAATAAATAGCGGAGGTGACAAAGTCTGTCTATTAAATAAAGCACTGTATGGACTAAAACAGTCAGGGGTACAGTGGTACAAAACTCTGCAACGAGAGTTAATTGAAATAGGTTTAGAAGCCAATCCTTACGACAAGTGCCTGTTCAGCGTACGAGACAATCATGATATATTGTTGCTGGCGATGTACGTCGATGATATTCTAATCGCATCGAATAGAAATGACTGGATATCAAGAGTGAAGAAACACTTAACTAGTAAATTTGCCATGAAGGACCTCGGGATAGCAAGCAAATGCCTGGGGATAGAATTTAAACAAGATTTAACCAAACATGAAGTATGTTTGACGCAGGAAAAGTATGTGAACCAACTTCTGGAGAGGTTCGGCATGTCGGAATGTAAAGTTGTACCGACACCGATGGAAATAAACTGTAATTTGCCGCGCATGGACGGGAACATTGGCAAAAATGATCGCTTTCCATACCAACGGTTAATCGGATGCCTTTTGTATCTTGCAATATCCACGAGGCCAGATATTTCATTTGCCGTTAACTATCTAAGTCAATTTAATACGTGTTACCAGGAAATACATTGGAAAGCTGCCAAAAGAGTTCTACGATACTTGAAGGGTACGTCAAAGTACGGTATCGTGTACAGAAAGTCCAGTAGAAGCGTGATTGGTATGGTGGATGCTAATTGGGGAGGCAACCTCATCGATCGACGATCTACCACTGGATATGTGTTCATACTGGCTAACGCATCAATATGTTGGTAAACGAAGAGACAACGAACAGTGGCATTATCAAGCACTGAAGCCGAGTATATGGCAATGTCGGATGCCGCGAGAGAAATCATCTATTTACAAGGAATGCTCAAGGAAATAGGATTTGACAATGAGCGCACAATAATTCGGAATGATAGTCAAAGTGCTCAAATATCAATCTACAGCCAGGTGATACAGCCAAAATCGAAACATATTGACATTAGGTATCACTTTGTCAGAGACGCTGTAGAAAATGGTCAAGTCCAGTTTGAATACACACCAACAGATCAGATGCCAGCTGATGTCCTCACAAAAGGTCTCAGTGGACCTAAACATCGGAATTGTTTAATTGGAATGGGTATGAGACTCTGTAATTAATTATGTTATGCTATACATGTTTTTCTGTTCTAGAGATATAACTTTGAGGGGAGGTGTTAGGAAATATAAAAAAATGTTCATATCCAAAGTAATATCCGTAACAGGAGAAACCTGTATTACCGACCTGCCTATCATAGGATAATGATTGACAGATTGTCTAATGGATGGCGCATATTATAAACAGACACGGATTACAAATAGAGCGGTTAACGAAGAGCGCGCCTTCTTCCTCTCTGTGTCCTTCTCGGAGTTCTGTAAACAGCTTGTCTGTCGCGTCGCATTGCTTTTGTACTATATTACACTTATAATTGTTTGTTAAAAGTATATATATATATATATATGCGCATATAAAATACTAGTGTGTTGTTCGCAAGTGGGTGTGATCATTTATTCTTTTCTATCCTCAAGAGTTTCAATAAGAATTTATTGTTAAAACGATTATTTAAATAAATAAATATCTGTAACGACCAAAAACATAATATATATATACACGCCTTGAATAATACAATATTACTAACAAGCATCCGATGCGATCAAGCTACTCGATGCGATCAAGCTACCCGAACATTCAGATGTCTCGAGTACTCGCCCGAGCCCGCTCGACTTTGTCCGGCTCGACTCGACTGTCGGGTACCCGTAAACGGGAACCCGCACACTCCTAAGTTCACACGCATCCGCGCGGTTGAACAATCAAAAACAAAAATCGCGTGGTCGAAAACGCGCGGTTTCCGCCGTGTCTGAAGTAGGGCTATATGAGGACGTACAACATTTATGCGGTAAGCCACCAATACGTATTACTTATTATACATGTACAATACATAGAACCGAACTATAACTGATGTAAAACCAAAAAATATCAGTTACAGAACTGCAAAACCGATGTGAGACCGATACGGGACATATTATAGGTTCTGAAGTCAGAAGAACCGGAACCGAAACCGAAAAATAACAGTTATAGAACCGTTATAATATCGGTTCTCAGGAACCATATCCGTAACCGATACAAGCCAGAACCGATATTCTCATAACTGTTATAACATTTTTTCGGTTCTCATAACTGTCTCAAGAACCGGAATCGATATCATAACTGTTTTCAACCCCTGCAGTAAATATGAATGTCATACATTCCTTTCTACTAAAATGAAATGGAAATTGTAACCAAGTTTTAAGTATAAAAGTAAATATAGATACATAAAAATTTAAATTTTCTTCCTTCTTCTGTGAAATTATCACAGAAAAAGAAGCTATAGTTATTGTAACTATGATAAAATAAAACCGACGAAATGTTGGAACAAAATTCACTCGTTTCGTTGTTTTACATAAATTAGCCATTTTATATCCCCCTTTGTAATCTTCTTGGTATCATTACTTTATAAGATGCAGTGTACTTATAAAAAATTCATTGCTGCCTCAAAATAAAATTTCAGTTTGCAAAAAGTGTGGTAGTTATCGTATACATTACTATTTAAACTTTCTTTTGTCCGCCACAGTATCTGTGTGTTTCCAATCTAAATCGATTTCTAATTATGTATCGAAGACAGTAGAAGTCTGCAGCCATTTTGCTATTTGTCTTACAAAAAATTTAGATTACAGAAATGTAAGCCAGAAGATAAATCCGTATACGTATTCGACGTAAGACTACAGAAAGTTTGATCAACCATCGATTTCGATCAATCATATCATCAAACTTTGTCAAACTTTTAACTACAATTTACGTTTTACATTTTGTGGGAGTAGACCAATCACCCAATGTATTTTTCTGTCTCACGCCTTACGCTCGTAGGGCTCCAGAGCCGTACGCCCTCTACGCTAACGAACGATAAATGTTGGAACTAGATCCACGAAAGTGATCAAACACAAATGGCTAACGAGTTGTGTCTGTGATGTTATGACCAGAGTTGGACAAAAATGTTTATCTACATAAAATTTTTATTTACGGGTCATTCCATGCGAAATCGATCACTTTTTGCAAGCACCATCGTCGATTTTGTTCTAAATGAAATATGTTGTAGTCCATGTGAAATGAGGGGGTGTTTAAGTCATCATTCTGCCGGTTTCGAATTTTTTTTAGAAATGGCAGGCCTTCAAAGTTTTCAATTTTTGCCCATTTCGGCGAAAACAGGCCTCACTTACGAATTTTTATCTCGAGAACTGTGTATCCGATTGAGCTACATTTTTTTTGTTTCATTCGAAAAGGATTGAACTATTACAAAATAATTTTGGTAATTGTTTAGAAAGAGGGTCTCATCTCAGATTTTCATCATCTTGAAATATGTTGTCAAGGTCATCATTTTGAACAACTTTTTCCTATACATGTTACCGCCGCTCGATTTTAGTTTTCGAGATATTCGCAAAAAACTATTGCTAATACTGTATTGAATTTTTCGTATTCCTGCACGCTCTGCAGCAACGTAAGCCTGTCCCTGCGCGGCGTTTGTTTCCATTTTGCTTCTAAACACGCTGCGGAGATGAGAGAGAAAACAGGGTCTCAATCTGGCCATACATATATATGGTGAGCTTTCAGTTTTGAAAGACATCCTACATTTTCGTAAACGTGGTCGGGCCGGCCTGACGGCCGGCCCTCTCCACCCCGCACCGCCTAGTAGTAGTAGTAGTAGTAGTATAGTAGCAACAGTTACTGCCGGGGAGGGGCGGCTCGGCAGTCCCTCGCTTCCTCAAGGCACACCGGATCTTTCATCACCAGTATCACAATTGGCGCTGCCGGCACTCGGCCCTTTTTAGCGGGTTACAGTTATCCACGTTTTTCAGCCGTCCCGTCTGTTTTACTCGGCCCGAGCCATCTTCAGAATCGCCGACTTACTAGACGGGTCGGTCATCATTTTTGAGACGGGCCATGCTACCTAATTTGTCAGTTTTTGAACTGTTTTTACGGCTCGGTATGAACGTCGGGCCCCCTCACCTTCAGACCTGCAGGGTGTCTCGCCTGCCCTGTCAGACTCTCCCTCACTTCACCATATTTTCATGTCGAATGTGTCAAGTTTTGAATCCCGCCCCTACTCTGTTTCCGGATAGTCCAGAAACCTGCCCACGCCCTCCCCTAGGGCTAATCCCTCCACCAGGGCTATGCGTCTATTGGGAGTACAAATGCAGAGGACCGCGTATTATTTGACCATTGGGAAAAAGTTATTGGTACTTCGGATCCAATCCAACTTCATCGAAATCACGGCTGGGCCGAGATATCAATTCTATTCGGTCTTCACCTGCCGAACCTACTTCGCGGTGGGGTTGAGATGGAAGAGTTCACCAACATCACCGAAATCTGTCTCCTGAGCAGGCTTGCCATATTCCGCGCGTGCCAGGCCCCTTACCGCTGCGCCCCTCGCCGCGCTACTACGCTGAGCTCGCCCCACTCTTCCCACTACACTGACACGTACCGCGTGGCGCAAGCTAAGTTAACGGTACGCGTCAGTGTTAGTGGGAAGAGTGGGGCGGGCTCAGCGTAGTAGCGTGGCGAGGTGGGGCCTGGTATCGCGCGGAATATGGCAAGCCTGCTCCTGAAAGATTTGATATCAGGTTCATCGAGATCGAGATCGAGATCTTCCTTCTTGGGTGGGCTTGACACATCCTAGAAAATATGGCTGATTGTTTGGATGTGACCATCATCCTCTATTCTGGTCGGTGTTCAGCTATTAGCTCCGTCCACCTGGCCTTTCCCTTAAAGGTTTCTTAATTCCGTTTGCGTTTTTTGATTCCGTTTTTAGTAGGGTCCGTGCCCAGTTTCCACAGTGGTATTTACAATTTGTTTGCTGACCACCCCTTTCTTTACTCTATCCCCCAAACAGAGGAGATAGAGCAGCGGCGGGATGGCCAACTTGGGCTTCTAACAGTTCACCGATTCCCTGGATAAAGGGGAAATTGTTGCCATTGGTTGCCCTATGACCCCGACAGTAGGTACCGAGCCCGTAGCAGAAGAAAAAACCACCTTGGAAATTTATGCCACACACCCGGGAATCGAACCCTGGCTTTCCTGCTACGAATCAGACACTGTACCACCTGAGCCACTGACCCGCCTCCCCCCACCACCTAACCCTAACTAATTCTGATGGCATAATCTTTTCATTCTACAGGGTGTCCCAAAACCCCTTCAAGTCCGGTAAATGGGAGGTTCCTTAGGTCATTTGAAGCAACATTTTCCTTTGCACCAATGTCAGCCATGGCTTTGTTTAGGAGTTATTAACGAAAAACACGGACCAATCAAAGCGCGACCTAGATGTTTTTGATAGTGATATTTAAACTAATCACTAGACTGCGGATCTTTATGTAAAATGAAAGTTGGCTGCCGCTATTACAAGGGACAGGAGCCAGACAGATATTTGATTCTTACTGTGATCATTTTAAGAAGTTGAAAATAATACATTGGTGTTTTGAAATTATTTTAATCTCTCTAGTGTCTTAAAATGCACCTACTCATGTTTGCTACAAATGCAGAAAATCCGCAGTCTAGTGATTGCATTACCTGATACTTGTGATTTGTGCAGCAGGACAAGGGATATGGCAATTATTATTAGTGCATAACTATGTGTTGACAAATGTGAACAGTGATTGTGAGTGTGGAAAAATTTCAAGGCATCTGTGTGAAATAAACATACGAATTATTTATCGATTCGAAAGTGAAAGTGAAATTCTGGATCGTCGACTTGACCGCGCATCCCTTAGGCCTTCTACCACCGGCTGTGCAGTTTGTCGACCTGGCCGTACGTCCCTTAGCTTTCGGTACTGTCGTATACCTGAAGACATCTGTGCAGTTCGTCACCGAGTGACCCAGTGACACACATTTCGAAGCAGCAAATGGATTTACGGCTGAATAAGTAAGTTTTTAATACAATCAGTTTCTGCTTCTTCTCTCGTTCGGGTAAAGTTGCCGTAAGTCGGGTAAAGAGATCCACCCATATGAATTGACAAGTAAAGTTCTTCTGACCGACAAAAACTGTAAAGGGTAATGTTGTTCAGAATCATGGTCTTGACAACATATCCAAAGCTCATCCAAATCGGGGAGGATTCACATAATCTCGAGAAACTCTTGTTCGTTACGGCATCGCGGCGTTACACCACGCTCGTCTCCCGGCGCGCCAGACTGAACGCGGCATCGCGCGTCTAGGTCGCGCTCTGATTGGTCCGTGTTTTTCGTTAATAACTCCTAAACAAAGCCCCGGCTGACATTGGTGCAAAGGAAAATGTTGCTTCAAATGACCTGAGGAACCTCCCATTTCCCGGACTTGAAGGGGTTTTGGGACACCCTGTATATAGCCGTCATACAGACTTTGAACTAGTAATGGAAAAATCATGAGATCAGAATTAGTTAGGGTGAGGTGGCGGGGGCGGAGAGGGCCGGCCGTTGGGCCGGCCCGACCACGCATACGAAAATCCAGAAGCACCCTATATATGTATGACTAGAATGACACTGTGTTTTCCTTCTCATCTCCACAGCGTGTTTAGAAGCAAAATGTAAACAAACGCCATGCCGGGACAGGCTTACGTTGTTGCCGAGCGTGCAGCAATACGAAAAATTCAATACAGTATACGCGATAGTTTTTTGCGAATATCTCGAAAACTAAAATCGAACGGCGGTAACATGTATAGGAAAAAGTTGTTCAAAATGTAGAAATCTATAACATATTTAAATTTCATCAAAATCGGAGATGAGACCCTCTTTCTAAACAATAACCATAATTTTTTCAACCTCGAAAATCAACTTTATAATGTCGAAAAATTTGAACAAATACTTCTTTTACTTTTTTTCGATGCGTGGTCAGAAAGATTTAAATTTTGAAAAAAATATAGCTGTATTCCTTGAAGTTTTTCCATTAAAATGAGCCCTTGAAAGAGATCGAGCCATAAAAATTGGCGTCACAATGAGCTGATGAAGGACGCCGTGTTACCCCATTTCAGGTAGAGACGAGTCGAGCGAATTTTGTTGGCTCCATCTTTTTCAAGGGCTCATTTTGAAGGGGAAACTTCAAGGAATACAACCATATTTTTCCAAAATTTAAATCAGTCTGGCCCTCCATCGAAAAAACGTAAAAAAAGAATTTGTTTAAATTTTTCGACATTATAAAGTTGATTTTCGAGGTTGAAAATTTATTTTGTAATAGCCCAATCCTTTCCGAATAAAACAAACAAAATGTAGGCTCAATCGGACAAACAGTTCCCGAGATAAAAATTCGTAAGCGAGGTCCATTTTCGCTGAAATGGGCAAAAATTGAAAACTTTGAAGGCCTGCCATTTCTAAAACAATTCGAAACCGGCAAAATGATGACTTAACCCCCCCCCCCCCCAATTTCACATGGACTACAACATATTTCATTTAGAACAAAAGCGACAATGGTGCCTGCAAAAAGTGATCGATTTGGCATGGAATGACCCTTACATAAAATTTTTGCCCAACTCTGGTCATAACATCACAGACACAAGTGCTTTCGTGGATCTAGTTCCAACATTTATCGTTCCTTGAGCTTAGAGGGCGTAAGAAAACCAATTGAACCAGTTGTTACTGTATGAGACACGAAACCCCATATGGTGATTGGTCTACTCTTATACCTCGTCTGTGAACATACGTTACTGTCGGTCAGTATTAGAGACATAGATAAAGCGTTTGATATAATAAATGGCAGTTACTTACGCGACGACCTGACGATCCATTTAGGCTTCTTTTTCCAATGGATAAAAATGAAGTAGACAGGTATACCAGATAAGATAATGATCACCCCAACACCCACTTCCCAGGGCGATACATAGCAAGGAACCGTTACCAAGAATGCGCAGATAATAAAAAATATGATTGGCAACACGATTGAGACCTGTGAACAGTTGAAAAAAAGTATTTATTGTACACCGCAGTATAGATTTCTCCTTAAAACTAAAAATTAAACATTTTACGGTGAATCATTGTTGTTGGATACAGTTAAAATTTGAGGTTATTCCCTTGGATTCTTGGTGTGTGTGTTTCAAATGTTGGTATGCCTGCAATGAGCGTTAGCGGTTTGTATGTTGGCCGCGTGTATTTGAATGCGACTGACAATGAGTCGGTAGTCGCTAGTGATCGGTTATGTTAAACGGTCACGATTTTGTACGAATCCTTAAACGCGTCGAACTACGAACTGTATATGTACATCCGTACATCACTTATTTACGTACAGTTATATTAAATAACTTCTTTTTCGTTTGCTTCCAAACCTTTCGGAACTTTTCTGTTTTCCAACCTTTACAATTGTATTAAGAATAACTTAATTATTATTTACTTATTTACTTTTTTACTTATTATTAACTTCCCGATTTTATAGGGAAGTTATTGTAATGACCCCGAAAATCGAAAATCGATTTTTTAGCAGATCTTCACGTTTCATGGTCATTGCAGTCATTCTAGACTATTTTAAGCAAAATGTTCGTATGTGTGTGTGTGTGTGTGTGTGTGTGTGTGCGTATGTCTGTTTCTATGGTATCAAATTTTTCGTTAACGTTTTCTGAAAAAGTAACAACGCGATCAGAATGATGAATGATGCAATCGATGTGCCCCGTCGTAACTTAGAGCTGATTAGATTTTGGTCCATATTGGTCAAGTAGTTTTTTAGATTTTTAGTTTTTTTCGAACGGAGTTGATTCTACAATGCAATTTATACGAGAGAATGGAAAGTTTCCACCGAAGAAACAAACGTAATTACACAAAAAAATTTTTTTTTCATTTTTCTTAAATTAAAAAAAATTTTTTTAATTTAAAAAAAAATTTTTTTTTTGTACCTTACGCTAATGTTTCCGCTTACAATAATCGAAAATTATCCCAATGCAAGAGTGAGTTAATCATCTCTACTCCCGAGAATACAGTTTCAAAGAATATCGATGAAAGTACAAAAAAAATTTTTATTACAATCTTTAAAAAAACAATCAGTTCAAAACGAATTATTAACTGAGATTAAATTGAAAATTAATATAAACAATATGATAATTATTAATAACATTAATGTTGAAAACTGATTGGTTAATGGAGCACACATGCGGAATATTAAAATTTATTACTTTTCAAGAAAATACTAAAATTCCGTCTATATTGTGGTTAGATTTTCAATTGGCCAGAGTAGGAGTGAAAGTAAGAACTCGTTATCGTGATTATATGAAAAATGCAAATATTCATCAAAATTTGCCACCAATAATAAAAATATCGAATCAAGTAAATATGTCGAGTGAGGAAAAATATCAAATCACACGTAGTCAATTTCCAGTGGTTCCTGCTGAAGCGATTACGATTCATAAAAGTCAGGGACAAACATACGAGAAAGTATGTTTGGATTTTAAAAAATCAGAAAGGCGAACTTTACAAATTTTGTATGTAGCACTGAGCAGAGTTTCAAAATTGAGCGCGGTTTATATATCTTGGGACAATTTAAATTAACAGTATCGAAGAAAACCAAGGTCAATACTGCTAACCCGGATAATGAGGAGTCGTATCGTTTGCGAAAAACTATAATAATTAAGACAATTTATTTTGCAACATCAGTACGCTATAACAAGGAACCAAGCGAGCAACGAGTCTACGATGTTCGTTTAAGGCGACGCCATATAGCAAACATCTTGATAAGTAGAAAACTATTGAATTTCCCTGAAAACGTATAATCTTCTTAAAACGTACTAAAAATAATGATAATAATATACTGCAACTAACGAATCGGGAAGTTCTTTGTGTGGCTCGTGGAGAGTCACACACCAAATCAAAAAAACATTAATAGCTATAGGTACTACTAGCCATGCGTACCACTAACCCTTTCGCAAGAGCAGTCCTATCCGCGAGCTCGCGAAGCGAGCGAGCAAAAACAACCCTACTCGCGAGCGAGCGAAGCGAGCGAGCAACAATAACCCTCTAGTTTAATTATTATTTTAAGTTCTACAACGCCATAAATTTATAAAAAATCTGCGGTCTCCACTAATAATTATGTAGCATGTATAGAAAATTCTAGAAGAAATTCAGATCGACAAGCTTCTAAAAGCTTCTAGAAGCATAGTTTGTAGACGGTCGACGTGAGGTAGCGACGTAAGGGGAGCGCGCGAAAAGACGAATCGCGCTTCACGACCGTTGTTGATTTCACGTTCGCGAATAGTAACGAATTTATATAAATAGAGGGTTCACGGAGGGACTCGGCCTATTTGCTATTCCGAGAGAGGACGAGGTAAGGACCACGGCCGCTCTTGGTTAGCAGTAGCACCCCGGCAGGAGAGTACGGCGATAATACCTGGACGCCTGTCGAACGAGAGAGAACGGGTCAACTCCTGGCCGCTCGTCTCGACAAGGAGAGTACGGCGATAATACCTGAACGCCTTGTCGAGCGAGAGAGGACCGAGCACCTTCTAGTCGTTTGACAGAGAGAGGATCAGAGAGTGTTCCTGGCCGCTCGTCTCGACAATGTTACGAGCCAGGGCCGCGAGCAGCACGAGTGGCCGGGAAGGGTTGTTACCCTAGGAATATGATATAAATTTGTTAGTTAAGGAACGCGGAGGAACCCAATGCGAAATTGGGGAGCCGCTAGGATTATAGACAGCGAGGACGAACCTGACGCGAAGTCAGGGAGCCTCTAGGAATGGAGTCAAACGCAGACGAACCCGATGCAAAACTGGGGAGCTGCTAGGAGGTTGTATAATAGCACAGACGAACCAGATACGAAATCAGGGAGCTGTTAGGATGCGGACGAACCCAATGCGAAACCGGGAAGCCGCTAGGTTGGATAAATCTCTGTTTGGACAATTGGAATGTCGCGAAAGAACCTCATGCTTAATCAGGGAATCGCTAGGATAATTAGTAAGCCTCGTAACTAGTATAATTTAATTGATAAAATCCGAGCGGTAAGATTGTATCATGTGGGGACGTTCAATTACTTGATTAGGATATTGGACAATAATTATGTAAGATTTAAATCGTAAATTGAATAATACGTTCGTAAACTCGAAATGTTTTAATACGAAATTTGAATTATAACAAATACAACTAATTAAATTATCCCGTCTGAATCTCCGTCTGAGATCAAACACGTCTTTTCGTTTTCGTACGTCGAACCGGAATGACAAAGAAATCGCATATTACAAATATGAATAACGAAATCGATAAACATAATAACAGATATCGAATCGTCGCGTCGTTAGTTACTAACGTCGTGACGATCAAGGGAATTCTCGCCGCTCAGAGATGGCATCTCCCTACAATTATGGGTTTAAGGAATTCGAGTTAATTATTAAAGAAGACAAATATATCCTTACTATAGATCAAAAGGAATATCAAAAGGAACGAACGTCCGATCTCACTGGTAGTTGACTTCCGAGACGCAGCACAACGCGACACTATTCGTGATTACGACAGTACTAGCCCCAGAGAGTACAAATGCAAGGGCTTATGTGGCCCTGCAATGACGGGTGGTACTTGTCAGTACCCTTCAAGTGAACATTCGTATTTTGTCAACGACCAGTTGGTCGTGCGTTCGTTTGGGTCCTTCCAGAGATGATATTGAACACCAGTTCGTCATCCGTAGCACCAAGGAGAATACGGCGGAATAGAGAGAGAGAGAGAGAGAGAGAGAGAGAGAGAGAGAGAGAGAGAGAGAGAGAGAGAGAGAGAGAGAGAGAGAGAGAG